>NC_091858.1:27811185-28124103 GCF_037783145.1 Equus przewalskii | reverse complement strand
AAAACTCAGTGGGATCCAGAGATAGAATCAATAAGTTAAGATTAGAAATGAAGTAACAAGTTCATTAACCAACCACTAGCTAACCTAATTTGTTTAAAAAAGGGAGAACTCTTTCTATGTATTTTCAATAAGTATGGAATATTTTATTGGATAGATATTGTATTTTCAAAATATTAGAAAACTTTGAATGCTTCTTTGCTAGTAAATTTTAAAATCTGGATCATATTGTTAAATTTCGCAATTTACTCAAAAAAGAGGTAATAGGCCTCTGGAGAGCAATAATTTCAAGATTACTTCAAAGAATTGTACCTAAAAAAATGCATCAGAAACTTTGAAGAACATGTAATTTTGAGAGCCTTCCCTCAGCCCAGCATGGAATCATATCAGCCTTAATATCTACATGCCAGTTGAGAATCTCTGGTCTGGAAAAGAGTCCTAGAAAAAGCAAGGAGGAAGTGTAAAGGCCCTGAGGCAGAAACATGTTTGTTGAGTTTAGGTACATTAAGAAGACAGATGGGAGTGAGAAAGAGAGTAGGCCAGACAAAGTGAGATCTACAGGGTCTTGTAAGGGGGATTGGAAGGCATTATACAGATTTAGCAGATGGGTGTCACGATCCAACCTACCCTTAAGGGTCCCTACAGATTAAGAATGGATTTACAGACAAGGACAGAAGCGCCATAGCTATAGGAGGCTGTCGTCATGATCCAGGCAAAAGATAATGGTGACTGGTACTGGGCTGATAATTTTGGAAGTGATGAAAAGTGACAGGATTCTGAAAATATTTTGAATGCAGCATCCAAACAGATTGTTGATTATGGGGTTTTTGAGGATAAAAGAAAACAAGAATAAACAAGCTTTGGCCTGAGTGGCTGTATTCCTAGTTGTATTCTATTTCAATTGATTAAAATTTTTATTTAAATAGCCACATGTGTCTAGTGTTACCCTACTGGCCAGTGCAGAGCTAGACAGTGGGGGTGGAAAGGGGACAGAAGAAGTCGAGGACTGAGCTTCTGGGCCCTTCAGGTTGAGGCCTTAGACCTGGAGATGCTGGGGAACCAGGAGACTGAAGGAGTGGCAGGAGTGAGGTGGCAGGAGCTAGGAGAGAGAGTGGCTCTAGGGGTCACGTGCAGAAACCAACCCAGGACAGACTCAGGAGGGACTGATCCATGGGATCCAACGTTGGCTATAAGCTGTGTCAGATGATGACTCCAAACTTACACTGAACTTATCAGTGAGGATAAGACTTTTTGATCTTGACAGTGTTTTGTGATTGTTGTATTCAGGACCAGTGCCTGACTGGAGGTGGCTGAGCAGAGAGCCCGGCCTTTTCTTCTGTGTGTGTTGCTCCCATCCCTTCCTTAATTGGATTGCAAAATCCTTGAATGTATATTTTTCACTTTTATATTTTTGTATGAGTAATTGCCAGACACAGTGTTTTCTTGTGTTTTAAACGGTTAGAAATAAAAATGTTTTGTTCATAAATGTCATTTTATTCTCATGACTTTCCCATCATTTCAGAAATAAATGAATTAGGTTAAAAAATGATCAAAAACTTGTTCAAAACGAACAAAAATATTTAAACCATAACATGAAAGAAAATTAATATTAGTAATAATTGGTTAGGAAGATTTGCAACAGTGATCCATACTTTTAAAAAACGGTTTGTCAAACTCAAAGTATAATCCTAGTGTTATCAGTACAATTAAAAATAATGATCAGTCAGTAATGTCTAGTAACTCTAAAAAGCAATAGTTATTCTAACTAGGAGAATAGCTTTCTCTAATTGTGCAGAAGTATTCTTCGGTTGAAAGGCATGATAATGTCTGTGATTACTCAAATAAAGGAAGCAGCACTATCCAATTTTGTATTATTATACTTAAAGTAAAAAGGAAGAAAGTGAATATGAGTATCGCATTGTGCAATTAAATAATTAAGAGAAATATTTATCACTTCCCCATTTTACATTCTAATGTGCAAAGGACATTTAAACTGCAAAGTTTTCTATGTGAAAAACTGATTAAAATTGCAAACACTACTGTATTCCTGTTGTGATGTGCTTTTAAATTTTTTTGGAAATTTTTATGTGAAGAATATTTTGTTAAATGTAAAAAATACATAATCTGAGTCGAAATATGGCTAACAGATATTTAATGAAGGAAATGAAATAAGTATTTTTGTTTCTTTGTGAATGTAAATGCTTGAAAAATTAGGACAAATTGTTTAAATAGCAGGACAATTTCCAAAGCTCACTGTAGAATGTGAGAAATTTAACACTGCACAAACTAATGCTTAGAAACTTTCATTTTTAGTCAACTTTTTGGAACAGTTACTTGAAGTCACAAAACTTTTCAAAAAAACGTTAGAACATTATCCAGCACACAGAGCTGGCATATTTGGCAGAAAATGAAATATGGATGATGTAAAACTGCATGAAAATGGAAAAATATACCCAAACTCTCCAAAATGACAATTTACACCCTTTTCTCACTCAATCCTAGAGGCTATACAAATGAGTGAAAGACCATATAAGGTTTCAAAACCGTAAACATATTACACCAAAAATTACTGTTCCCTCAGGTGTTTCTTTAATTTTGAAGTAAGCACCACTGGCTATCACGTGTGAAAATACTGATGGAGAAGACCTCATCTCCATCCAAATCAACATTTTGACGACTTTATCATTTTGGACTAATGCACCCTTGGTCTTCTCTCCAATTCTCAATCTTGTCAGTGCTGTATCTTTCCACACTGTTCTTTGAAAAAAAAATTTTGCTATTATTAGGATTATTAAATTGTAAATGTGAAGGATTCCCTGCCCCCCCCACCGTTTACAAGGGTTTTATCAATTACTGACGTGAAAAAGATTAGATGAAGCCTTAGCTATTAAAACTACTATCTGGCATGAATCTGTAAATAAAGAAAAATTCTCATGAATAAGTCACGATTAACTTTAAAATTTCTTGCTGAGGAAGTGACATACTTCTTGACATTATAATTTGTGCATTCTTCCGATTTCTTAGCCTATTGCTTGTTTTTACCGTGCAGGAACAGGCAGATATTTTTATGTTTCTCTTTCTGTAGCATCTGAAGTTTGTCAGCAAATCCCTGCATCATTGGTTGACATACTGGGCTTTGTGAGAGCCAAGAGTTTCTTTACTAACCAAAAGAAATATCATGAAATTATAAAGTACACATACGGGAAACTATTGCAACAAAGAGCTAACAAACTTTCCTCCTCTAAAATTAATTGTGGCTAAAGGTCATGTAAAATATATTCTATGTAGATTGTTTAGCGCTGGATAGTGATGTCAAACCATTTGTATAGGATGACATTATTATTTAAATTTTTCAGAATCCAATCACCACCAGCCTACCCACTTTCTTTCCACATATAGACACAGTATATGCCATTAACTTGGTTTACTTTGAAAAAATAAATCTGATATCCTACAAATATTTCCTGTCCAAAATGTGAATTTGCCTGATTCGACTTACTACGGTGTTAATTACAGACTCAATTATTTATGTATTTTAACTCGAATGAAATAGTATTGGATAGAATCATCTTACTTAACTGCTTACTTACTTAACTTACCTAGTTAACTTAGTTAACTTAGTAATTTACTTAACTGCTCAATAATATAAACATTTTTATGTTTAAATTTTATCTTAAATCTTCTTTAACATTTACTTTTGGAAATTCTGGAGGTTTTTATGTAATATATATATATATACTTGATTACTCATGTTTGTGGAAACCTCAAAAATACAAGATGTATCTGAAGGATATTTATTTTTCTGAAAGTCACATAAATATTTCATTTTTATTTCCCATATTCTGTAATGGTTTAACTTAGAAATTCAGGATTTTAGCATGCTGACATTCATATCCTTATTATTTAATTGAATGTGAATATGATGCTTCAAATGATCCAGTTCTTGTCAAGTTTATTCAGTATTTTTCTTATTATTTTGAAAAATTCATCACATATCTGTACATTATGCTTTTAAAAATTGAAGTGTTGGCTGTAATGTGTTATGTATCATGACATTCCTTACATAGTTGGTTAAAAAACTCATTTTCTGTCATAAATAGTTCAGTCACAAAATAGTGTAATTTAATGGAGAGAATGTGGCATTAACATTGTTATGAAACTGGTTTGACTCTTTATTAGCCAGATATGTGACTTTGAGAGAGTCACTTAGTATTTCTTAGCCTCACTTTTGTAATGTGCAATCTGAGGATGATAATGGTACTTATTTCATATATGAAGGAGAAATTGAGGTAAAATATTGAACTGACATATATTGACCAATTAATAGATGTTAGTTACTATTATTTTGTTGTTATAGTTATTATCATGCAAAATTGTGTCTTTCATTTTAGCCAAACATTTAGTGGCTCTTGATGTGGATTTCAGTGTGTGAGGGTGAGTCAGGCACTTTTCAAGGTAGCAGTGACTTCCCATGGGGAGTGAATAGCATGCTAAGGGGAAATGGACAGTATTCTCTGCACATTGAATCCCAAATTGTAAGTCAGATGCACTGTTCATTCCTGACCGTGATTTGTGTTTTTCTTGGTAGCCTAGTTCCCAGACATGCTTTCCAAAATATAATGAAACCAAAATGTAGATGCTTTAGTTGAATATTCTGGGAACTTAAGTGCCATTGAGAACATTGTGATGTGCAGATGATATACTATGCCCAGATATTAAGCAGACAGCTTGCAAATATGTCCTGGAAATCTGACCTCTTTCTTACATGTGAATCTCCTATATTATTGTAAAGAGGCTTCTAACTTTAAAATTCTATGAAATATACCTAATTTTTTCCCACAAATCACAGATTTCATAATAAAGTGTGGATACTAACTTAAGAAAATTTAACAGAGAAAACTATCACTGGGTCACATTAAGACATACTTATCCATATGCTTCCATAAATAAAATAAAAATTAAATAACAACTAACAAGTAATACTAAATGCTGGCCAATTAGGTCAAGTCATTTTAAAATAATGTGTTTGAATGAATGAAACGGGAAGGATTGGCAATGCAGGCCTAGTGGCAAACAATAGCTAATCTCTTCCATTAACCCTTTCAACAATTATTTGTGCAAAAAGCCTAAATTGAGTAATGGTGGCAGAAAGTATCAAAGGATACAGGAGTTTTGAGATTAGATGCTTGGTTTGTAAATAATGTCATTCAGAGCCTACTGGGTTGTTGCTATTGTTTTGGTGTGGAAATAATCTTCTAAATATGGCACATGTGGGAAGTTTACATACTAGCAAGAGCCTTATTCTTTCTCGGCACATGGAATTTTAAGAGTCTTTTTGGTTGTGAGTGGCATAGGAATTCAGGAGCCACTTGGGCTCTACTGACAGCCATTCCTGTGCAGCAGCAAGATGCCCACCAAGAACAGAAGAGGATGCTGAAAATGAGACTCCTTGCCAAGAGCAAAAGAGACCTGACTTTGATTGATTTCTTTCCACAAGCTAAAAGAAAGGGTCAATGTACACGTCATGGGGGAGAATGACAGGGTACAATGGAAAAGACATGGATGTTGAATGAAAGAATCACTGTGTCTTCCCTCACCTTTTTAAATATTTGATTCCATGTTTATAATTTTGTATTCTCTAGCAGGTAACCAGGTAGATTATAAGGCTGTAACAATTCAACAGATATTTCTTGAGTGATTTTATGACTTAGAGGCATTGACTGCACGATACTGATTGCATAGATGAAAAACAAAACAAAAACATTGAGGAGATAGGCTCCATCAGCAAAACCAGTAATGTTTTTAAGAGAATGTTTGCGTTAAGGATATCGAATGGCAATTACAGACTCTTGCACACACACACATGCACATATACACACACTATGTCAGTTACTAAATGTCCGCATTCAACAATTGAAAAAGCAACGTCATGATGACTATACATAGAAAGCTCTCACCCACATACAAACAAGGGTAGGTAAGGCACGTGAGTAAGAGGGAGATGACAAAAATCTATTCTAAATGACCCCATGTAATATAAGAAAGAGTTCTGACAATTCAGGGTCTCGTACACGTTAAAGCAAAATGTTATCTCTAAAACGTGAGAGCATAATGAAGAAATTCAAGATTTCAAAAAGATTACAATATCACAGAAGGAAAGAAAATCAAACAATCAGAGCCTAGGGGGAAATACCGGAAGAAAGAAATGTGTAAAAATTATGAAATGAAAACATTAGAACTTACAAAAATAGATTGTTTTAAATGGCGTAATTGCCTGGGACACGAAATAGTTTTTGAAATATTTATCAAAAAATAGGAAAAATATAAATATAGAAGTTACTAGAAAGGATATGGGAGAGAACCAACACGTACATTAAAGGAGAAAAAAATAAAGATAAAAAGGAAAATTAAAGTTATAATTGAAAATACTTCTGAATATTCTTGAATATGTGATCAACTCTTTACCTTGACATTTTTATGTAGAATGATTATCAGTATATAAACTGATCCTTTGAGGTTTCTAAACGGCAAGGATTAAAAATTGTATGATCAGGAAGGAAAAAAAAGTCATGACCCAGAGGCAAAGCTGATATTAAAAATCAGACTGGACATGCCAACGAGTCAGAAAGGATGTGGGTTAGCAGCAGTCTGAGCGAGCGCTGACTGACATTAGTTAGTAAGTGCATTCAGAGCTAGAGATTTTATTTGAGAGAGGTGGGTCTTTTATCAAGTTATTTATTCTTTCGACTGCCTCCCTTCACAGTGAGTGAGATCACGAGGGTGACATTGGGTGATATTGGCTGCTATCATTCGCTGTGATGATCTTCAGGGCTCACATGAAATGAATCCATCAAATTTTGACTTGGAGAGGTGGGGGTGAGGGTATTACAGTATTTGTACTTATAGCTTTTGTTTATTTGTTTAATAATTAAAACAGCTGTATCTTGCAACTTTGTAGCTTTTCTTATTATTATATTAAGTTTATTCCCATTAACACAGTCTGAAACAGGTCAGTAGCCTTAAAAAGCCTTTCCATTGGAGTCCTTTCCATTAATATTGGTTGGATTGATTTCAGTTGACAGCTAAGCTATATGCAACCTCCCTACCGAAGTCCTATTTCTCTCCCTTTGCAGATTGCAGAGCACTGAATCTGAAGACACCTCTCCATGTTTTTTTTCTCCAGAGTCAGCTCATTGTAAAAATGTGATACTTCATATTTATAACTTCCTTTAACAAATCTCTCACAATATTTGAATATATATGCTTTTTTGTTAAACATAATACGAATATGCATAACTTACTGGATATGGAAAGATAAAATTAAACTTCTCTACAGATTGCTTCAATACTAAAAATTAGTTTATTAACTCACCCAAGTAGTCTAGGTAGGTTTTATCACTTAACTAATAGAAAAAAAAATAATGTATTTCCTACCTTTCTTAGTACTCTAAATATACTTACCTTTTATAGAAATATGTGTGATTAAGATCACCCTGAGTCTGTGGGGATTGGTTTCTCATCTTCCTAAGGGATTGAAATGAGTGATATTTGCCACTGCTTGATGCACATTTTAATATAATTTTGGTGGGCCAGCTGATTTTTGCATCATATATAAATTGCATTTTAAAAATTTGTCATGATATATTCATTTAGTATTCAGAAAGTTTTTGTGCTGGGGAAAAAATTCTAGCATTTTCTTAATGTTTTACAAATTACATCGAAATTGTGTGATTTTATTTAATAGTAAGATATTTTAATTTTTTTTACTTTTCAGACCTGAATGCAGCGATCATGTAAATTAGACAAAGGAGATAAAAGTAACCTCTGGATATTCTTCTTGTGCAATATTTATTCTGGATGAAGCATTAAGATCACTAAGAGAGGTGTATCACTGTAAGTATTTTCAAATGAAATTAGAATGGTTTGTTTTGTGGCTCGATAAAGTCATATGCAGTACACTTTAACAGAATTTTAGAATAACATATGTAGTGTAGGAGCAGTAACAGGCAGATTATTACAAACTCCTGAAATGCTAGCTGATAAGAGAATAGCAATTTAGAAAGAAAAAGTTATTCTGGATATAGGAGCTCTTAATTATAGAATAAATATTTGGTATAAACGAAAAGTTAAGTGAGGGATAAAATGACAATTGTTTACTATGTCATGGTGATCTCTGCCAGAAAGTGTTTAAGAGTGTGACAGTTTTCTGATGAGAAAGTAAGATAATTGTAAAACTATCCTGAGAAGGATGGTAGTCTTACCGTGAATAATCAATACATATGAGCTATAGGATTAGAAAAAGAACGGAATGAGAAACTTTTATGAAGCAGTCTGCTTAAACTTTTGTGATGTTTTTAAATTTATGGAACTATCAGTGATAATAGTACCAAGTTCAATTATTGGAATAATTAATCTGTAGCTAATTAAGTTATCAAGTGCTCTGTAGTCACAGCATCTGCAATTTAATCACATAAAATTGTTATATTCATAAAGAATAAAAATGGAAAATCTTGCATAAACCTTGTAAACTGACCTGAGGGCTTCATTTGGTCGTTTAAATGAAGAAATAGATTTTACACATAATATTCTACAGCATTCTACTGTAATTCATGGGTAAGTGCTATCATGACTGGTAAAGAGCTTGTAATGGTAGCCATTTTGCAGGTAGACGAAGGGTGGCCAGTTATATCTCTTAGGTTACAGTGTCTTTGATAGTCCTGTGAATTACACAGAAAAACATAAACTCTAGGGGAATTTCAGGGAGATTATATTTAATAGCAAAACATCCACACAACTAGAGTTTCTTTAGGTTTTGAAATCATATGTGGCTATCTCAGCTGATACTCAGAGCTCCCCAACAGGACCTTCTGCTTGGTCTGGCCCATGCAGTACAGATGACTACATATCCTGAATGTTACCCTAGGATGCAGTCAAATATCTCCAATGTTTTGACTTGTGTTATTAACCAGAAAAATTATTCAGATAATGAAATGTCTTTTTTAATATCCTATGACATGTAACACTTTTTTCCCAAAACTCAATACATAATTTGGGGAAGTCTTTGTGAATGAAACAATTTATATTACCTGAGTTCATTCCTAATTGCAGAGGTATTTTATTCTATAAAATGTAGTGATAACTTAGATTTCCTATTTCAAAATTTGAAAATTTTATTTGTAGTAATATTTTAACTACATCCAAGACTTGGGACAAGGGACCTAATTCATATTTTAAATGGGTAAGTAAAGATTTTAGAATCAGTCATAAGATCTGTTTTATTTAGCTGAATCTTATAATTTTTATGCTCTCATTATGTCATAAATATATGTCAAGATTTGACTGAATAA
Source organism: Equus przewalskii (assembly GCF_037783145.1). Lineage (NCBI taxonomy): Eukaryota > Metazoa > Chordata > Mammalia > Perissodactyla > Equidae > Equus > Equus przewalskii. The sequence continues at coordinate 28,114,759 of NC_091858.1, read as the reverse complement.
TGAAATTGATTTAAAGCCAGATTAGCACTCAAGACAAAATCAAACTTATTAAATATGTCACTTGTCTTACTAAAGAAGAAATTCAAAGAAAGAATTTTTAACGTCTTCCATAATAGAATTTCTCTAGGTTAGAGTGACTATTTTGAATGAATTCGAATTATTTTTAATTAATGATGTTGATGCCGTGTAACTGAAAGAAATTTATGAGTTGCTTTAAAACTATGAATCTTCTTGTAAAATGCTCAGGCCGTTGATCAGAACCATATTGTTAAATACAGATTTTCAGAAATAAGTTTCAGTGACATTTAAGATGGAGTGATATTTGAAACCATACCTTTTTTAACACACTTAAATTGCTTAATACAATCTTCAATCTATAAAATTTCCTTTCATCTAACACTTTATTATGTCTTGTATCAGTGTACATATGTAAGTTTGTTTTTTAATAACCATGATTCGAAGGAGGAATATATAGAAGTTCATTTACACCAAGAAGACAACCTGGTATAAGAAATTATTTTTGTGAAGTAAAATGTGTCAAGCCCTCTGGTGGTATTAATATGTAAGATATTTCATTGTGATCTTTCTTTAATAAAAGAAATTGTTTTTTCCTTAAGTATGAGTATTTAATAGTCCCTTGACATCAGCTGTATTGCAAATTCCCATTTGCTCTGTTTGGCAGATAATTTGCACTATACTTTAGATGGCTTTTCTAAAGAAGAAAATCTTTACCTTAGGTTAAAAAAATTTTAAATGCCTACACTTAACATTGAACAGCCCACTGGGTGATAGGTCACGTTTTTTGAGTCAGTTACTTTTATCCTTGAGTCTAATGTTAAAAGATATTTGTACTGTTCCATATGCATGATGATAATAACAACAATAATTTTTTAGGAGAAAAAGGACATCATTTATGAACTTAGAAAAGATCTTTGTTTAAATAAACAATAGCTAACGCCTTCTTTGTAATTCTTACTGAAATCTTTCATACTATTTCAGGTTTAAAGGAATTGGTCTTAAACATACATAAGGATGTTTCCATTGAGTTTTTTGTCTTTTTTAAAAATTTTGCCTCTTAATATAGAAGGCCTGCAATTAGAGAGGAGCTTTAGTTGGCAGATCTACAAAGTGTCTTTCAATTACTAAGAAACAAGTTTCAACTTCATGCCAGTATTTGTATTTCTTTCTTTTAAAACTTTGAAATGTTGACATTTGATACATAGGCAGAGAAAACCTAGGAACACCAAGCGGTACAAATGGAAACAACATGGGGAAGTCTAAGATGAAAAGATGAGTCTCAGAGAAGATCTGTTCTCAAAGACGAATTCCTTGATTTCTTGACTTTTATTTCAACTTTATTTTAGATTCTGAAAGTAGGTTCTAGAGTAACCATGAAAGACACTGTGGTAGAAAGTGCTATACTAGGTATCAGAAGACCTACGCCACTTCTGAGCTTCATACGGCGTGTTTTACTGTAAGATGAGAATAATCGTAGTCCTGCTTGACCTCACTCCCTTCAGGACTTCTGAGCTTGATGAGCATTCTTTTGGAAATGTGTGGTTTATCATTGCTTCTCATTAAGGAATTCATACAGTTGGTGAGACCGTGGTTGGTCTCTCCTCTTCTCCCTATTGGTGCCCTCATTCTTCAAAGTCTCCACTTAAAACCAATTTAAAACAAAATACTAAATCCTATTGTCCAATATATTTGCTCTTTCACTCTCTAAATCTAGAGAATTTTAAACCTGTCGTGTCTTTAACCTTCACTCTAAAACAAGTTCATTTAGAAACTTGAAGAATTTGATGTTTCATACTTGTATCACCAAAACATGTATATTTACGCTTCTGCTCTCAGGTTATTCTAGTTTTTGTCTCCAACCACTTGGGTTTGGAGTTTCACATTGATCTGTGATTTAGTGACATCACAGACACCAATTCCAAAAAGGAAACAAATAAACAGAATATTCTGGAACTTAGTATATTTCCGGACTCAATCCTATGTAATATGTAGCTCTATGGAAGTTAGATTTTTGGACTAGGAGTCAATATAGCCTCTTCACCGCACCTAAGTGTGCTCTGAGGTCACATAGACTTTGAGGTTGACAAAATCTTTAAGATGTCTTCTAATGTAAGAGTATCCTTGTTCCAAATCATGGAACCACTCAAAAGATTACACCATCCTTTAAAATGGGGGCAGCAAAATATGGTTCTCCAGGATGTTTTCCCTTTGCAATCTCCCTCTCTCTTCCATCTCTTCCTTCTCTCCATCTGTTCCATCTCTCCTTCCTGTCAGGAGCTAAGATGAGCTGGAGAGAGCTGAGCTGCCAAGTGTCTGAGTAGTCAGTTAAGACAATAAGCCAAAATGAAAGTAACAGTGAAGCACTTACTCACTTGCTGGGCTTACATAAGCAAGAGACTAATTTGGAGAAAGCCCCGACTCATCCTCATTCCTTTTCCCTCATGGAACACACTAGCTGGTGGTCAGGTGGGTCAGCACAGATTTGGGGGTCATCTCACTGCCCAGAGAGCCCTGAACAAAAGGCTTTGTCAGGTTTAAGGACCTAGTGCCAGGGGGCGGGGGAGGCGGCAGAGCTGGGAGTGGAAAGTGCTGAGTCAGAATGGAGAAAAGTGCGTTCCAGGTTCCCCAACTCCACCAAAAGGAGGTCTCAGCAGGGGCCCCTGAGGAAGGCCTCTGCTGAAGACCCCAGATAAAGAGAGCTCCCTCCAATGAGGGCATATGGTCCAGGAATGCAGGTATATGAAAGAGCAAGGCTGGCCACGGGGCCCTGAAATGCCCTCTAGAGACAACAGGGCAGCCTGGTGTGGGGAGGGTGCCTTTCCTCTTTGAGGCCTGCCTGGTAAAGCCTTTGTCATTGCCTATGATCAGGCCGAAAAAATTACACATGGGGTTTAGGTCTGGAGTGAAATGCTTCATTGGTTAGCATCTTACTTGCTTACTTCTCTTTAAGTCTAAATTAGGCAGTCAAACTCAATGAAATTGTTCTTTAGAACACTGTACCACAAACTGTTATTCAATCAGTTTCCATGTATAGAGGCCCTTGCTCTGAACTTGGGGTGAAGTGCTCGTGATACTAAGATGAACCCCCCACCCTCAAGGAGTGTTGTGTCCTCTAGGAGTCCAGAGGGAAAAATATTTATAAACATTATTGTAATAATATTATGTGCCGGGCTTGCTCAAAATGCTCCACTTTATCCTCACAGCTACTCTATTACTTACAGAACTATGGTTGTCTTCCATTTTGAGGATGTGAGAGCAGCGATTAAGGAAGGTTAAGAGGGGTTAAGTAACCTGTCTGCTGGTAAGTGGTGAAGCTGAGTCCAGAGGCCATGCGCTTAACCACTGCATTTTACTTCAATTTAGAAATACCTAAAAGCTAGAGATATGAATGAAATGTTAGAGGAGAAGTGAAAAGAGGCACTGGGTTCATGTGGGATGTCAAAGGAGGGATGTCTAATCTGAGTGGACTGGGGTGTGACATGGGCATGGGGGCTGGATTTGAAAGGCATTTAAGGTAGGTGGGACAGCATCAGTAAGGACATGAGGAGTGCTGTGGACTACCTTAGTCTGGTGTTTCAGAAAATGAATGAAGCACTGAGCATTATAAAAGAGGCTGAGGATGTAGGCAAGGATTGGCTAGAGAAAGAGATGAACATATGGAGATGGCAACTTCCGAAGGACCTGGCACACCATTTTCTACTGGTTGTTAGTGAAATAGAGCCAGGGGGAGGAGCAACAAGAAAATGCCTTGTGTATTTTTTCATTTTGATTTGATGAATGATGCCTCATACTGAGGCAATTACAGGAGGAGGTGTGTGCAAAAGGTACGTTTTGCTTTGGGGATCTTGAGTATGTGCCTTTGAACCAGCCAGTAAAGGTAGTTTGCAGACTGTCAAATATGTGAATCAACAATTGGAAGAGAAATGGAACCCTGGGGAGCAGGGAAATCTAATGAAAGGGTGGAGAAAAACGACCCCCAAAAGAAAGAACCTTTCAAAAGAAAGGTCAGGGGGAGCAGAACAAGAAGAGCCAGGAAAGGCAGGGTCAAGGAGTTTTAAAGAGAAAGAGGTGATGTTGATGAGATCACTGCAAAAGAGAGATCAATTAAGATAAAAACTGAACTGATCTTTTGACCTGGTCCCTAAGAGGTCACAAGTTTATGCTCTGTAGCCAGGGCTTTAGTGCCAGCTGCGCCGTGGATGGCTGTTTGACTTTGGCAATGTCATTTGGTCTCTCAGCATTTCAGTTTCCTCATCGTTCAAATGTGGTTAAAAATATTATCGATCTAAGAGGGTTATTGTGAAGATTAGATGTTATAATGCATATAAAAATGATTTACAATGAGAACTCTCTATAATGTTTGCCATTATTTTTGTTTAGGGTAAATTAGTTGGCTCGTAGGTGAAGAGACGTATAGATGAGCACATCTCTTGAGACTGGGATAAAGGAAATGATTGGTATTTCTTTAGACAAATTGGTAAACAAGATACTCAGGGAGAGAATGCCTTAATATTTCAATGACTTTATCAGTTAAACGTTTTCTTAAAATAAAACAAAAATAAAAATCAGGACTTGATTTGACCTAAAATTATAAATAAAAATTTGGTGAATTTAAAGGTGTTTGGAAATAAGACTCCTTCTATCCTCAAACTATACACATCTGTTTGGGAATATTCTTATGTTTACATTTTGTGGTACATCTTGTTTCCTGGAGGTGAAGTAGTAATCTTCTATTGCTCAAAAGTCAAATGTAAAACATTCTTTCTTTAGGACAGGAATGAACAATCTAATATGCCCTGTTAAGTCATGACAGAAAACTTGGCTAAAACAGCTCTGACAAACAAAGCGTAGGAAAACCGTTACGCCCCCCTTCCACGTAGTTGCTAAAGGAAGTTATAAACTCTTTTTTTGAAAGATGCTGAATTGATTTAAATATGTTTTAGAATTCTTCCGTTTAAAAATATCTGAAGAATTGGAATCATGTTACACGTTTCCTTATCAGCCTTGGTTATTACCTTTTTTCTGTGGGTGTCACATATTTAGATATAACCAAAAGCAATTATCGTGAGCCTGAAAGGACTAATCAAGCTAGGGAATAAAAAGGTAATGTTAAAGTAATAGAACTGATTTTCTTGTGGATATTTTATGAAGGGACATTTTCTTAAAGAGTATGCATGTATATGCCATACGTCTTTTATTAGGATTTCTAGATGCACTTCTATCACTTGTTCTATGTGTGAACAATCCTGTGCTCACTATCGTTAATTTGATCAGTCTTTTTCTATGATTCTGGGTTAATTTAGCCTGGATATCTGTTCTTTCAGAAATTGAAAGCTACAAATAATCTTAGACGTGTTGAATGGAAGCTAAACTTCAGAGAGACTAATATCAAATCTAAGGATGCCAGTTCCTAAATTTTGTTCTATTTCTATATGTCTTACTCATGCTGATTTATGAGCTCTCCCGAGATTCAAGAGCCATCTTTATTCTTAATTGGATATAGTGTTCATTCTCATATGATTTACCCTGCACTCAAAGGCTTGCTACTTTTGCAAAAGCTGGCAGCACATGAACAATTTGGACTTCTTTGGAACTCTTGCCTGCTTGGGGAACAACCAGTTTCTTTGAGGAAATGGTTTTTAATGAATAAATATGACACTTTTCACTGGCTTCCACGGCATAGCTTTTAAGAGAATAGGAAACAAGGCTGGTGAGACCACCTTGGGCCTACCATCCCAAGGGGGGACCTGTGGTTAAGCAAGCAGTGAAAGAAACGGCAACTTCTACCTCTTTCCTAGCTTCTGTTCCTGTTTCAGATTTAATTCTGAATTTTTTTTCTTTGCTACTTTTTTATTGCTAGATAGAGCTCTCTCTCCGGTTTCAAGGTTCTTAATATTTACAAAAGGGAAAAATGACTTTTAGGGTGATAACCTTCACTGCAATTAAAGGAGCCTATAGTGATATTGAAAGAGATTGTCCAATACACAATCTTGCTTAGGAAAAGAAGTGATCGATTTTAATTTGCTACTTTTTTAGCATCAGCACAGTTTTGCTGTGCAGCTTTAAATATGCACATAAACCACAGTGGTACTAAAACACAGTAAGTCGAGTTCTGATCATTTCTTTTGTCAAAGAAGCATGATCTTAACTCATGAGTCACTGTTAAATATAAGTGTAATGTGGAGGAAAAGTGAAAATACATTATGAGGTGGGCTTTTTTTTGCCAATTTGTATAATTTTTCAGTTAAGCAGTCATAAATCAAGGAATATTGTATTTTTTGAGGCTCATTAAAGAGACATTATACATCAGAATAGTGAAGTCGTCAGCATAATGAAATGATGAATGCCTGTAACTATCTGTATGTAAATGATGTGAAACAGATTCAGGGTGTTACAAAGGAGAATAACAATCTCCCTGACAGTTCCCCGTAGGTGCAGTTGCTGGATGCTGGTGACAGATGTTAAATGCAAACCTCTTCACTGGCAACCACTTATTAGCACTCAGTGGAAACTGGCAATATAAAATAAGACAAATAGCAGATAATATCATTTTAAATAAATTTGTTCAGTAAGGTGTGTTATTGCATTTTAAGAGCCTTCTTTATTGACAAAGGCCATATTCCAAATTAAAGAAAATATACTAGAAAAGAAAATGGTTATTTTGAAAGCTGGTCTGTAAAAAATGTGAATGTATATTGCAAAGCTGTCCCATTCCCCTAACTTATGTAGGGACTTCTCCATAAAGTGGAGAAAATGTCAAACTTGATCAATTTAGGTTCACTTATCCTATCGATGAAACTTGTCTATCTCACCTGTACTTTTAGTGGATGGATTCCTGTGCATGCTTTACGTGGGGAGATTTGTAACATGCATTCCATTTTGTCAACCATCATAGTGAGTGTGGTTTTTGAGTTCTGTTTTAATCTTCGTGTTTATTAAAGTCATGTCTCTTGTTTGAGACTGCACAGCCTGTTGCTTCTCCAGGACCTTCAGTCCCACATTTCAGGTGCTTGATTTCACTTACCCAAGAGGAGCGGGCAATAGATCTAGTAATTTTCTGCAGGTTCTCATCTATCTGTGCCTTTCACAGCACATGGTGGAGGTGCCAAGTACATAAATGATTATTAAATGAAGAAGGAAAGGAAAGAGAGAGGGAAGAAATGAGGAAAAGAAAAGGAAGGGGGAGAAAGAAGATTTATAGTTCAACAAGGGTCATTCACTGATGAGTCTGTTGCATTGGCCAAGTCATTTGAACTCTCTTTGCATGTATTCTCTCTTTTATTTTGTTTTCTGTCTTTTATCTTATTTGGTTTTATCGAGGTATAATTGACAAATAAAATTGTAAGATATTTCAAGTGGGCGGCGTGATGATTTGATATACCTATACGTTGTGGAAGGATCCCCCCCGTTGAGGTGTTACCTCATATATTTACCTTTTTTTTGGTGTGCATATTTAAGTTTTACCCCTGATTTAAAAAAGGGTAGTGATTCATACCTATGCGACAGAGTTTGCAGAGGACCAAAAGGGACAGTATATGTGGAATTAGAGTGCTTTTGATGGTATAACAAATTATACATATGAGACATCAGTATTATTTTAAAAAGCAATGTCAACCTTAGCACCTTGGAGATAGGGAAGACACTTTGGATTGTATAACCAAACGTATGTGGACAAAGTGATATCAATAAAAATATTCATAATCTGTGTGTTTTGGGGACAAGGGTTTATTATTTTTAGTAAAGTTTCTTCATACCTGTGCCATAGTATTTTGGCATCTCATAAGGTGTATGTGAGTCACCAGCAAGATGAATGGCATAATTTCCCCATTAGCACCAACCAATGTGGTAATATCTTTTCTTTATCCTGATGCATACATCAGGAGCTTAAAATAATATTTGACTAAAGAGATTCTTTAAAAAAAAATTATCACCTAGTTTACTTCTTTTTGCCTTAGGGATACAGCGAATTATAGGCATGTGAATTTTTTATTAATAATTAAATGTTTGTAGTTTGTTGTGACATGAAAAGTCCATAAGGACATAGTAGTGCAAGTTTTCAATTGTGGCAATATCAAGTAATCACGTTTATATTGTTAATTTTGGCACTTTGAATATGCTAGTGTATATAATAATAAGTGTTGTATCAATTCCTTGAACATATTTTTTGAAAATTTATATGTGAAAAAAAAGATTTGAAAATATCCAGTCATAACTTAAAAGGCCAAAATTATGCATAGCTATTACAGCACTAAACTAAAATTAAAATGTTTTTAAGAAAATAGACCATATTAATGTACTTTTCCTTTTGATTTTGCAAGTTTACTCACTTACCAAAAGAAATACTCTTATGATTTTGTGTTATAATTCTTCAACTTAATCCATATGCAAACACACACAATCTGAGAGCTACATATTGTAAAATTTTTTTAATGTGATTCACTTTTCTCCATAACTACATAAATATATTTTTGGAATTTTTGTAATATCCTGTTCTGTAATTGACTATCTATTTTTCCTGAAAGGGAAGAAAGAAACAATTGAAAGTTCTGGTAAGGACATCATTATAGACGTTGAAAAGAGACACGGAGAGAACCACCATAAAAATTTAACTGCAAACTGCCTGACATTTTTCTTTGAAGGAAAGGAAGCCAGGGTTCTTATCGTGAAAATTATTATTTTTTAATAGTTTATACCTATTGTTAAAGGGCCAACACTAAAGTATTGGAAAGTGTCACATAGATCAATCTTCTTATTTTACAGATAAACATCTTGTAAACTTACTGTCAAAAGTAGGGAATGAAATCTACTTACTTTAAATTCTGTTTTTATCTAGTTAATTTTTAACATCTAAAGTAAAAATATGCTAAACAGAGCAAAATGAACAGTTCCATATTTATATGCACATATATACCACATTTTTATGCTTCTTAGTATAAATTCTAATTGATTATTATTATAATTAAATTATGTATTTTAAAAATAATGACAAACACTTATACAATTTTTCTATTTTAAAAAATCACTTCTAAATCCTTTACCTCATTTGATCAATGACATGATTTGAATCCTTGTCTTTTAATTCCAAGTTCCTTGCTCTTCCTAGCCTACCATAGTGCTTTTTGATAAGTCTCAAATTTAAATCCAACAAAATACACATGGCAGTCCTTAGTGCACTTTGCCAAGCCTAAATTATAGTCTATGGAAGGGGACATTTAATTGGATGATTTGTCAGTTATATCAAATTTACTCACTTTCTGTTTTAAAGGTAGTGTAAAGATAGATGGATGTTCAAGGCATGGATTGAGTTCAGAATAACATTTCCACCATTTTCCTACGCAGAGAAATGGCTCCAAAAAACAGTTCTCAAAGCCAAAAGTCATCCTATCTTATTACATAATTCTTCTTCCTTCAGTTGCATATCCTTCGTAAATATTACCAAGCTATCGTTTACTGCCAATTGAAAGAAATGACTTAAGCATTTCTAAAATGATAAACATTCAGCTTTCTTTCCACCTGTGTATATATACACACATGCACATATATACATATATAGGTTATGTGACATATATGTATGTATATATATGCATATGTGGTTTTAATAAACTTTAGTTTTATTAAACAGAATCCAGCCACCTCAGTCAGATTAAGGGGCATTGAGCTAGGAAGCACCAGAAAACATTCACAAGTAACACTAGGATTATCTAGATTGCTGCGGACCTTAGAGCCACTATGAGTATTAATACTAGGAATCAATTAATTGCTTTGGGGAATTTAGAGCCCTAGAATGTTAGCAATGGTAACGACTTTAGAAATTATCCAGTCTTAGGATGACAATAGTTGAAAACTTGAATGCTGCCTTAAACTGATTGGAACTTGCTGCCTGGACCACTGTGTAAGTATGGGAATGTATGAAGCATGTCATAATCAATTGGCTCTGTCTACCACAGGTAAGGAACAGAGACAGGTAGCATACTTGCTGAGGCTCAGAGAGTTTAAATCACAGGCCTAAAGTTGCACAGATAGTTGACTCTGAATCCGGGACTGTATACAGGGCATCTGACTCATAATCCAGTGCTATTTGCTCTGCTCGATTGATAAAGTAGAAACACCCAGTAGTCTTTCTCAGAGTAAATCCACGGTCATTCAGGAGACTTAATTGAGAGCGTGAAGGAGAGCCATGCAGGGTGTGGTGGCTGGTCTGAATTGACGCCCTCGTGAATTAAACTTCCTGAGACTTATTCATTGTTTTCAAGGCATAATTTACTTGAGGTTATTCAGAAGCACTGTAACTAAATACCTTCCTTTATTAATTATATTTACCATATTTTATGATTTGTCTTAGAATTCCCAGGCACATAATGCCTATCCTTCTATAAGCTACATAAATGGATTTCTGTAAATTAAATGTGCCAAAATATTAGTATTCTCTAACTATATTCAAGGAAAAACCCTTCACGCAGAACATAAAAACTAGATTAAAATGCAAACATTTTCATTCCAGTGTGTAATATTTATCTAATAAAAATTTTGACCTTAAATCTAAAAATTGATTGACTTCACACAGAGGACTAAAACAGTTTGGCAAAATACAGACCATCCCAATGCAGCCTTTACTCCATCCCACCTCACTTTTTTATAAAGTCTTGTCTAACTGATTAATATAACAGAGCACTTCAGCTTTGGTGAAATACACTTATTCAATTTCACTGAAGATTATAGGTTTCAAATAATAAAATTGGATTTTATTGAGGATTGAAGTGTGTAAATAGAACATTTGATTGAATTTAATAAAATGGTATCCTGCTGATGGAGGCAAGTCATTTCCTCCAGTTTTAACTTGATTACAAAGACAAGAAGTTTTTATGAGCTGTTTTGAATGGAAAAATTTTTTTCTATCTAGAGAAAAAGATTGTATTGAGACTAAGAAAAGTAAGTAGTACCATTTAATATTTTAAATAAAATAGTTGTGAATGCATGGTTACTTTTGAAATTTAACAGAACTATTTTCTAATCCATATTTGTGGCTATTTACTTGATCACTAAAGTTAAACATGTATATTATAAAGAAGTAAGTCCAGTAGGGAAGTATGTTTCTCTGTCTTTGAACAGCTTTATCTTGGTGACTGTTTTTCATCTGATGTATGCAATTTTATATTTAATCAAATACAATGAGATCAGAGTGTTACTCCTTTTGTCACAAATGAATCCCTATATTGTAACTAATACCATGTAAATGTTTGGTTTTCTTTAGCCAATTCTGAAGTTTCATAAAGAGAACCACAAAGCACATTTTTTAACTGCTTTCTAAGAAGAAGATATATATGAAATCTATATCTTGGTGATGATTTATAATAACTTTGAGAAAAGCAAAACCCCATACCAAATGCTAAGGTAACAACCTAAGCACATTAGAAAAATCATGTTTAGTTATGATAAACATGATGCTTTTTCTCATGGTACTATCAATGATTAATTTTTCTACTAAAGTTTTAATTAATTTATTTCTCAAATGTTTTATATCTCAATATAATAAAATTAAATGTTGTTTTACCAAAATCTAGTCTTTTCTTAATGTCCATATTTTAATTGTTTTATTAGACTAAAGAACCAACTGAAAATACCTTTTTCTTTTTTTTTTTTTTTGCGCTTTATCTCCCCAAACCCCCCCTGTACATAGTTGTATATCTTAGTTGCAGGTCCTTCTAGTTGTGGGCCTTTTTTCTTTTTTAACCATTTAATCACAGTGGAAATTTTAAAAGATTGTTAGGATATTTCAAAGGGAATATTTGGAAGACAGAAGAATGGCTAGATTTCCAATCAGGCATTGTTATAAATATAGAATGAGTATTAAAAAATGCTAGAATTTCAGACATTATGTTGACTGAACATTGATAATAAATGGTTCAAGAGCAAGATGAATTTTAATATGGACTAAAAGAGTACTTTGGGTTGATTTAGAATATTTTCTGTATGCAGTTGATTCGAAATATCTGCAAGGGAGACATACAGTATGACTGTAGTAGTTCTTTTCAATTATTCAGTGATGCTTTCAAAGAATAAAAAGAGAAACAGTTGATGAAAGGGCATTACATTAAAGGAAAAATGTATCTCTTTATGGTGATCATGGTCGTGTGTTTTTTTAATGCTTTGGAGAAATGTACATCATTCAGGGAAAGAGAAGGGCCACTGGAGACAGAACTGGACGAGAAGACAAAAATAAGAATAATGGGCAGTTACCACCCCCAGCTGTACAGGAAAGACAGTTTAGAAACCAAAAAAGAGGCAACAGCAGAAAGTAAAGAAACACTTTCTTGGAATATGCCTGTGCTTCAGAGCTTCTGCTATCATACTGGGAGCTGTTTGAGTGCAAAGATTAGAAACAATATTTGAAAACAGAAAAGTGAATAACATCTGAGGAATGATAGTTTTATGCTAGAACTGAGATGAGAAGAAGGAAGACCTATAACAAAAGTAGTTATATCTTAAAAAGTTTCAAAGTAAAGGAGACCACTTCATCAGACAAATCAAATAAATCTGTGTTCTAATAAAATCTCCAGATGCATTTTTAATGGATGTTAATTTTGTGGTTTGAGACAAAGCACAAAGAAAAAAAGGGTGAGAAAGCATCTGGAAACGCTTCATGAAAAAGATACACTGAAATAGATGGGAAGAATATAGAAAGAAAATCTTATTTAGGATGGGAGTTTAGATAAGTGAGTCAAATTGTTTAAATGGAAACATAAATGGCAGATATGAGTATTACACAATGTGCAGAAGGACTTTGCACTCTGAAAGACAGTTCTAACAGGACCTTGGGTCACTTTTGTTAATTTCAAAATACATAGAAAAAATTATGAAAAGTGTCTATCTTATTAATTGGATACCTAATAGGTCCCTTGTTTCATCTTTAACTAGCTGTCCAATAGTTATGCATGGTTGTCAACTCATCTATGTGGCTACTTAAACTTACCTCCTTGTAGTAGCCTCATTTGATCATTAGAAAAAACTACAATAACAAAAATATTAGTTATAATAGAAGATAGTAGGTATTCTTAAGATCAACACACCATTTTATAGTGTCTTTTCAGTTCTAAAAAATTATTCTGCTTATCAGAATAATTTTAACACAAACAAGCCTCGTCCCATGCCTAGTAGGAGCATCCCTTTTCTTCAATGTGGAAATAAAATGACCAAACACCTATTATAACACATAATATATTGATATCAAACTCAGAACTGTCCTGGGGATCTCATTACCTGTAGGAAGATTCAAATCTTCACTGAATGATAAAGACAGAAAATAGAAGCTGACTAATGAAAATACAATACATCGTTTTCAAAAATAAATGAAACCCAAAGCAACCCTCTGGCGGGTCTCATTTTCATCTCACTATTGAGCTTTATAAATAAGAATCTCAAAAAAGTCTTCATCCTCCTCTGATGCAGGCACTGTTGGTTCTTATTTGCCCTGGAAGAAATTCTCAATAGGTAACAAAGGGCCTGTCCTCTCCCCTAGCGTTTGTTCCAATGTCAAACAACAGAAAGCAGCCTCCTTTCTTACTTGCCCATAAAGTACCACATCAGAAGTGATTCCTATATTCTGTTCTACAGCCTAAGCACTCGAGGAAAATAGTTTTGAAAAATATGAAACATATACTATGTATATAAGAGTAGTATTAGTGGTAATAGTAACAGTAGGAGTAGCAAATATAAATTTTAGACTCTAAGATGTTTATGAAAATAGGTGAAATTAATCACAAATCAAAATCGTTTGTAAAGGGAAGCCTTAGAATCTAAATTTCTATATGTTTATGAACTTTCCAAAACCTAAACTAGCGTCTAAGATAATGATTAATGATATGAAATCGAAATTTATCAATAAAACATGGATATAGTTCTCTTCTGAAATATATACATTCCTATGTGAAGTTTTTATAATGTCCAGAATATGCATGTTTAACTAGTTTTAGAATAATAGTTAATGAAGCCTCAAAAGCAGTCAACAAGTCAAATTACAGAACTTTAATCTGGAAGTATCAGTGCAGGTCCTATAGTACATTTCGTGTACGTTACTGGTGAGGAAACTGAGTGGTGCGGAGATTCTAAGTGGCTTGGACAGGGTCTGTTGTCAGGCAGAACAGAATTATTCTTTCCCAGTTCAGACACTTACCATTGCATATCTCTCTTTTAATGACTTAATCTTAAAATATTTATGAGCAACAATATTCTCTATTCCGATCTAGGCAGTTATTTTTGTATAGTCAGTCACATATTATTGTCATTACTGTCATTACAATCAACTCCCAATTTCGTTTAAGTGAAATAAAATTGCATCATATCACAATTTTAGTTAATCAAAATGACATCATAAAACATATGATAAAAGTTACAAAACTGTTGCTTAGCAGGGCTTTCAAGCATCATCTGTTGCTTTGTAAGAATTATATTAATAGAATGACACAAGGTTAAATGATCTTTAGGTGAATATGGAGGATAATAGTTACGTCCCACTTTCTGTGGCAGCACTGAGGAAAGAATGTGAGCTGTCAAAATTCTGAGATGCTATAATTCACAGAAAAGGAAATAAGGGATCAAGTAGGCCCACTGTGGTAGCATCAAAGGAAACTGAGGAATTTCAGCCCCTGTATGTTTCTACAACAGGAGTTGCCAAGAGAAAAAGTAGGAAGCATCAACTAATTTGCTCTCTTCTAGACACAGAGCAAGACTGAGAGAGAAAGGCACAATTGGCTACATACTGTGGTCCCTAGTGTAGACAGAGAGCAGAAACCAAGTGTCTAAGCCAGAACCACATTCAGTAGGAGACCTCATTCCTCTTCCTACACTTTGATGTTTCCAGGCTGTAGAAAATGTAAAGTCCACGTGGCTCTTTGAAAGTGTGGTGAAAGCAATCAGGAAAGGTGAGACAAGGACAACCAAACTGTGCTCTGTCAGAGCAAAAAGTCTGAGTGAAGCTGCCCAAGCTGTCATGAGACTAGCCAGAGCCAAAACCAAATTAACAACATAAATGAAAATCTTGAGCTAATTGCAGAGAAGGTGAAGCAAAGCAATCTAGCAATTCACGCATCAGGAGAGAAAGCGATCAATGTGGGGGAACAATGGAAGAAGACTAACAATGCAATAGAAGTACTCAGAGATAAAATAGAGGAAAATTTCCCTGAAACAAATGAAGAACTGTGTCTACAGCTCCAATGTGCATATAGAATACTAGAAACTGGAATGGAAGCACAAGGATGAGAACACAGGTTGAGCGTGGGACCAAAAAAAAAACACAACTCAGTAGTATGGGGTGATATGTGCAGGAAGGGAGAATGGGCAAGAGAGGAGCAAAGATTTCTGACTAGGTGTTTTGAGGACTCTGGTGAGACAGGTTCGTGTAAGGACTTTTAGGACATTTTACTATGAGTCATAAAACTGAATGTCTCTTTGACATCTCTTTGAAAAGCAAGAGAAACCATTGAATTGTATTTTGATGTTTTATTTAGATGGAGCAAATTTATTCCTATCAATTGGACAACAAGCTGAGTGAGGCCAAAGCTGTTTCAGTTTTTCTTTGGTAGCACCCTGAGGTTTTTGCTTGGATTTGGGACTTAAAATATAATTTAGATTAAATTTTTATATAGAAATTATCCTTGAGTATGCTTTTACAATGACTACCTTTGGGTTATTGTCACAAAAGGCAGTTGAGAGCTACCCAGAATAAGAGCCAGGATGAGTCTTGGGATAGCTGCTCTAATTAAGAGGGAAATTGTGGAAACTGTAATGATATTAAAATCATAATCTTTGTGCTAATGCACAGTGTAGGACTGTGTTTCAAGCGGAGAATAAAGATAGGAAATGTCTCGTTACTTACAAAACTGAAAAAGCCTGAGACACTCTCTCATGACAGTACAGGCTATAAATTGTTTTTTTAGTTCAACCTTTACTAACGTTTAGTGTTTTAATAAATTGGACCAGGTCAAAGCATTTACTCTGCTCATTGAGCTGAGACCAGAACCCCTGAGAAGTGGAATACCATTAAGGCACAAGAGATCAGATAGAGAGAAGGAACCAGATAGAGATTAACTGCTAGGGAAAAAAAAAGGAAAGAACATTTTTCCAGGGACAGAAGACTGAGTTATAATTTACGTAGGTCTCAGATATGTGGCATGAGGCTGAAAAATGTTGGAGATTAAGTGAGAGTCTGATGAATCCAGAATTACACAATTTTTGATCAAAGTCATAAAGACTTCTGCTTCCCTGGCAGACTGCCTGACTGTCCCAGAGTGCAGAGTTGCTTAGAATTTTCTGCTCAGTTTATTCATTTTTTCATCACTAATCATATCAGTTATGGCAAAAAGAACCATGGAGTCATGAAGGCCATTGGCCACCCATGTAAATGGGGAGCTCGTTTTTCATAGAATGGGGGTCACTAAGTTAGAGAGATAGACTAAAAATGTACTCTGGCCTCATTTTTCACTGGAAAGTCAAAATTTATTTTTCATCCCTGGTACTAACTTAGAAAGAGCTAGAATCCCATAGAACTATAAAAGTCTTGATTCCCATTCACCAGCTGTGTTGTATTGATCTCCTGGGCATCCAAACTTTGGCCAGATTTTGCATTTTGAGGAAATAGCTTCATGGCATTACAAAATGTAATTCTGAGCATATTTTATTGTGGCAGTATTTTAAGCTATGATTATTTAATAAAAATAATTGTACAGTATTTTATTAATATCCCAATAATATCTTAACAAATTGCATAGAAGAGACCATCTCAGATTTACATGTGGTTATGTCCTCAGCACTAACACAGCACCTGACATATATAGTATTTTATAAATATTTGTTGAATAAATGAAGGGATTAAGTGGCATTTGTTGCATGACCACAATAAAAATTTTTTTTAGGAGAAAATGGATTACAAATCGCATATAACTTTTAAACTAAATTTTAGAACTCAACATACTAAACTAGTTCTAAACTGAAATTTAGAACTCAAATTAGGACTGTGGGCATTTTAAATATAAATAAGAGATGTTAAACTATTATATATGCTATGTCTTTTAATTATGTTTGACCATTTTCTTTCCAGAAGAGATATCATATGTGACTTATTTACATACCTAAGGCCTTTTAAAGGTTAAAAATATGAATTAAGAAGTTAAAGTTATTATCAAAATGTACAATTGAGTTTAATATAGTGGAATCATTTCAGTTTGTTAATGGATTTACATTTGATAAGTTAAAGAGCTAATAAATTTATAGAATGTTTACTATATTTTTGAGACTATATCATATAATTTGTGTTTTATTTGTACTCAGCACCGGATGCTATATTTTGATTAGTTTTAGTATATTGCTTGACTTAAGTAAATATAATTATGAGTGTATGGTTTGCTTGCTTGCCCGTGGAAACTGAAAGATTTTCCACAGACGTTCAAAGAGTTTATTTGTTGAACAGAGACATTCATGTTGAATTTTGTGTCTGCCGTAAGCTAAACAACAGTCATCACACATTATTTCTGAAACCCATTATTCTTTATCTGCTGTATGTTCTTATGCATAAAACTTGATGCCTGTTTTGTTACAGAAACTCTGTCTTTTGTGTGACAATTGTTGATTTTATGTCATGTGACTCTACACCAAGTTCTTACTCTGGAATGTCAACATGGTCTTAATTTCAGGTGGAAATTCGATAGTAATAGGCATTGGCATTCTCAGGAACGAAGAAAGATGATTCTCCTTTCTGGAGAAAACATCTATTATTACTATTAGCAAGAGTGATTCTTAATTTTACCTCTGATGGGTAATTAGCAAACTACATAGATCAGAGATTGCAAAGTCAAGATGTCCAAAATCAAACGTCTCTTCTATGATTATTTTCCTCTTCATTTCCTCATTGTGTTGATTACTAGCACTCTCCTCTACACTGCATGCATTGGCAAAGTATAACAGGGAAACCCATTTTGTTCTGCAGATGATCCACAGACCGGCTCAGGAGTGAGAGGCGGATGCGGTCCCTAAGATCCGGAAACCAGGATATGGTATAGAGCCCTATAGAAAAACAAAGAGCAAAACCAAACAAAAAGATGAAAACAAAGAGAAAGAAAGTACTAATTGAAGGACATGGTCATACATATATATTCATAAGGAGGAATTTTTAAATTGCACAAATAATAAAAACCAAGCATTCTCATAAAACAATTATTCTGGAAGTGAATTGAAGAGCTGCATTCTATCCTTTTTGTCGAAACTATTACAGATGAAGGCATTGTTGTCCAAAGAATGTTGTTTTCCTGCCTTTTATGAGGAGATTCTTAACTGTAATTCTGAGTTTTATACACTAGGCTGCAGAACATTCCTTTAGAAAGAAATAGCATGAGGGTGAGGGGAAGAAAGAAGTAAAAGAAAAACATTAAGTAAAAATAATATGCAGAGAAAGAGAAACTTTGTGTTTTATTGAAAATGATAATAAGAAGTCTCATGAAAGAACATTTACAAATGATGAGATAGCGAGACAGGAAAAAGTAGGATATTGTTTTTGTCTTTCTTAATTTAAGAGACAGTCTTAACCTGAGGCAAACACTTCAGTGCTGAAAAGCACAACCAATTATCTTTTTTACTGAAGTGATTTCCACCTGAAAGGGATGGAAATTAGAAAATGAAAAGATGAAAAAGAAACTACCTTGGGAATATTGTGCCAGAATGCATGTATTTAACTCTCTAGTTTAGTAAATCTGACAGTGAGCAACCATCTGGTAACTACAGTGATGGAAAATAGTCCTATTTACTAAGAATAATGTGTGAACTTTAGAAAAGAGCATTCACAGTTTATAAAGATCCATGTGTATCAGTTACATAATCATTTCTTGTTAAGAGGTAAATGGTTGTGATTTAAGGGGACCCAGCAAATGATTGAAAAATGTGATATTTTGTGGTAATATGCAAAAGTGCTCATGATAAAACATGCTAGCAATTTGTAAGTGTACACCTAAAGACTATAATGTTATTAGACAACTAAGAATATGCATTTCTAATAGGAACCAACTATTGCTCAAAACTATGTAAGTGGACAGATACATGATTTTTGTAGTAGTGGTACACATACTTATACCCATAAACTTCCCATCCTGTTTTGAAGAGATATCTAGGTAAAAAAAATAAATGGAAGAAAATTATGCCCATCAGTTTTCTAGCCCAGATTGAGAACACACCAGGGCAGTCAAGCTCTGAAGTTTTGATAAGACTATTGAAGAGCTATAAACTGAAATTGAGTATGCTTCCTTTTTCTTTCACAGAAAACATTTTATACCATTTAAACTACTCTTATCCAGCTGTAAGCATCTTATAAATAAGAAATTATACATGGGAAAAATGAATATTTATCCTTAGAATGTCCAAGAACTGTGGAATATTAAATGTGAAATTAATGAAAAGCTGAAATAGTACCACAGACATATATGTGTCTCTAGTACAACATGGCAGTGGTTATGAATCTTGGCTGCACTTTGCAATAAAATCTTCAAGTTTCCAAAATTTAAAGCCTGAGAAAAAGTGACCTGAAAATCTTTATTTTGAAAGCCTTTTATTAGTGATTGTAACATTCAATCAGTGTTGAAAACTGTTGATAAATATAGTTGCTCTTCATAATCATAAACGTCTATAGCTGAAAGAGACCTGAGTCCTCTGCTCCAATCCGGACATCAATATGTAACTCAAATACAATTCACTCTGGTTTTTATTAGTGTATATAGTAAAATGAATTATATTTATATAGATATATGAACATAAGTTAAGCTTATATATCTATGTATGTATTCATATATATATATACACACACACACATACATACACAGACACACATATGCACTTATTCATTCACTGAAACACTTCACTATGGCAGTTGATGGAGAGGAAGCAAATGTGAATGTGACATTTTATTGTGCTTAAATAATTTACGATCTAATAAAACATATACACACCTAACCAAAGCTCAAGGCCATAGTATGAAGAAAGTGCTGGTGTAATGGAAAAGAAGAAATCCTAATTCCTAATAAAATAGCAAGGATTATATTTCTTCGATTTGGTCTTTAAAAGAGGAAAGGCTTTTTAACCTAGACAGGATGAGGGAGTGGAGGCAATAAAGACTGCAGGAATAGAATGTGCAAAGGCGTGGAAGTAGAATATTAATATTTTGCTCAGCAAATATCTGCAATGAAGATCATAAGTGGAAATGAAAGTTTATCTCTTAATGCACTTATTTACCTATTTATTCTTTCATTCATTCAACAAATGCTGAATCCAAGGATGTATGAGTCCTTGTGATAAACATATCCAACCACAAAAAAGGGAGAAGGAAGACAAAATGCAAAGGAAAATTGGTATATTGTTCAATATTTTTTTCACCTATTTTTTGAAATCTACATTATATTCCTAAAATAATTCCCATTCTTTGCAGGTAATATACTATGTTCAAAATTATAGGAAAATTTCTTAAGACAGCTTCTAACGAATCAACGGTAGTAACATGAATTTGAGTTAAATTTTAAAGCACTACTTTTGAAAAATTGATAGTATCATTTATTTTATCCACAGAAATTTGTAGCCTTTTTGAAGGTTTATTTGTGTTTCGATAATTATTTTCCTCAGTGCTTATTTTTCTGCCTAGTTAGCTGTTGTTGATACTGAAGGAGTAAGTATTGTGCTAACCTCATTGGATACCAAACTACTCAAATCGAATCGCAGAGCTGGAAATGAGTCATTAAGTCAGATTTTTCTTCATCTTGGACAGATGAGAATATATTTGATTTTGAGATTTTGTTAGAAACTTACTGGGTAGTTTATGTTTGTTTTGTTTTTGTTTTATTGCTCAGCATCCAACTCATTTCCAATCCGTAATACGTTATTCTTACAGTTTAAATCCTGTCCATGCCACTTGCTTCTTCTAAAACTTCAAATATTCTCTGAAGCCCAGAGATTCAAGTCAAAATATCATTCAGGGAACCATTTCACTACCTGCTCTTGCAATGGGCTGCATTCTTCTTGCTCATTCCCACCGTCCAGTTTCCAGGCTTTGTGCCTCCTCTTTCTGTATTTGTCTCTTTCCTCTGGCACTCTGTCATTGACAGATATCCAACTTTTGTCTCTCTTTCAAGACTGAGCATACAGGCTTTTTCCAAAGGTTTGCCTATTTATACCAATCAGAATCTTTCTCTGTTTTCAACACAAATGGCTTCTTCTATCTGCGTGGAATCAACTTTGAAGTTCATAACAAGGCAAACTCTAACTACAAGAAAGCATTTTTCTTAGGAAAATTTCAGCTGATGATGCAGGAAGTCAAAATATTTTAACACAAATCCTAGGTGTTCTGCTCTGCCATTAAACATTATCTTTTGAACTTGAGAAACAAGACGTATCTTAGTTTGCCCCCCAAGTCTTCAACCCCATTTCCCTAACTTCAAAAAGAAGAGATTGGGATAGATAAATTCTTAGGCATCTTTCATCTCTGAAATTCTAATAGTCTGATTTTGTTTTTAATTAACTACATTTTAGATTCATGTTCAGATTATCATCTATAGAAACTCAATATTGTTATTTTTGTTTGCATTTGACTTCTGTTTTGAACAGAGTATGGTTTTTTTCCTCCAAATTTCTCAGTAGCATTTTCTCTGTCTTTTTTTTTTTTGGTGAGGAAGATTCACTCTGAGCTAATATCTGTGCCAGTCTTCCTCTATTCTGTATCTGGGTTGCTGCCACAGCATGGCTTGACAAGTGATATAGGTCCGTGCCCAGGATCCAAACCCACAAACCTGGGCTGCTGAAGCAGAGCACACTCGACTTAACCACTATGCCATGGGACCAGCCCCACCTTTTCCCTTTTTTAATTTCAGATGCATAAAATTGATTTAATTCAAATCCTTGGTTCTTTAGATTTTATCAACGTTGGACAATACATGGCTCCTATTAATTTAATTCAATAATTTACACGTGCCTGCTTACTCTTCCCTTGGTCTGTCCTTCTGTGCTCCATACACCCATAGCCACCATCTTGAATTTTGTGTTTATCAATCTGTTACCTTTTAATAATTTTTCTAGATATATATGTTCACTTATAAAATATATTGTTTAAGTTTGGTTGCTTGTAAAATTTATTTAAAATACTATTCTGCATGTAATCTACAGAAACTTTCCTTTTTTGCTCAGTATTTTGTTACTCAGGTTAGCTTTCTATATAACAATAGTTCATTTTTTCATTGTTGTTTAATACTTCACTGTGGGAGTATGAAATAGTCTATTCATCCATTCTCCCGTTCATGGCATATGATTTGTTTTGACATTATAAACAGTGTTGGTTTGAACATCTTTTTGTGTGTGTTCTAAAATATATATTTATAATAAACTGGATAGTCTTTGAAAACATTAAACTTTTTCTTTTCTCTGACTATATTTTCTTATACATCAACTTTACTTGGCTTTGCTGAGAGCAATGAATTTCTTAAAAAATAGTTATAATTTAAAGAAAATAGTCAAATATATCATTTTTTTCGAAATTACTTTTATTTGGTTTTCACTTTTAATTTTTTTTTGCCAGTAAGATGTCTCCTTCAAGTTTCTGTCTCTTATCTTTTATTTTCATTCTTTGCTTTATTAATGTTTAAACATGACCTTTGTTAGGAAATCCTAGTAAGTTCATTATAATATAATCCCTTGTAAGATATTTCCAGAATCTTTACCAAGTTACCATTGTTGTTTCATGACTCGTTTGACAATCCAGATTGTATCATCTAAGTTAACAGAATTCATTTATAACTATTAAGATATTTATATCTAAAGGTTGTTCGTTTTTGAATCTTTGTTGAATTAAGCACTTTTTATTTTTTTAACAACATAGCATTGAACTAAAGTTAAATGGCATAATGCCTAAGACCTAATAATCTGATACCAACTGTCTAATGGAATGATGCAGGAAATAATTTAAAATTTAAAATGAGGAGCCAAAGAGAAAAGGACCAATTTAAAATAAAGAATTAAAGCAAGCATATTCATCAATTATCATTTGGGCACAGTGGAGAAACTGGCCTGAGGGCTATTCAATTTAAAATGGTCCATAGGTACTATTGGATCCCTAAAGCAAAATATAATAAGGGGTTGGTGTCCCAATTAAAATATCAGAAATGTCAGCAAGCTGAAGGGGATGTCTTCATCTGGTTTGAGAGACAAGTATGCTGGTAAGGCAGTTTTGGCCTGAATTACTTGGAATATTTCGATAATAATCAGATTGTTTTCTTAACTTCTAACTTTCGCTTTCTCTTTGTGTCCCTGAAGGGAATTACTTGTCCAGGGGCAAAAAGCACTTATTACGAATTGACAGTGGACCAGATCATGGTGAAATTGTACAGAAACTTAAATAACTGAAAATCCAAAGGTAGATGTGGCTGGTGAGCCCTTTAGCAATTTAAATACTGATTTTATTTTAAAGAGATGTGAAATCAGCATTGCTTGATGTTTTGAAATTTTTTCTGCTTCCTAAAGAACATAACTTGATGAATCTTAACATTTTCAATATTTGAACTTAGATATAGTACTTCTATAATCAAATGAATGAATCACCGGCTTCCAAATCATAACTTTATGAAAAAATTAAAGTAATTACAATTAAAGTAATAACATTTAAATACACTATTTATAATCAATTCAGAAAATTCCATGTACATATCTCAGTATTTGGAGGGCAAGCTCTTTAAATGAATCACAGAAAGGTACCCCAGTTCAGGGGCTGGCCCCGTGGCCGAGTGGTTAAGTTCGCGCGCTCCGCTGCAGGCGGCCCAGTGTTTCGTTAGTTCGAATCCTGGGCGCGGACATGGCACTGCTCATCAGACCACGCTGAGGCAGCGTCCCACATGCCACAAGTAGAAGAACCCACAACGAAGAATACACAACTATGTACCGGGGGGGCTTTGGGGAGAAAAAGGAAAAAATAAAATCTTAAAAAAAAAAAAAAGAAAGGTACCCCATTCAATATGCAGCAGTTCCAGCATCTCGGGAAGGCACTACAGCTCTCGCTCTGTGCCTTGTTTCTCTTATCTTTGCATGTGGATGATAATTGTACCCAGTTCATAGAAATTATATGAGGACTTAATGAGTTAATATATTTCAATAATTTACAACACTACCTGGCACTTTATAACAAGACCCAAGAGTTACCAGTGATTATTTTATACATCATCATTGTTAATATTATATGAATTTGATCATTAATAATTAGGAAGCCAAGGATTTATCATTTAAAATCTTCTTTTGTCATCCATTTCCACTTTAAAACTGAATATTGGAAAGAAATATAATTAACAGGGGAAAAAAACAAGTCAATCAAAAATATACTTTGTCGTACTTCACAAGAAATCGAGAGTAAAGACAATTCTTTTAAAGTAAGATAAAGGGGAGAGATATCTGCTATCACAACTTTTATTTTACTTCCTTCTTAAAGTAGTACGTGAAATAAGGCAGGGAAACTATATTAAAAGGTGAAGCAAACAGAAAAGAGATTAAATCATCATTTTGGCAAATAATATCGTTAGATACTTAAAAACTCAAATTCAACAAACATTTATTAAGCAAATTAATAATAGATATATTTATACCTATATCTCTATCTCTGTCTCTGTCTCTATCTCTATCTCTATCATCCATCTGTACCTGTATTTATCTATCATCTATCTATCTATCTATCTCTCTATGGATGTATATTATGTTCTCTCTGTAAAAAACAATAGGAAGATATCTTGAGCAAATTAAAAGGATGTCAAAATTTGAGTTAGGAAAATTAGATTTTTTTTCAAAAGATGTCAATTATCCTGAAGATAGAGAGAGAGACAAGGAGAGAGAAAATAAATAATCTAAAAATAAAAAAAAAAGAATTATTTTGTGGAGCTGCAGGAATTAATCTTGCAACAAGCAATTGCAAAGATAAATATGTGTGACCAACACTGAAAAGTATGCATAAAAGTGTAATGAGAAGAAACTTCCACCACAACATAATAAAGCATATAAATCAATGTACTGTTAAATGGTAAGTGCTTACAGTATAATATAAAATGGAAAAATTACGTATACGATATGAATCAACATTTCTTACCTATGAAAAGGAGCTAGTTCTCGGTTTGTGTTTAAAGATCATGCTACTTTGGGTCATACTTTGAATATCTTCCGCTAGCCAAACTCCAAACCCACAGCAGTAATAGAGAAGTTATAAAAAGTGATAGGCAAGGTATGTCACAGAAACCGAATAGAAACAGTAAGGTGAGCATGGCTGAAGCCCTCAGCCAATGGCTTTCCTCGTCCTGCAGCAGTCAAAATTATATGACCAGGAGTTTGGTTCATATAATGTTCACAATTCCTCTTTTAAGATGGAAGAATGAAGTAAGGTTCAAACCTAGGGTTTAGTGTAGTGATTTCCAATGTGTGACAGGAGGCGTAAGAAAGTTGTTAATTGGGGCTATAGCTTACAGGAGGTGGAAAGATACAGGCCCAGGCTTGCAATTAGATCCTGAGCCAAATCATTGGATGGATCATTTGGATCATCAATTTCCCAATATTACCATAGTACAGAGACACCAAATGGCTAATATGAGACCTGGGCTTGCATTCTGAAACTTGAGTGGCCAGATGGAGGTGACTGTATCATCGCTATGCAGGAGGACCGTGGAGAGGATGGTAATGCCAACAGAAAGAGACTGAATGAGGGGGGAAAACTACTTAAAACTTTCCTATAAGATGTGATTTCAAAACATGAAGACAGATGAATACATCAATAGTCAGGTCATTAAATCAAAATAATCTGACAGCCTGGAAAGATTTTAAAATATGTTTATGGTCCCAAAGTGATAAATGGTCAAACATCTATAAAACAAAAGAAATTTATGCAGAATAAACAGATGACATAAAACAAGAATGGGTACGTAGAGAAAATAGCCAGTTAGAGAAACTATATCTTATGACATTCAATCTTAAATAAAATAATGAAATTTCTTTAATACAAAAATAGGACAAGTTGTGAAGAAACAATACTTGAAGGAATGATAGCTGAGGGTCGTTTTTGTTTGTTTCTATTTAGATTTCAGGAAATAACTAAATCCTCACATTGAAATTACTGAGCCATATAAATAAAATTCGATATTCACTTAGGCACAGTGTTGTGAAAAGCAGCTTATCAAAAATTAAGAGATCTTTGAGGTGCAGAGGATAGAAAGATTACCTGTAAACCAAAGAAAATGAAATTGAAATAGATTTCTCAGCAGTAAAACAGTCATCAGAATATAGGATACAATGACTTCAAAGAGTTGAAGGAAAATAACTAGCCACTTAGAATATCTTCTCTACTAAAATATCATTCAAGAGTTTTACCAGAATAAAGATAATTTTAGACTAGCCCTAAGAGAGTAAACCATCAAAGATCTTTTCTGAAATAATTGCAAGAATATGGCTTGGCTAGGAGAATATCGAAGCCATAGTACAGTATAAAAATTGATATATAAATGAAATATTGGTAAATTTAATTATCATTTGACAAAATATGACTAATTTTTGTGATAAAAAGATGAAACTATAACTCAGCATAAGCTAATAATCTGGGAATTCAGTAGGAGAGTAAAGCTTGCTAAGTCTTTGTTTAAGAAGGGAACACAAATCCTGGAGAGTGATGTGTTAGAAATATTGTGTATAAAATGGAATACTATTCCCCCATAAGAAATGACGAAATCTGGCTATTTGTGACCACGTGGATGGACCTTGAATGTATCATGCTAAGTGAAATAAGTCAGAGGGAGAAAGTAAAAAACAGTATGATCTCACGTATAAGTAGAAGATAAAAACAACAACAAACAAACACATAGCAACAGAGATTGGCTCTGTGGTTACTGGAGGGGACGTGGGGAGGGAGGAGGGTAAAAGGGGTGATTAGGCACCTGTGTGTTGTGATGGGTTGTGATTAGTCTAAGGGTGGAGAACATGATGTAATCTCCACAGAATTTGAAATATACCACGTTGTACACCTGTAAGTTATCTAATGTTATAATACAATGTTATTGCAATAATAAGTAAATAAATAACATTGCGTATAATTTACAAACTTGTTGAGGAAACAGGAGATGAAGAAGTAATAACAAAAAAATGTATTTATCAATAAAAAGCAAGCAAAACTATTAAAAGAATGAAAGAGAAAGTATAAAAAGAAGACAAAATCCGATAAAAGTATTTGCAAACCATAATAAATGTAATCAGATTAAACTAATCTTTTAAAAAGCAGACTGATTTGTTTGCAAGAAATTATTGAATAAGAGCACATACTTGGAAGTGTTTGAAGCATGACGTTTATCATTACTCAATATCTGCTTACAGAAAGAATCTGGGTGTTGATCAAGAGACACTGCATAATTCCTGACATATAATCTTATGGGTTCACTTATTTTTCAGGTTCATTTTTACTTGTGAGTACCAGTGAAGATCCCTTCTCTACTCCTTTCGGGAATTTGTTTGGGATCCATAGAGAAGGAAGGTCTTTGAACTTAGAAGTAAATAAATTATAGTATGCATTTGAAAAACAATTAAAGCACATAATTTTTAAACCAGAGATAATACAATAAAGGAGATATATATTCACATACACACATATGTATGTATATATTTCTAAAGAGATTCAAATATTTATTTTGTTTATCTGTGAATATCTTTTTTTTATTTTCAGATGTACATCATAATGTATTTAGAATTCTGTGTAGATTACATCATGGTCACCACCCTGAAACTAATCATAGTGCATCCCCTCACATGTGAGCCTAATCATCCCTTTTGCCCTCCCCCCTCCCACCTTCCCTCCTCCTCCCTTCCCTCCCCTATGGTAACCACCGATCCAGTTTCCAATGCTGTGGGTTTGTTTGTCGTTGTTTTTGTCTTCTACTTATGAGTGAGATCATATGGTATTTGACTTTCTCCCTCTGACTTATTTCACTCAGCATAATACCCTCAAGGTCCATCCATGTTGTCACAAATGGCCGGATTTCATCCTTTCTTATGGCTGAGTAGTAGTCCATCATGTATAAATACCACATCTACTTTATCCATTCATCCCTTGATGGGCACCTAGGTTGCTTCCATGGCTTGGCTATTGTGTATAATGCTGCAATGAACATAGGGGTGTCAAATATATTTT
The DNA here is from genome assembly GCF_037783145.1 of Equus przewalskii. Classification (NCBI taxonomy): domain Eukaryota; kingdom Metazoa; phylum Chordata; class Mammalia; order Perissodactyla; family Equidae; genus Equus; species Equus przewalskii. The sequence continues at coordinate 28,086,534 of NC_091858.1, read as the reverse complement.
TAAGTGGGGAGTCATAGTAAATAATATGAAGTATGCATCAGAAAGGAGATTAGATATACATGTGGAAAGAAATGAAGTTACAATATTTGTTCAGAAGAAAACAGGAAACTATTACTTGAAGAATGAAAACATTAAAGACATTCTTAATTCACTTATTAATCTTTTAGAATATGTTATAATTTTCTTTTGATACAGTTGAAACTAATCATACAGGAACGGGTATATAAGGAATAATGAAAAGAAGAGACAGTAAACACTAAATGAATATAAAAGATAGTGTAGCAATATTATTATCAGATACAATAGAATTTAGGGCAAAAAAAGCATTAATAGGTATAAATGAATATAAAATAGGAAAAAATAATTTTCAGAAAACATAAAAGCCATGAATTATATGTACTTAACATTGCCTTAATATATGTAAAGAAAGAAATGACAAAATAAGAAAAAAACTGATAAAAAATGAAATTCATAGAGAATTTTACACTATTCTAGAGATCAATTAAACAAAAAGAAATGTGTTAATATAATCTTTGAAAATCAAATTTAACAAGAATGGTCTAAGGAATAGAGGTAGAAAATGCTTTCACAAATAGACAATATGCTTTCATTTCAAGCATACAAGGGGAAGTTGCAAAAAAATATTAAGCACATTATCAGGCCACACAGGTAGTTTGATGAAATTTCAAGCAACTGTTATAATAGAGATCACATTCTCTGGCCATTATGCCATTAAATGTCACTTTAAAACTAAAGATCTGAAACATAACTCCATGCCACATAGCTTCAGTTGGCTCCTCCATGTTCACCATCCACCCTTTTTCCTCCCTTCCCATCCTGCTTTGAGCTCCAGGGGTTTCACCTATTGGATTTACAACCTCATGAAATAACTCCACCTCCTGTCCCCTTGGCACTCCTGTGGCCCGCCATGTCATATGACACTATTCTTGTGGTTTCCCACCACCTTTTAAATAGTTCATTACCAGCCACTTCTCAAATTATCCTAGTTTGTATGTGTCCTCTCTTTTTACATACAGCACCCTGATAACACTGATGCTGAAACAAGTATTCAAAGTCAAGTCAAAAATAAAATTATGAAATATCAGACCCTGCAGTGGTTGAAAGGGGCAGTTAGAGGTAAATTGAGAGCATGAAATACATTAAGAAACAAATAATTGATAATAATCATGAATATTTGTGTCAAGAAAACAGCAAAATACATCAAATTGTATCTAAAGAAATTAGAAATAAGGAAATAACTATAAAAGCAGCATTTAACAAATGTAAAACAAAATGATAGAGAGGATCAGCTAAGCCGTATATTAATTCTTTAAAAGTAAGAATAGTTTTGGGGGCCGGCCATGTGGCCCATGCACTTTGCTTCAGCGGCCCGGGGTTCGCTGGTTTGGATCCTGGGCGTGGACCTAAGCACCACTCATCAGGCAACGCTGTGGCGGCATCTCACATAGCAGAACTAGGACTTAACAACCAGGATATACAACTATGTACTGGGGCTTTGGGGAGAAAAAAAAAAAGAGGAAGACTGGCAACAGATGTTAGCTCAGGGCCAATCTTAAAAGAAAAAACAAGAAGAATAATTTTACAAATAAAGAATCAAAAACAGAAGAATGAAATATGCCAATTTGTTAACAGTACTTTATTTCAGGGCTGTGCTATTAGTTGGAGTGCAGTGAATTTTCTTTATATTTTTCAAAAATTTTCAAATTTCTCACAAATGAACACGTCATACCACTTTGGTAATTGGGATAAAAAGTAAACAAACTTTGCTTGTATAAACTTGGTACAAAGTTGACTGGATGATGCAATATGTCTACTTTTGTAAGAATTTTAGCTCCAGTCCTCAAGAATCTTTAGTATCATTAACATTACATTTTCCATACCTTGGATAACCAAAACATTATTATGCCTTTAACAACTCACATTCTGTGAAGCATTTTTCAAGCCATCCCTCCCAAAATAAAAGAAAAAAATTGAGGAAGAATGCATCAAAGATCCATACACTACTCTCTTTAGTGCTGCCATACCAGTCAAACCAGTGTCAACAAGAACAAAATATCATAGCAAGCTTCTAGCATAATTAATAAGGACTTACACTAATCATTAAAATATCTAGTAAATAAAATTATAAATTTTCATATCCTGGAACACATAGATGAGTCTAACAGTACAATCATAAAGATAAACTGTCTACTGTAACTTAAAATAATTTTGTCCAAGCCACAAATATATATATATATATATATACACACACAATGTGTACATATACATATACATACATATACATATATATGTGAATGTATGTGTACGTATGTGTGTGTGTATATATATATATATATATATGAATATATCAAGTTACAGACTCTATTCAAGTTCTACCACTCTTGTTCAAATATAAATAAACGCATAATTGTTACTTTGGTTAATTCTCCCATAATTTTATCAATGGTAGAAACCACATGCCGAGGTTATTTCTGATAGTCTCAGAAATGATTAAATTGTAATTTTTAACCTAAACCATCTTAATTGACCTAAAGATTTAATACAAATAAATAGAATTTCTAAGAAATATTTATTCCTATTAATAGAAACTTAAGAATATAGAGTCAAATGAAGAGTAGAGAAATGGACACTTGAAAATTGGAAGCCTGAGAGCATCTCTTGGCTCAGATTTCTAAATTAAACGTGCCTAAAGCAGTATAACTTTATTTATCCTAATTTGTGGGTGGCCATGGAATGATGCAAAGAACTGATTGATAGTATTACCAGTTCAATTATAGAGTTACTAGTTCAATATGTGTTTATTGATTCACATGGTAATGTGCCTACAAACAAAATAATCTATATAGTAGAATTTACTCTTAACATAAGCATTTCAAGATCATATTAAGATAATTTATAAATATCATTATGAAGAGGATAAATATGAAATTCATAACCTAATGCTGGAAGCCAAAAATATGCATTGCATTTGAACACTAAGATGCCAACTCTGTTTAATATATGAAACTAGTGCTTTTAAAGCACTTTGTGAGAAGTGATAACGTGCTTTTTTTGTTACTTCATTTCTAATAACATTCTGGCAGCTTTCCTTGTTTTAGCAAGACATCCTTTGAGATATTTTGTTCTTTGCCAAAAAGGTAAATATATTGACATAAACTGGAAAAAACATAAAATACAATAAAAGCGTCTAAGGGAGGAGTGAATACATTCGAAGAATGAGTTGATTTTTATGGAGAACAAAATGAAGGCAAACACAAAATCTATATAGCTGTCCGAAATGCCGTCGGACTTCTGTTCCGGTGTCCATCTGCTCTCCCAGGAAGGTGAAGGACGTAGTGTTACCCCCACTTTGTATTACCACTTCAACTTTAATGTGAATGATTTCTTGCAAATCATAGTTGGGACTTTATTTTAGTAACCATAGAGGAAGAAGCACTTCTAGAAAGTCTGGAACCAAAATTCCAAACGAACGTGTTCTGTGTGCCCCAAACATATACAAGGATTAAATTTATTTAGAGAGAGAAAAAACATGCCTTATGGGTGCACATACATGTAGATAGAGCCATAGCCATAGTAAAAACTTATAATGGTCACAATTCCTGAAGAAATGATCAGTTTGAGCATGACACAATATTAGGAAAAAGTACTATAAAAATTAATGGAAAGGACCCAGATGCTTTTATTTCTTATGCATTCTGTAAGGTGGGAATATTACTTCTGCACAAAATCATCCTTTTGATGGTATGCAACACTCTTTATTGAAACCTTCACAATAGAGAACTCCAAAATCTTCAAAAGGCAGTTGTGTACAAGCCCAACAGATATTCAAAACATTAGAGGTTTTGTTCAGCTTATTCTTGCTTTTTGCTGCCTTTGGCATTTAACTTTACTGCATCAAATAATCATTATTTTTACTTAACTTTCCTGTAGAATAAAGTGGAAGTAAAAAAGAAAATAGATAAATTGCATCTTGCTTATTTTCAGAAACATTAGAAAGTTTTAATTATAAATTAATCTGTAATAACCTTATATTTTAAATCTTTATTTTGTTTTGCAGATGCATTGTCATAAAATCAATTTAATAATATATATGTATTAATAATATATGCAATTATCTAACTCTATTGACAAAATAATTGCCAATGTTTGAGATAATCATACTTCTCTCAGCATTTTCTCTAAAACTGAAACATATTGTTCATTATGAAATTCATCACTTTTTTAGCTTTTGATTTTTTTAAGCAGAGATGATTCCAGCCAAAAGTTGAGATAAGTAAATTTTTATTTCAATCTTCTATTTCTCTACGCCAATAATCCACCTACTCTTAAGACCTTCTGACAAGTTCAAGTACATTTTTGGCCTTTCTCTTAAGAACAAATAATCGTCTCTCAGCTCATTTGTCTGGTTGCAACCTAATTGATATATTAATATACATTTTTACTCTTAGCATAATATATTATCTTCCTGGAAAAAAAAATGTGCACTTCAGTTGAGACAGTTCTCCTTAATTATATATTTCCTGCAATCCAATATTTTGAAACACTGTTGGATGTACTTTATGCATAAGTGAGGCAAAGGGAATCTTACCTGAGACAAAATAGCAGAGAATCTTTCCACAGCACATGTTTTAATAGTGGACAACTACCTCTCTTTTCTTGCTTCCCATATATGTGGAAATTACCAGATTTAATTAAAAATTATTGTTTTCCATGCTTGAAGCTCTATCAAAATACTGTCTTTCTTAATTCATTAAGATTCTATGGTCTTTAATAAATCACATAGAATTACACTACAACATTTTTGTCATATGTAAGGTGTTGTTATTAAATAAAGACTATTTAACAGAACTTCCATATAAAAGAATACTGTAATTATATAGATTTTTATTAAAATTGTGCAAGAAAGTTATTCACATGCCTTAGAATATGGTACTATTAAATAATCTAATATATTTAACTATGCTGCACAACTTTTTTGGTCCATCAGAATATATAGAAATGCTTGAGGAAATGCTAAATAGATCTGAAGTAAAGCTGGAAGGGACAAATGAATTTAAAGGTGATATATTTTTCAAACATCTATGTGGTTTTATACTGTTTGGTTTTACTTACTAAAAAATGGTAAAGTGAACCAAGATTTTACAACAGAAGTAATAATAATGTTCTTCCTGATTGTGTAAGGCATATTAAAAACATTAGCCAATGAGTAAGCATTAATTAACAGAGCATTTCCCTCCTCTTTTCCCGTTCCTGGAGCCGGGTCACTTGTGTCTCGAGTCTGGAATAATACAGTCTAATTGTCAGATAACCCCCAGCACAGTAAAGTCTGTACACCACCGCTATCCAGACCTTGCAAATTGTACTGTATATCAACTAAATGTTTCTGAAAGGAAGGCAAAGAAAAACCAAAAATTGGGCAATTAAATTATCACTTATGCTTTAAAAATGTTTATAACTGTCTATGGCACAAAGTAAACATTTGATAAATTTTAGCTATTGTAATATTGCAGCTGAAAGCTATTTAGACACATTTTGAGAAACAGACATTCCTATGATTCTGTTTCCTTATAAGCTATTAATTCAAAGCCATCCTGGTGGAAAAAATAATAAGTTTCAGATGTTAAGGTGTTTTTGCATTCCATCTAAGTCACTAAGTCACTAAGTTTAGCTAAGTCACTACCTGAGATGAGGTGGACATGCTCAAAGGATGAAGCCCCATATTTTTCATTTCTCACACCACAATGATTGTGTGGTCATTATAATGATCACACAAGATTATCACCAGAATGTGTATGAAAGAAAAAAATTTTTAACAAATAGTGACAACTAACATTTGTGGTCAAGACTTGACTCTTGTTTCTAGGTGGTTCTTAAAACAGTGCCACACTTCCTACTTGCTTTTGTAGATCAAGCACAATGAGGGGGAGGGCTATACAGCCTAGAAAGGAAAAATGCAACAGGTTTTCCACACAGCCATCGACTTTAAGTCAATGGACACCATGCAAAAGTGTCCTGGATTAATTCTCTGGAGGCTAATTTCGTTGCTACTGTTGAATTTTCCTGACAGCACTAGAATTTTATTACCACCGTTTTTTTCTGAATTATGTCAAGTATTTGCAAATGTAGAAGGAGGTACTGGGTATAACATATTTCAGTGTTTTAAAAATAGTAAATTTTCCAAGCCCTTGAGAAACACCTCTAAATAATGTTAGAAAAATTGAATAAAAATCTCGTTGAAGTATAACAATTGATATTCCTACATCAAAAAATTAAGCAAAAGGGATATTATTTACAAGTGCTTCCTTAACCTAATTTCAATTGTCTTATGACACTCACCCCACTTCATGAATGTGATACTAGTCTAAGTGGTTGTTACACACTGGGGTTATTTGATGCAAATATTTCTAGGGTTATTGTAGACAACTACTTTGGTTAAGTTACTGATAGAATTCACGTAAGACCACACCAGCATTGGAGCACAAATATTAGGTAAGAAGACTATTTATTACTTTCAGGAATGTGCAACTTAATTCTCTGACTGTCTTTAATTGGCTTAGAACAGTTCCGTTGGAGCATCTTTAATAGAGATTACTCTGGAGGGAAAACAGAAGAAAGTAGGAAGGGAGTCTATTGGAAGCAGCCGTTAAGTGCGGTAATAGGGAACCCCCTGTGTACTCTTCACAGGGTTCTTTGGGTAACGATTCCAAGAGGCGACTGTAAGCCAGTCTCTGAAGATGCTCTCAGATGAAACATCTTTATAAGCATGACCGTGCAGAGAGAGTTGCACCAGATGTAAAAATTTCACACCATCTGACTGAACATAGCCTTATCCCAAGGAGTGTAAATAAACTAACTCAAGATTACTAGCAAATCTGGACCATCCAGATGGCCCCGGCAGATACTTAATTGATAAGAGAAGGAAGCGACTATTACTTAGTGTATTTTCATTTCATTTTATGCCGCCTTTTCAGATATATGTTTATTGAATGAGCTGGAGTCACGGGAAGTGACATCATAAAGCGTTTTAATTTCTCCTCACACCGCTTTCTTTGAAATATACCATAGCAGGTCTTCCTTTTCTGCCTGGACAATATTTGTCACAGATCCTGTGGAATTTGTGGTTATTTTAGATGTTAAAAGTCTAACTTTCGGATATCAAAAATTTTAGCCTTATTCAGGTCAGAATGTTAATCCTTCATTCAATTCATGCTTTCCTGCCCTTCCCCCAAGTTGAACCTGACTCAGGTCCAGAAACTTGCATAAAGAAGGGATACATGGTCACTTTCTTCTGTCTTCTTTTCCCATCTCTTTTCTTCAGTAACAATTGTCCTGTCATACTTCTGTAGTCAGGTTGGGGGGTTTTATTCCGATACTTTGCTCAGTCCAAAGGCTTATCATGACATCATCACTGGCCTGCACAAGAAGGCTCCCTTTCCAGTTGAGTTTCCCTCCATGGCTAAACCAGGGTTCTGGAAGGAGACGAAAATGTCTCCAGTGAATGGAGTGTCCTGGATCCCGGGAAAGACAAACAAAAATCCTCACTGGAAGAAAACACTCACAGCTGAAGTCCTCAGATTTCTCACGGTTTTAGTTAAGGAAAAGTAGGAGCTGAGAATAAAAAATTATCAAAGAGGCAAGAAAAAAATCCTTAGTTCAGAATAAATGGAAACAATAAATGACAGAATTACAATTATCATAAAAATGTGAAATAGAGATTTAAAAAAAAGAATTAAAAGGGGCCAGCCCGTTGGCATACCAGTTAAGCTCCCATGCACCACTTCTGCAGCCTGGGGTTTGATGGTTCAAGTCCCAGGTGCTGACCTAGCACTGCTTATAAGCCAGGCTGTGGCAGGTGTCCCACATAGGAAATAGAGGACGATGGGCACAGATGTTAGCTCAGGGCCAATCTTCCTCAAAAAAAAAATTAATAATAAAAATAAAAAAAGAAAGAAAAGATGGAACAGAAAAAATAAGCAAAGAGTAAGAACCTGACAAAATGTCCAGGAAGTTTGGGAAAAAGAGCAATTTCGAAGATGAAAAATAAAATTTTTGGTGTTAAAACTCAATGTATACTAAACACTTGAAAAAATACCACAAAAGGGAGATTGATGAACCCAAAGATAGAGTTCATAAAATTTCTAGGAATACAGCCGAGAGAACTAGATCCAGAGAAAATATTTTTTAAAAAGCGATGAAGTATGGAATATAGAATGGGAAGATCTGTCATATGTCTAACTGGACGTTCAAACGGAGAAAACCGAAGCAAAGGGGAGAAATAATAATAGAAAACAAAATTAGCGATGTTTCCAGAATTTACTTTTTAAAATCCTCAGATATAGGAAGTATAATATATGGTAAATAGAGAAGGTATACTTAAAAACCCCGAATAAGATAGAGCATAATAAAACTGAAGAAAACCAAAGATAAAAGTATAAACAGCCAGGTAGATATTAGACATGATCTAAAAGCCATGATAATTAGACTTGGCAGTATATTTCCCAGCAACATTGATGGAACCCTAAGTTTATTAGAAGGACGGCATCTTTAAGGTGGTAGATAAAGTAATTGTCAATCAAGAATTGTGTGCTGAACAAGCTTTTCTGAATGAGAGGGCTACAAGTCATGTCCAGATTAAAAAAATAAAAAGAACAACTTATCCTCTAATCAAATTTTGTTAAAGTGACTTCAAAAAATGATGAGCCAAGATGTTGTTTTATATGTTTAACAAACATTATATCTGTGAAACTATAATAATATCAAATTATATACTTTTGTGTATGTAGGTACTGGACAATAATATCATGTAGGTCAAAAGAGGGATATCTAAAATTAAAGTGTACTATTATTCAAGTGTTTCTCTGGAGGAGTGTAATGATATTAACCAACTTTAGACTTTTTAAAATTAATTATACATTGCCATATTTCAGGAGTAACCAACAATGAAGCCAATGTTGAGTTTCTAATTTCCAATTTAGCAGAGAAAAAATATTATTAAACCTGATAATTGTAAATTGACTAAATGTCAGTAAAGACAGAGATGTGTAGAATAGATTGTTTTTTTAAATGTTTGGCTATACACTTTTCATAAGAAATATAAGCAAAATTTAAGAACATGAAACAGGATGATGTACACTTTCACAGTTACTATCAGCCTTATTCAGAAGGTCTTAACAAGTGTTTTAAGGCAAGCAAAATAAATATAATATATAATTATTGGAAAGGAAGAAAACCAAATGTCGATATTTATAAATAGTGATTGTTTATATAGAAAACGCAACAGAGTCACCACATTAATTACAGAAAAAATAAGAGCTTAGGTAGGTAGCCTCATGTGAGATAATAGAAAAAACCCCTGCTGTTTTTGGTTTTTCATAAACCAGCACAAACAGCAACTATCACAGTTATGACTTTACTGTTTACTTATTAAGTCCTAGACACTGTTCTAATCAACTTACATAATTGGGGTCATTCAACCCTCACAAAGCCCTATGACGCTAGTGCCCCTAACATCTCATTTTAGAGACTGACCCACTCTTCCGTGGGAAACTGGTGTTTGACTGAATAGGCATTGCAGTTCAGTGAAGGATAAATGATATCGGGGCAATGGTTAGTAATATGAAAAATACATGAAACTGAATTTCTCTCTCATACCATACTCAAAAATATTTGCAGTGCTAACTCCCTCACCTCTTTCCAGTATTTGCTCAAATGACATCTTTGCAACGATGCCTTTCCCCTACCAACTTTTTAAAAATTGGACCTGTCCCTCTGCCCTGTATACCTGATTTCTCTTAGCTCATTCTAAATGTTTTCCTCCATAGAACTCATCACCTTCTTACATACTGTAGGATTTCTTTACTTGTTATGATTATTGCTCGTAGTCCTCTCCTGTCCTGAAATTTAGCTCTACAAGAACAGACATCGTTGTCTTTCTTTTGCTGATAAATCTCAAGATTCCAGGAGAGTGCCTGGCCTGTAATGGACACTGATTAAATGCTTGTTGAGTGATTTATAGGTGTAGGATTCTGACCCAGGATAAATCTACACCATGATTAATCAGTAGACTTGTTGTGAGGTTAGGGAGGATTATATAATAATTATTACCTTGTTAACATGTAAACTGATTTGTGTTACTGAAAGAAAGAAAAATCATTCCTGTATAAGCCTTGTTAAATTATAATTCATTCAGTGTGTATACAGTCTCTACTCACCGCATAGATATTAAATGAGCTGGACCTAAATACAATTAATAAACAAGTAAAATGTTTACTGTGTATTTTATTAAGTGCATTGGATAAGTTAGATATAATTTTTCAATTAGTATTACTATTGTTGATGTATTTTCAGATAGTTTATTTCTAAGAGCTTAGAGAATCTGCACACCCAACACTAGACTGGAAATAAGGAAATCTGAGCATCGGACCTGGTATTGTATCGATTTACTAGATGATCATAAGCACATATTCAGTGTAAACTCTAGACAGGCAACAGGTGGGCTTATCTTAGTTAGTGTTGAGACCCAAGCTCTTAGAACAGCGCTTTACAAATTGTAGGTACTCCGTGCCTATTTATTGAATGAGGTGTTATATCAATGGAGTAATTATTTATTTTCTATATTTCAACTCATTATCAGAAAATGGAAATAATGCCATCTATTCAATGTTCATCTTAAGTTAAGTAGCAGCCATAAACCAACAAGAATATCATTACTAGGAGAAGGTCAATGTCTTGGCTAGCCTTCAAATAGTGCTGTTTTGAACATTTTATTTTACAGCATTGCTATTTACGTATAGTAGAGTTTGGAAATGTTAACTCTTTAAAAAGGCTGTTTCTTCTAGCATATTTCATTCCTCCTGAATAGATTCACTCTATTATAGTAATTATCTAGAATGTATTAGCATACAATGTTAACAATGTCATTTAATTTAGCAAATGCTTATTTAGTTATGCTTTTTAGATTTACAAATGGCATAACTCAAGTCTTATCACTGTTAGATTTTCTTTAACTGAAGGGTTTTTTTTTTACTCCTCTGTGAAGCAAAGACAAAAGGAATCCAGGTATTTGTGTCTTTGTATTAATACACTACTAGCTCCTTGGGGAAATTCTATTGTAGAAGGTGTATTGTTCTTTCTGAAAAATTCCAACTTTTCACTCCTCGGAACTAGGTATTTTGTTGAGAAATTTTTAATCGTACTTAAAAACATAATGTGCTTTCCCATTCTATAAATTGTCAGTCACAAAACTACTTTTAAGCAATATCAATATTTCGAGCAAATACATCTACTAATGCATTGGCTGTTTCTTATCTCAATAAAGCACATATTACATAGACACGCTTAAATCCACTGTATATGTTAAAGGCAGAATAAGATTCACTGCTTTATAAATGGCATCCTCATCATTTATTTTTTAACTTAGCTTTCATGCAAATTATCTTTTACCCATAAACCTAATCCTGAAAAGAAATTAGGTTAGTGCTAAAGAAAAGATGCTTTGACTAGGTAAAATGTCAATAAAAATGAAGCTGTCTTATAATATTCCTCCATATAGAGCAACTTAATCAGAATTTGCCAGTGATGAAAGTTTGAATGTTTTAATAAAGCATTTGCTCACTCACTCTCTCTCAGCATTTTCATATCTCCTCAATCTTTAGTTCCTGGCCATGAAGTCGGTTGTAAACAAAGTTTTCTCTTTTTCTTTGAATATTTCTTTCCAATCTTGCAGAGATCTTTTCCTCTTTCTTTCAGAGATATGTTTTCGACCAAGTTACACTGGATATTACCGTTATCACGAGCAGACTATTTACAACTTTTAAGCAATATAATTATTTACTGCAGCTAATTCAATATATAAATATATGTGCAGAGAAATATAGTCAGAGAGCCCTTAAAGAGTGAAGAGGGACAAGGGTCAAGGGGGCTTCTCTCTGCAATGGGACATTTCATTGTCCTTCAAATTACTGGGAACGACAGTTACTCCAGGTAGAGCTGGGTCATACCAGAAATGTACAAACCCTCATGTTTTGCAGGGAGAAAAGCATTTTATAAAATAATAAGTCTTAATGAATTGTTTACCTTAATAGTGTATTGCAGTATAAAATTAGAATAAGAGTATTTGAAAATAAAAGAACCAAAAGCAATGTTAGGATAATAATGTTGTATTCCACATACAGCTGTACAATTTGTTTTCCTAAGTGGGAAACAATTCTCTAACGTTTTTGTAAGAGAATGCAAAAATTAATGTTTCCAGATTTCTTTTGTGGTCAAATAAAAAAAAGTTCAAAAGCTAAGAAGTAAGAGAACTAAATTCTAGTCTTAACCAAAATAGTGGTTAAGGAATATAATTGTTTATATTCCATAGTTATTATTTAAAAGTTTTTAAACATTAAATAAATCCATCATGTCTACATATTGAGATCTGTACTTCTATTAAAAGAAAACATTAGACTAATACTATTTTCCATTAAGAATAGAATATATTAATTGAATATTGACTTTGTGTGTTATACATATTTAGGTATTCACTGATACCGCAGGACTTTTTTTTTTCTCGTAGCAGTGTTTCTTCTATAATATAATGTCCTTAATGTAGACAATAATTACTTCCGTGTTTATATCCAGAGAACCAGACATAGGTGCCAAGACAGGGACTGACAAAGCAAAATAAGAGAAGATAAAGGAAATAAAAGACACACCTAGGCATAGTTTGAAAATTGGCATGCAATTCTATAGTCAACAATGTGAAAACATGTGGGAAAAAATCATTCAAAACCATGGACTATCTTGTTTATTCTATGCAAATAGTACTTTACTATTTAAAAAAAATCTTACCTAAGCGTGTGTTATTCATTGCATGAAAATCAATATTCTAAGGCAAGTTTTCACCAAATACCAGATGGAGCTATTAAGAGACATGCTAAGGTCTGCCAAAAAGGTTATAAAAACCTAACTTTTCCTTGAGAGATGGATTATGAAGCATGTCATTTTTTTCAAGGGTCACTGCTGTCATGAGGTCTCCTACCAGTCTTTGAGGATAAATCTTTTTTGAAATCTACTAGGCACTTTGCTAAATGCCAGAGGCATGCATGAAAATGTGTGGACTCTTCTCTCAAAAGTGTTAAATCAGAAGAGAAAATAGTGGAATTAAGCAGTTTATTGCCATAAATTCTTTGATAGTGGGTGCTATGGAAACAGATATGTGTGCGTGTGTGGGAGCAGGGGAGGTCAACGAAGACTTCTTGGTGAAGATGACTTCTGAGAAAAGGGTAGGAGGGAGGGTGAAGTGGGTCACAAACAAGGAGGCAGCATATGCAAATGTGTGACAGTGAGGGAGGATGCAATGTGTATTGCACATGGGATTGGGTGGCATGAGGACAGAATGAGAGGGGAGACCAACGAAATGCTAAGCTAAACAGTTTAGAGTTTATCTCAGAGGCTGTGAGATATGGAATTATTTTAAATACGGGAGTAAGAGGACTTTGGAGAAAATACTAAAGGGGGAGGGGAGAGTCAAAACTCCCAAATTTTGGCCTGGGTGCTTGAATGGTGCAAGGTAAAGGAGAGAATGGGTAATTTTAGTTTTTTCCAAGATGAATTAAGACATCTATCCCTAATCTGTGTGAAGATTTCTAATAGAAAATTATATGTCATGGGAGTGGAGGACATGTAATTGGAGGAAAGAAAAGACAGTTAGATATTGTTAGATCAGTTTAAAAAAAAAAAAGAGTAATCAAAGGAGCAGAGATCTCCAAAAGTTTGAAAAATATTTGAGGGAGGATTACCCAAAATTGGTCTGTTTCTTTGTTTCAAAAGTAGGAGGGTAAGGATTAAGATATCAGAATTAGTGTGCTCTTGAGTGATAATAGGTTCAGGGCAGTACATGAGTGAGCTTGAGGTTGAAGTATAGCAGAGATAGAGTAGAAGAAAACTGAGACACTAGGAGTTTTTGCATATGTGGATTACCTTCAAGGACCTTAACCTTACCTGGCAGGCTGGTCTGTTGTATTTCATTTTCACAGACAGTCCAAGACATTTCCTTCTGAATATTTGTATCATATTTAGTTATTCATCACATATTAGTGGGTGCTTATGCACAAAGTGTTTTAAAGAACATTCAGTGAAGAAGTTCAATACATAGGAAAGTTGGGATTATGACTAAATATGGCAAAAGCAGCTCTAGCATAGTGCCCTCAGACAGGACTAGAGTTCCATGATAGTTTGAATCCTTATTTCTGCAACTATAGCTCAACTGACATCAAAAGTGATATTGAGGGAACTAATGTGTGATTAGAAAGCAGTATTGAAAAGGCATGCCTGAGAAGCATCTAGAAGAATGTCGGCTAGCATCCTTCACAGTCTTCTTGAAGACGCTCTGAACCTATGTTCAGAGTCCAGCCAATTGCCTACTCTCTAAATCAGCATTTGAAAAATATCTTAATAATAAATAAAAGTGGAGAAAGCAAATCGCCTATGTCCAAATATATGGCATTGCATGACGAGAAATTGTATAGTTTCTGAACTGTCGTAACTGAAAGGAAAGGAGTAGAAAGGCCAAACCAGCTCTGTCCCTAGCCTTGTCGGTGATTCGGTCAGCAGTATGAACACACTATCACCCCATTCTGCAGCCTGCAAATGTCTCACCACCATAAGGTCTCTGCCATTCCCCGTTTGGTACTGACCAGACAGTTAGCACCATGTGATCTGTAATTTTCTTATCGGTGAATAAAAGCTGAATGGCAGGCTACATGTGGTTGTACAGATACGATCTCTCAGTTGTAAATGTTGAAAATGCTTGGTTAAGTTACTTCTTATAAAATAATGATTGCCATTATCCTGCACATTAACCTTTTGAAAGACTTGCTTCTTTCTGAGTTAAAAGTAGCATATTTGAATTTGAGAGAGATAAGAATGAATGAAAGATTTACTGGAAAAAATCAATAATTTCTTATTAGAGAGGGTAAAATGAACACAGCAATATGTATATGCATATAATTATATAAATGTTTATATATACCAACATTTATATATCAACCTACATATACATGTGTATATTTATAAAATTACATAAATTATCAATATTTATTTAATTATATGGCCCTTTCTATTATTCCAGGAATCAAAGTAGGCCAAGAGTCTAAATTCTAAGATTATAAGTAGTTCTGTGCATATACAGAACCAATTATTGGGATTTCCTATTAAATGTGAATTAAGCTTTGTAAATTCTCAGTTACTCGATTTGCTAAAGCATTCATCTTAATGTCTTCAGTCACAAAAATAAATGCATATTTAATACTTGTGGCAGTACAAAAGTAGCTAGAGGGAAAGTGGATTTTTACTTTTTATTTCATTAGCTTAAGTGTAATATTGGAAACCTTTCGCAAATCAAAAAGGAAAGCCCAGTTGCCTTTTCTTGTCCTTTTAAGCTAACTCGATGGAGTAGTGATACCCAGGCACATATTGCTGCTCATTGTTAAATATGCATGGCAAAACACGACCTTTGTTTTTGGTCAAACCACTAAGCACTTATGAGAATGTGGTTACATTCCATTGCAACAAAGTGAATTGGGACTTTCTACTAGGTGATTTGTACATAAACTTCTTAGTTAAATTTTGTGTTCATTTACTCATTCATTCAAATTGAGGGAGTCACTAAGAAATATTTAATATACCTTATGCAAATGTCATTTTATGTAATTATTTAGCATTGATGTGAAATATACCTTTATAATTACAAAAATGTGTATATAGGTATAAACATAGAGAAAGATACATGTACTGAGTGTATTTGTTTTCTAACATTATGACATCTAATTGGAAAGCTTCATAAATCTCATTTATTTGAAAATTTCCTCAGCATAAAGAAGGCTAGTTATCAGTCACTAAAATACCTTGTCAGAGATGTGACAAGTCACAAATTTAATACTGATTGTTGAAAAACAAAATTATGCTAATCACCATCATTGTGACAACATAATATGTCACTCGAAGACATATTTACTTTATGACTTAGGATGCACATTTAAGTTACATAGAATAAGCCATGCTTTAGAAAGAACAATTTATGTTTTATTTTCTACTTGTGGAAGGGAATAATATTTATGTGACATTCATTTATAATAAAATCAAGAACATAATTTAAAATAATTTAATGGAACTAAATTGTGCAACAAAAAGGTAGTACTTTGACATTGATGCTTTCTAGTACCAGGAAATAATAATGCTGTCTTATTAGATCACTCTGATGCTTTTTATGGAGGTATACTCAGTGAAACATGTGCTCCAAAAAATAACCTGAAACATTACAGTTAGTGATACTACTAGCAATAACTATCATGTATTGTGACATACATGTATGTAACACACATGTATTGTGTGTTATTCTCACAATAGCCAAGCTAATTACTATTATTGCCTGTATTTGAGGAAAACATGTCACAGATAGATTGAATAATTAAGAATTTAAGGAGCCGGTGTGGTAGGGCAGTGAAGTTTGCACATTCCGCTTCGGCAGCCCAGGGTTTGCTGGTTCAGATCCTGGGTGTGGACCTATGCACCACTTATCAAGCCATGCTGTGGCAAGCATTCCACATATAAAGTAGAGGAAGATGGGCACAGATGTTAGCTCAGGGGCAGTCTTCCTCAGCAAAAAGAGGGGGATTGGTGGCAGATGTTAGCTCAGGGCTAATGTCCCTCAAAAAGAAAAAAAAAAGAATTTAACTAAAATTCTATAGCTAAAATTCTGCAGCTAATAATATTTTATATATAATTTTATACACAGTTAAGTAATCTTTACTCAGGTCATCAATAAATCAGTGCATACAGAGGGAACGAGTGTGCTCCGTTAGTGGAAAGAGTAAAGAGAGATGGAAAAATGAGCCTATGTCTACCTCGTTGTATTTGGTTCCATTCTGAAATATTTTCCTGACTTGTTGTCCACAAAGGAAAACTACACATCTAGAATGCTCTTGTGCTATTTGAACTGTGAAAAATAAATCTACTGTAAAATGCTGGTTTCTTTGTATCTTTGTAGAATATTGATTTTTCTAACAGCCCAATCTTGTATTTCTCTGGATCCTGGTTTCTCTGTAAGGTGGTAATTAACATTCTTAACCTTAGATTGAAATTTTTTTTCCCTGCCCAGATATCATTACTTGAATTTCAGTTCTCTTTAGAAGAGGAAAGATTGAGACAACCTATGAAATAGCGAAGATACATTTAGTTTCTAGAAACATAATTTCAAACAAGTGATAAAAAAATAAAGGATTGCTACCAAAGTGCCAAAGTTGTTGGCCTGTCTACATGCTATGCTGATAAAATGAGCTAGAAAATAAAACCAGCTCACTGAAAACTAACCGAACAGTTATGTGAGCATGTAATAATTATAAGTGGAAAGCACATCTTCTATATTCAGGCCCATATACCCATCGAACAAAGTCTGAACCAAATACTGAAATATGAGATAAGAAATACAACGTCCTAAATATATTTATATTTCATGTCTGAAATATATATCTAAACAGAACATTTCAAATATTATATATATGTGTGTATATATTGCATTAATAAAGGACACATTTTCTTGAATTAACTTCTATTTAGTTCAGGGCCAGACTTAAATTATGAGAGAAAATGTTTTCTTATTTGTTGTGATATCAGAGACATTTGAAAAGCTCTAAGTTTCTACAAATCCTTACATATCCACTGAGCGATGCAAGAAAATTTGTAGGTGCTATATTCTTTTATCTATCTTAAGAATTTGAAGGCTCTTAAGTTCAGAAAATTGATGTCAAAGAAATGCATTACAATTAGTGATTGGCTAACATTGAGTATGAGTGATCACAATTGGGAAAACATGCTTTTTCTCCCCCTTTGGAGCATAAAGTTAAGTATACCAGGGTACTGGAGAAGTGCTAAAAATCTGATACTATTGAATATGCCCCAATAGCAGCCATGTCTACAACACAATTTTAGCAAGGATTAGCCCTGATTAAGTTGAATGAACTGATTATTTAGTTATGTTGCTTGATGGATTAAGGGCTCAAATCATTTCAAATGTTGATTTCAGAGTAAAACTTTCTGAGATAGATATTCTTTGATAACAACTACAAATAGTCAGTTTCCATTAAATTTACTCATTTGTTAATTCTATCACAGGTATGATTTTATGCTTTATCCAAAACACATACATACGTATTTCAGTTGTCTTTTGTGCTGGTTTGTGTAACATTTTGTTATGTATCTCTAATTTTCAGAGGAAAAATGCATATCATTTAGAACTTAAAGACTCACTGCTGGCCATGAGCCAAGTGAAAGAAAATTGAGTCATAGATGTTTGTAGGATGACTTACATCACGATTATTAAGAAAACTGGAATATATTGCTAATTATAAAAACCCATTCACTGTGTGTCATGTAAAATAAAACTGTGTTGGTTTGGGGAAGTATTTTGGTGCAAAAAAAAAAAAGATTTGATTAGAATTATGGTAGTCACAAATTTGTCTTGTTTCCTAGGCAACTATGAATGTTTCAGAATAGAATAGCATTTCCCAAAGTGAGTTCTGTGGAGCGTGGTGAGGAGCTCTAGGAAAGAAAGAACTAACAAAACCTGTGGGATGACCCTTGAAAGGCTGTGGGTCACTGCCAAGAAAAAGAAGCCTGAGGTGGTATGTGCTCAGTAAACACTGGCTATCTTTTCTCCCTGGTTGAAGATTCTCAGAAGACTTGCAAAACTAAAACCGATTTCACTCCTTTAACCCAGGGCTTCCCAAACTTTGGTAATTCTTTTCAAATGAACTCATATTCATTTCCATGAAATATATTTTAGGAAAAGCTGTAATAGAGTTAACTCCGCAATAGGTAACCTAAATTAGCTCATCATACCAATTACTTCCTTCTTTTTACAAGAGCTTCCATTCCTATTTCAACCTTTTGTTTATCAGAGGCACTCATTTACCGACTTTGCTAGGTCGTCAACAGAATGAGCAATGCTTGATTTCTGACCATTATCTATATATCTACAAAGCAGAGTGTGATTTCTACAGCATATTCTAGAGCCTGCTCTCAAATATCACTTACTTCCTTCCATATTGGCTGAGACTTTCAACACGCATTCATTTTTTGACTACTATATACCCATATTGCAAATTTTCCCCTGCCAATCCTCATACAAAGCCTGCAAGGCAGGCTGTTGTTTCACTTTTGCCAATGATAAGAAAACTGGCTTAAAATCATTTAATTTGCCCATGATCACTGAGAGGCAGGTTCAGGATGTGAGCATGGGCATGTTCAGCAGGCCACAGCGATATGCTCCTTGCAAGCCTCGTTCACACTGCAGGCCAGACTCAAGGAGCCTTGGAGCGTAGACTACAGTTCACATCTGAACTCATGTTCTCATACTTAACTTCTAGGCTATGAACTCCTCAAGGGCCCACTTGCTATTCCGTGTGACTTGCTATTGCCTGCAATAGTGGTCTGCAGTTCTGAGGAGATGCTTGATAAATGTTGAATTAAATTGACTACTTTGATTCCTATGTACTTAGTGGAAAATTACAGTATTGTTTTAATGGAAAAGTGTGCTCAGATTCAACACATGCAACTCACAAACATATGTAGGCTGGGAATTAACTCTGTCACACCAATTTCTGTTTCTTACACTTGACTGTCATTTACCGAAATTGATATTTGATATTGTGAATAAGCTTATTGTAGGCTGAGGTGATAGACTGATAAATCTGGAAACATCTCAGAAAACAGAGTTTGGTGTCTGTAGAATAAGTTTTTTGACTAGATACTGAAACAGCAATAGTTCACAATTATAAAAAATTCTTAGGATCTTCTATCAGAGACAGTTTCAGAGTGTTCGGCTGCCTGCATGGAACGGATTTGAGATACATAGATAGTATGTCTTCTCTGGGAAGGTTTGTTTAATAAAGTTAACTGTATTTTTGTATAGTCTGCCTGATGAGGTTATTACGTAAGCTAAAAGGATTATGTTATCAGTGAGAAGCTAATGTTCTCATGGAGACAGAATGAAATCCACACAATAGTTCACTAACAATACAAAAAATATTTAATCTTTTATTTTGCCCTGAGGACTTAAAAATAAGAAGATTATTTGAATTGTGAATTGATGTATTGAAAAGCCTATTCTAAGGGGAAAGAGAGAGTAAGACTAACTTCTGACTAGTATTTTGCTGGTGAGGGGGTGAGTGGGAGCCAACTTTGCAAGAAGTAGTATAATGAACGTAGAAAATGTTTCCATTTGGGGAAGTGTCTGTATCAGTTTCCTAGGACTGCTGTAATAAAGTACCACAAAAAGAATGGCTTAAAATAACAGAAATTTATGGCCTCATGGTTCCAGGGCCCAAAACTCTGGCATCAAGTTGTTGGCAGGACATGATCCCTCTGAAACCTGTCGGCGAAAATCCTTCTTTGCCTCTTCCTAGCTGTCATGGTTGCAGCAATGTTTGGCATTCTTGTCTTGCTTTAGCATCCTTTCAATTTCTGCCCACATGTGTCTCTGTCTCCATTTGACATTTTCCTCTTATAAGGACACCAGTCATATTAGTTTAGGGCCCACTCTAGTGAGCTTATCTTGACTACATCTGCAAAGACCCTATTTCCAAACAAGGTCACACTCAGAGGCATCAGTGGTTAGAACTTCCATATATCTTTTTGGGGGACACAATTCAACCCACAACAGTGTCTATTTACTCAAAAACCATAAAGCAAATATATACATGGTTTAAGAATGAAAGATGGGGTGTACATATCATCTAAGTCACTGTAAGGGAGTTGAAGGGTTAGGTTGGAAAAGCTTGGTGTGCCTGATGCTTATAGATCAAGGCATCTTTAGTGCAAGATGTATAATTTTGACTTTATCTTTTAAAAGTGAAAATGAAACTCACAAATAAATAGCACTTCTAAAGAAAGTGAAATTTTACCAAATCGGAAGTCTTAAAACACAATAGACACAATAGTCCTACCACTACAGATCCATAAATTTCTTGAAGCATTTGATATGATCTGGTAATATGCAGCGTAGAATAAAACTCTTGATTAACGGCAAGTATTCCCTGAAAGTAGAGTTTAAGATGTAGAAGTTTCTATTCTTCATGCTCTGATACAAGAACATGCGCACTCCATAAAATACACGTTCTAAAAATGGTAGAAGAATGAGCGTATCATTGCTTTAAGAGGAAGTTTACAATTTTAATCTGAAAGACTGTAACCTTTGCTACTTAGAATGATGTATGGTAAATGCGGCATATCTGAACACAGGAATTAGAACATAGCATGTGCAAAGAAAATGCAGTGAAGAAATCTGGCTAGACCATATTCACACCATGCAGTATATTGCACAATACAATTTAGATAACAATGTCTTGTAAGCTGGTGAGTTCATTTCTAAAATTGATACTGCATATCTTTCCAATGATTCTTGATAGGAAAATAAACAGTTTCAGAGGACTTCTAGTAAAATTATGAGTGCTTGTGAGTCTGTGGTAGCACCAGAAACCAAGTTGGACCCACCTAAATCGAAAATAATTTATTGGAAGGGTATTAGTGGGCTCATGAACAGATTCAGGAATAGTAGGACTCAACGGTAGAACTGAGGTGCCTGGAAGAAAAAAAGAAGCTTGTCAATTTCTGGAAATCTGAATATCCAAGTCTGAGATTGCCACTACTGCCTCTACAATCACCGTTTGCCTTAGAATAAATATCCTTCTACCCTAGCCTTTGTCTGTGGTCTCTGGTTCAAATGCAGAGCTCCAGATAAGAGCATTCATTTGTCGAGTTGAGATCACATATGCATACCACATCAAAAGGATAATCTGGCCGCCATGTCTTCCATAGTGGAAAATGGTTTCAGGAACAACTTTTTCATCAAGAATGCACACAAGACAGCTATTATCCTAAGAGGAATTTGGGGTGTTATAAGGAAGAGAAACAGATGCTAGGCATCCACTCTATACTAACAATAGTGATGCCAGAATGGATTAATAATTTTGGTAATGAAAATGATTTTAGAGGAAGATGTTGTTAAAAATGTGAAGCAAGTGTCTTTATAGGTCATGTGAAGCAGAGCGGCCCTTATGTCCAACACCATGAGAAATATATTGTGATGAGCAGCTTCTGATTCCCTAATCCTCATTGGAGGTAAACAAAATAAATTGTTAGCAAAACTCTTCAGTGTGCAAAATCTTTTTTCTTTCCTTTTTTTTTTTTTAAGGATTTTATGTCCTTTGCTCCATCTCTGTATATTCTCCAAATCCTGTTCTCTCATCCTCTGGTTATTCTCACCTCCTTGTATCACTTTGTGTTTCTGTTTGTTGTATCTTCTTTACTCTGAGAAATGAAGAATGATATGTAGCCTACTATATGAACTTATATTGCAACTTCATATTTCTCTAAAATCTATTTCACTAAATGTCACATGAGACGTGTGAATCTTATGCCTATTGTATTCCACAATCATTTGTTTCAAGAAACAAAAATCTGTAAAATGAACTCAAGTAGAGGGGGCTTAACTTTAAAGAGCATTAGACAGCACACAACATCATGGGATGCCCCAGGATATGAGCTACTGAAAGGCCTCTTGGAAACTGAGTGAGGAACTAACCTTGCTCTCTCCGTCTCTCCAGATCTGATCCACATGGTTCCTCATTTTCTCTACTTTTCTCTGTCTCCTCTTTCATTCGACTTCTGCTGCTTGGTCAGTCCTGAATCAAAGAGCCCTTGAAGGTCCAGTGCAAACCACAGATTAGCTATGAACTCTCTTTCTCTTTTGGAGAACAAGGACGAATATAAGGTGCAGGAGTATATCAATCATTACCTTTTTTGTTCATGTCAGTCTGTCACCATTGGTTTCTTGCCCTTTGCCTAGAAAAAAATACTATTTCTCAACACTGAAGAAATAAAAATATAAAAATTTTTCATAAGGTCTGTTGCTTCCACAAATATACCCCCATCTGTTTCAACCAACTTCTCTGATTCCATTCGCTATCTCTACTTTCTTATACTTGTTCACACTTTACTTCTTGAAATTTCCCTTCTAACAGTTACCTTCTCTTCTTCTTTATTCCTCTTAGTGTTCAAGTAGCTCTGGATGCCATTAATGACCAGCTGTGTCTTAAAACTCTCTCTTACATTCAGCCTTTGGGGGCAGTAGAAAGAGTCAGATAGACTTGGGTTCCCATTTTAGCTTTATCACTTCCTGACTGTCTTTGACCACTTAGCATCAGACTATAAAATTGGGTTAACAGGGGCCAGCCCAGTGGCCAAGTGGTTAAGCTCACATGCTCTGCTTTGGCGGCCCAGGGTTTCACTGGTTTGAATCCTGGGTGCAGACTTAGCGCCATTCATTCAGGCCATGCTGAGACAGCGTCCCACATAGCCCAACCAGAGGGACCTACAACTAGAATATACAACCATGTACTAGAGTGCCTTGGGGAGAAGAAAAAAAAATTGGGTTAATAATGCTGATCTCTTAGAATAATGTTGAGAGTCAAATAAGAAATCAATTGTGAAGATCTTTCTAAATGCATTAGATGGTTGCTAATCTTTGTTCCCTTCCTCATTCTTTCCTTTTACAAATTATGTGCTGCCTCTGACACTGACTGAGAGCGACACTAAATAATACAAGGTGCAGGATTACATAGTTCTGTGAAGCAAACTAGCAGAAGATGAAGGGATGTTTTTCAAAAGAAAGTTACCTTTCCAAAGGGGAAATATGATGGACCCAAGATGAATTTTTTTTTATTTAATATAACGTATATGCCAATATTGATTCACTAGTGAATAAAATCATGATCGTTATCTTAAACAATTTTATTAAAATTAAATTGAGGGGGCTGGCTGGTGGCATAGTGGTTAAGTTTGCACACTCTGCTTCAGCGGCCTGGGGTTTGCAGGTTCAGATCCTGGGTGCAGACCTAGCACCACTCATCAAGCCACGCTGTGGTGGCATCCCACAAAGAAGAACTAGAAGGACTTATAAATAGGATATACAATTATGTACTGGGGCTTTGGGGAGAGAAAAAAAAAGAGGAAGATTGGCAGCAGATGTTAGCTCAGGGCCAATCTTCCTCACCAAAAAATCGTTCTCAGAATGTTAACAAAAAAAGAAAAAAAGTAAATTGATACTAAGATTACTGGCATCCATGCTTTTACAAAGCAAGATTGCTTTCTAGTCACCAACATTTTCTTCCTTTCTATTTTAAATCATAATTTGCTCTACTTCCGAACTGCTCACTTAGCCTCCCATAATCGCTACCATTTTATTTTCCAAGGCACTTCTTAAAATCTCTATTTTCTCAGATCCCTTTCTGTATCCCTCTGATGAGAAGTAAAGTCCTTTTCCTTTCCATCCCCAAAGCATTCTGCTCACATTTCTCTTAGGTTACCTTTCTCATGCTGTTGTTTGTAGCTTTGCCTTATTTTTGTTTTTGTTTTTTAACCTATTTATGTATAGAATTCTATATCTTAAGATTGGAAAGAGCCCTTCAATATGGGGTCAAGCATGAAATGAGTCCAAAGTCCACCTCTAACTCTTAATTAAACTATAGACTTAACAAATTATGAAAGCTCTCTACTCGTTAGATTTTGCAACTATAAAAGGGAACTAATGCTAACCTTGTAGAATTCTTATGAAAAGTAAAAATAATACCTATAAAGTAACTAGCACACTGCCTGATGTATAATATTACTGTGCCATCTCTGACTGTTACCTGTAAGATTCTTGATTTTAGGCCTCGTTTCTTACCATCTCTTTTTCTCGTGAAGTGCAGGTATAGCATTTAATATGTCACTGAAGAAAGGAAGAGATAGAAAGATGATTGGAGAGCAGGGCTATAGTAATCACATGCAAGATTGCAAAAAACAAATCAGAAGCAAAACTACCCCTTAAGAATTTATAGGAGCACAGCTTGAAACACTGCAACCAACTGTGGAAAGCTGGACAATCATTACAACTCATGTGGTTCTTCTATTGTGATAAGATCAGTGTTCTTTTTGAGCAAAGCTTTGGTCAGTAGGGAGTTTAAAATACAGAGTTAGGAAGAGGAAAATGTACTGATTCACATGGTAGCAGATGCTAATTAATATATAAACTTCAGTTGCTATTAGTGAGAGATGACAACTGGTCCTACTTTCTTCTTGAAAGTCATAATTATAAAAAAGGAAATTACCTAATTTTAGGCAAAACTAAAAAGAGGGCTTTGTGCATACTAAATGATAAAATGAACCACTGATCAAAAGTCCAGTGGGATCTTTCTTTTATATTAATGAGGAAGAATAATTAGTTCATAGATATTACATAGAAAAGGCATATGGAATCATAAGCTCTGAAAATATGTTTCAAAGGAGTTCCATTGAAGACATGGAGTAGACGTTGTAAAAGATGCTCATGAAACCATTTTAAATCTATTTAATCATGCTAACATTTTCTGTTTAATAAGTTAAAATGCCTTAAATATGAAATCAGAAGGTCTTAAAAAGAAAATATCTAAACCAATCAGTTCTTTTCTTTGAAGATGAGTATGTGTCATCTCTTTGGGACCACAAGACCATAAAAATGGCAGAGTTCTGTATAACAAGGTACCCCATCTGAAAATTCTAAAAGAGAGGACTGTAATAGAAAAATAATCTATGCATTTCTACCTCTTAATACCTATCAATACAAAAGGCAATAAAGAAAGATTTACTAGGGACAGAGAAGTACTTCATTGATCATCCTAAATGATAAATTGGCAGGAACACTTCTGATTGGAGAAAGAGTCATTTGGGACTATGTGGGTCATATTGAAGACTTTTATGTTTTACTTGTTTCCATCTTTTTATTTCTGCTGTGAGAATAGAAGGTGGTAAAACTAGAGGCAAAAAGAAAGAAAAACTGAAGCAAAGATACTCTTTTATTTTCTTGTTCTATGGAGTTATTTTGCAAGTATCAAAATGAGGCAAATATTGAGATAACAAAAGGGCCTGCAGCTGTGAAGCAAAACAGTAGAATTTTAAAAGAAAAGATGCTCATCATCTGGGAGGTTATGCCACGCACTCTCCTAAATCTGAAAAGTCAGTTCTTTCTTTGAATGTGCAATGTGTAAAAAGGACTTTGATAAAATATTGTAATTGTTATTAATTAGCAAAAAGGAATTAAATTGTGGCATATATGCACCAATATGTGTCTACATGTGTGTATATCAGACAAGACATTCATATGGAACCATGCACAGAAAATGGCCTTTCCAATGAGGCAGCAGCAGTTAATTATGCCCAGTAATGATCATGGCGGAAAGCCACACTTGCTGAACTGTGAACTTCAGACAGAACTTTCTTGAGTTGCCAGTACCATGCATATTTACCAAAGCAATGCAAACCATCCTGGTATTTTCTTTTCCACTCACGATAGCCCCGTATGGCACAATAATGTGATCTTCATTTCACGGTGCCATTCTGTAGTATGAGCCATATGCCAATGCTATTGTAATGATTTAGTTCTGTCTCCCAATTTATAAGGAGAATGATGCTTGCTCTATACCCTCCTGGGCATGAAGGGAAGGCAAGCCATCTCAGAGATTTCCTCCCTCCTCACCCGCTTCGGATGTCTCCCCAGCCCTCCCTGACAATCTCCCCTTCCTTCCCACTGCAGTTATAATTCCCTCAGGAAGGCCTCCCAGGCTTTGGGTTCTGTTGACGATTACAGGAATAATTTATTTTCAAATGGATGTTAATCTGATAGAAGTAGTCAAATTTTCCCTGAGCTCAGGCAGAAACAAACTTCTTCATGGCAAGTGTACTGATTCCATCCACTGTTATTGTGATGGGGAAGACAAATTATCCAATTACTAAACACACTGCTCTCGGCAATACAAAATAACATCCTGATTAATCTAACTACAGAGGAGAGCTACTTCTGTTTAGAACAAGTCCCCTAAAACAAACAATATTGGATTACGAATAAGGATGAGTCATATTTGTTTGGTAACACTTATGGATATTTGAATCCTAAATAAAGAGCCTACTTAAGGTGAGAAATATATAAATGTTCTTTACATATTATATAGTTAAAATTATATTCAAGAGTAAAAGTGTAAGTACATTTATAAGGTCATTTGTGAGATAAAACACTGAAGATTTTCATTCTACCTCCTTTATACTAATAAGAAACACATTTCACTTCTTTCTCATCTGTAATATATATTTAAAAATGAAATGTCATTGATAGGCAAGTTAGATTAACAAGTAGTCACTATAAACATGTATCATATCGTTATTATTATTTTTTTTGCTGAGGAAGATTCACCCTGAGCTAACATCTGTTGCCAATCTTCCTCTTATTTGTATGTGAGCTGCTGCCACAGCATGGCCACTGACAGACCATAGTGTAGGTCCAAGGCTGGGAACTGAACCTGGACCACTGGCGGAGCACACTGAACTTAACCACTAGGCTACTGGAGCTAGCCCAAAATGTATCATATTTTTTGTCAAACGACTCAGTTATTTCTCTGCAAAGACAGCAAAAAGAAATGCAAATTTTGGTGAAAGGATAAACATTTAAATGTCATCAACCAAATTATTAAAGGAATAATTCGCCTTTAATAATCAATCTAGGGCATTTTTGGCCCCGTGGGAAATAAGGATGTGAAAAGAGCTAAAAATAAAGTACACCTGGACCCGTAAGGGTATCAGATACATTCACCCCTGCTACCGAATTAGCTCTAGTCTTTTTTGGGAGGTGGGTGGGATTTGCCCTGAGCTGACATCTGTGACATTCTTCCCCTACTTTGTATGTGGGATGCCTCCACAGCATGGCTGACAAGTGGAGTAGATCCACATTCAGCAGCCGAACCTGTGAACCTGGGCCACCAAAGTGGCGTGCATGGAACTTGAACTGCTCAGCCAAGGGGCCAGCCCCTGATACTAGCCTTTTTTAATGTCATGTTCTATAACCTCTGCTTCTTCAGGTCACCTATCTCTCACATCCCCTGTCCTTGACTGGGGATGACAATTTTGACTAAGACATTTTGCAGTTCTGAATGTGCATTGGCACCATAGTTCCCATTTCCTTTATTCTTATTCACTTCCTGTTTCCTGCTACCCTCTCACCTTACATCTTGACCTTAATGCAGATATGCAGCACAATGGACCTTGATCTATTTACCCTGAGAGTGACCAAAGTCATTTATAAAACAAGCTTAAGTTGATAAAGATGAACAAGGGCATGTCATATCTAATAATTACATAAAATATGGACTCAAAGGATAAGGGAAAATAGTGGAGCCTGGGAAAAGGGGAATAATGCCACCCTCCCTGCAGGAAGTGAGCATTCTTAGACAAGTCACAGCTTTGAGAGGACATAGTCGGAGCTGTGAGAAAGCAAGGGCCAGCCGGTGATTTCAGTCAACACAGGCCACTGGGCTTGCAAATGCCAGATCACCATCTATCCAGAGGCCAATGGAATTTTCTTTCTCTTTTTTTTAGGGGACAAGGCTTTAGTAATGGATGAGTCTTAGTTACAAATATCTGTCAAATTACCCTCTTTATGTAATTCAATTTTAGGAAAATACATTTCCAATCTTCCTTCAAATATTGGATCTTCCACTTTCTACTAATGTGACATTGATGAGTTCTTAAACTTGCCAAGAGCCAGTTTCTTCAAATGTAAAAAGAGGAAAAAAAATGGTATCTACGTTACAAAGCTGGTGATAAAATCTAAGGATTTAGCTCATGGGAAATCACCTAGCACATTGTTGGATATAAAGCATGATTAATAACAAGTTTCTAAACAGCCAAACAAGTAAGGTGTTCTAGTTAATATGCTACCAAATCCCAAATAACACATTCATTTCCATTAAAAAAAGAAAAAAGATTTTCATTTGTTTTGTCATGGGATCTTTGGTTGTAAGGTACAGAGAGGTACTCAAACCAAATAGATAAAAAGCAGGTGTGATGAAAGGGGTTTTATCTTTCTTCCCTCACCTACGCCCCTTCTGAGTCATGAAAATCACTGACTGTATTGTGATTGTGATAACTGAAAGGCGGTGTTAGTGATGCTCCAAAGCCGGAGAAGTTGATTGGCTTGAACCTTTGGGAGACACCAATGGGAAATTAATACTGACAGTGTAAAAAGTCTCATTATCTACAGTAGATGTGACAATGGTGACCCCCAGTGAACTACCTACCCACTCCGTTTGCCCTTCTGTAGTTCCTGACATACGTACTCAGGACTTGGCCGTATTATTTGCTTTGGCCAATAGGTATTAGCAAGAATGAGGCAAGCAGAGACTTGATAAGCATTGCACTTTGAGGCTGTCCTCTTGAAATCTTCCTTCATGGGACTGACTAAATTGCTGTAGGAAATCTAGGCACTCCTGCTAGAGAGAAGAGCTACTCAGAGAGGTCTGGGAGGATACAACTCCACAGGAGAAAGTGGTTGCATGGATGAGAACTGAGCCAAGCTTCCATTTGATGTAGCTGCGTGAGTGACCTAGCCAGCATCATGATGTGCAACAGAAATACCACCCTGTTAACACACAATATTATGACAAGTAATAAATGGCTGTTTGGAGTGGTTTGTTTCACATTAATAGATAAACTGAAACTGAGACTTTATATTTTAGATAATATAATGGGATGTCATGATCGGCACCTATTTGATCCTTTCTCCATCCTTAAGATGCACAGTTTCATTTCTCATCACCATGACAACTTGCATAGGAGGGTAAACTTATAAATAATTGGAGTTCAGAAGGAGAAGGACTAAATTAAACGAGATGATGTAGGTGAGGAAAGGAACAGCGAGAGTGCCCGAGGGAAAGATTCTACGTAAAACTGGAGTGCAGGGCACGCTGTATCACTCAGCATGCTGGGGATGGCACCACAGAACCCATCTGACAGTGTCATAGACAGTAAAGGGGATTAATTTGCTCATGTAAATGAAAATGTCTGAAGTAGGTGACTTAAATGAAATCTCCTTTGCTCCTTTCCAGTATTTTTGATTCTGTGCTTCTCTAAGTGTGGCTTCCTCTTCAGATGTCTTTCCACATAGACGAAAAATAGCTGATAGCAGTCTAGTTGTTCCCTGAGACGCAGAAAGAGAGGGAGAGACAGCCATTTCCATAATGTCAAGGACAATTCCTTGTCTTCCCTTGGTTTGTCCCAGTATCATCCAGACAAGGGGAAAGCATTGCACTCAGTAACTTTGATCTGTTACAGATATATTACCAAAATAATCACTGGGACAAGGGAAATTTCATTATTGGATGAAAGTCACCAATTAACACGTAGCAAAGATTACCAGATGCCCACCCAGAAACAGAGGTCCTCAGAGCCCTGAGTGCTCCCTTTTCTGCTCAACCAGATCAGCATATAAAAGCCTGTTCTTTGTAAATATATCTTCTTGGCACTAACTGATAGGACAGGATGCTCTTAGCTACAAGTAACAGAAAAATCTAACACAAACTGGCTTAGACAATAAAAAGAGTTTTTAAACATTTTTTATTTTATTTTATTTTGGCTGAGGAAGATTCACTCTGAGCTAACATCTGTTGCCAATCTTCCTCTATTTTGTATGTGAGCTACAGCATGGCCACTGTCAGATGAGTGGTGTAGGTCTGTGCCTGGGCACCGAACCTGGGCTGCTGAAGCGGAGCACACAGAACTCAACTACTAGGCCACTGGGGCTGGCTCAAAAAGGATTTATTTATTTATTTATTTTTCTGAGGAAGAGTCACCCTGAGCTAACATCTATGCTAATATTCCTCCATTTTATATGTAGGATGCCACCACAGCATGGCTGATGAGTGGTGCAGGTCTGCACCCAGGATCTGAACTTGTGAATCTAGGCCGCTAAAGTGGAGTGCACCAAACTCAACCACTAAGCCATGGGGCCAGTCCCAAAGAGGGTTTATTTTTGAAACTGAAAGCATCAGAGTTGGAGCAGACTTTAGGCACTGTTCAATTAGGGCTCAGCTTCCATTTATCTTTGATTTTTGCAGCTTGCCTCTTTGAATTAGGTTACTACCTTCATGGTTCTCACATGAAGAAAATGACAACAGTATTTTGGACATGAGCACAGTCCTAGCCTCAGACTGCCTGGGTTCATAATCCAGCTCAACCATCAATTACAGATGTGACCTTGTGCATTTATTTAATTTCTGTAATCTTCAGTTCACTCATTTGGATTAGAGAGTAAGCACAGAATCCATCTCACAGAAATATTCTGAGAAGTAAATAAGCTAAATCATACAATATACTTAGATTACTTGGTGTCTGGCACATAGTAAGAACTTCATAAGTTTTAGCTTTTACTATTGTTACCCTCTATTCACATCCAGAGGGAGAGAGAAAATTCCCATAATCATCAAATACAAATCGTATACTTGGCTTGCCTTGAGTCATCTCCATATCAACAACCATGGCAAGGATGATCAGTCAAAGCACATTCCTTCCAAACCACACTCACAATATGAAGGACTGAAATGGATCTTGGAAGACAACCATGATGTCCACTACATACCGCAAGTAACAAGAATGAGAATTGCTACCGACTCCAGTTGCAAGCTTGAGGGAGGTGGGTGAATCATAGGGAATTGAAATGTAGCTCCTGAATCTTCACCATCCTGTGTGCACTGTTTCGTATGGAATATATACCTTAAATCAAAAGAAGAGAATGCCTGTACATTCTATGGGGGTTTTGTGTGTGCTTAAAAGTAAGGCTATTTGTTTATAGATTATGTAACTGTTCTCTCCATAATAGTTGGGCTAGTGCTATGGTTGCATGTAGGGAGAATGTTGTCCAGGGTTATTGAACTCTAACTACACATGAAAGAATGCATCAATTAACTGAGCAAAGAGCATTTTATCAATGTGTTTAAGAGTTAATGTACTAGTTCTAAGGAGTGCAAGTGGACTCAGCAAGAGCAATCATGGTGTTCAGAATATGCTCTCGGGGGATGAGTGACTTAGGACACTGTGACCTCACAGCTATGGCTGATAGATGAGTGTAAGTCTTGAGAATGAATGTTTCAATCAAAGCCAAGAAGATGGCAGACTGTGAGCTTATTATCAGGTCCAGTCACTCATAGGATCTATGAGATTAGACGTGAGGACGAGGGAACAAGAAGTATGCTGACTATTGAAGTATACAATAGACAATCTCAGAACCTTTAAGGAAACAGAAAAGGTAAAATCAGAGTACAAAGGACCAGAACTCTAAAGATAAGTGCTAAGTCTACCAGTGACCCTCAGAACAAAGTCATTGAGACTGGGATATTCTGTCTTTGACAAGCATTGCATCAAGGTTAATAAAGACATGCAGTAGTGCTAATAGAATAAAGTTGCATGTGACATCACTGACTGGCAATATCTTTATCTGATAATACAGAGAAATAGTGCTGATCCCATATGTCAGCAATCTGTGTTGGATACCACACTAGTATTGAGTAAATGGGTCCTGTGGTTTATACTAATACAAACTTTATCAATATTTTATGATCCATGACGTTGGAAACCCATCTCATATTTTTTTATTTCTTTGAATTTTTAAGGAAACTAGGATACCTATATTTTCCATGACACACTCTGAAGATTGTTTTTATAACTTTTTGAAACTAGACTACTGTGAACGCAAGTATATGGGTGTAATAATATTCCATTTGACATTCAGGTCAAAAAGTTTTAGGCGTCTATCATCTATATAACATTGTCTCTACAATGGCAAGTGAATAAAAGCAAAACTGTCCAACTCACCTCTCTTCCCTAGAATAAAAAATTGAGTTCTGGAAGTTATTAATTATATTTATAATAATAAACTTGTAAATCACTGAATTCTGTTTTTACCTCTTAGAAATTCATAGTAAAATCAGCCTATCCAAGTCTCTGGTAAGTTTAACAATACTTTACTAAATCCAGCTGATCTCTAACTTAAATTATAGTAAGAAACCCCCTTGTGTGAAACATGAATTAACATCTACTGGGGCACTAGAACCCCATGGACAAATGTTTGAAATGATGTTTGTTTTAAGAATACACATGTATAGTAAAGTCAGTGCAGCCACAGGAGGAAACAAGAATGAGGCTGGAGAGGAACAAGTTTATTATTCATACTCACAGGTCCTGGGGGTTGGGGGAGTCAGTCACTGCATGTCACACAGGGTCATAGGGGAAGAACCAGCTCCTGTCAGGAGGCAAAAAGACCAGGAGCAGTGGAAGATTTAGGGTGGAGCCTTTGTTGCGGTTTCTACGGGAAAGACAAGACAGCACAGAGTAAACAGTGCAAGATTGGCTAGTTTGAATAATACCAGTGGACTTTGGGCTATAGACGTGGTTGCTTGCTGCCTGCTACCTGGCCCTGGAATGATACAGAGCACGGGAAATATTGGCTTGGTGTGTGAGAGTTAGATAAGGAAGAAGTTGGGGATATAAATTTAGGATTGGTTAGTTTACATATGAAAGACATGCTCTTAGGGAAGGTGTTATCTTTAGGAATTAGCTAGCCCTGGCAGGGGCAGTCTCTCCCGGCCAGAAAAGTTTTTAAGATATTAAAACATCATAGTATACAGAAAAAAAATTTTACAATACAATATCCTGGTTTATTATTATCAGTATGTGAATGACAGCACTGCAGACATTTAAAATAATGACATAATAATATTGCCGCTAAAAAATAAAAACACTGTGGAAGGTCATATCGAAACAATCGAATTTGGGGAATGTTCTAGAAAAAAGTCAAACCTTACAGCAAATATTTGATTTTTAATTCTGTATTTCCTTTTTTTCCTTCACTGATATTTTGAAATTATATATATAATTCTTTTGTAAGAAGATTCAAGAAATTCTCATACTCCATACTGAAGCAGGATGATATGTAAAGGTAACAAAAACCAACTGTTAATCTCAAAATATAGCATTAGTATACATATTTGTCTCTTGCTGATGAATTCTGATATTTGCCACTCTTTAGACTTAATCTCCCATCTGCAACGTTCCTCTAAATAGGACACAGAAACACGCATTCTTCAGGCCTAGAACACCTCCCCTTACTTACTGTGCAGTTTCTTCCCTCCTAACAGCCTTTGAAAACACTTTGTAGATCATTTTCTTTTCTCCAGGTCTTACAATAACATACTACTCTTCCTGTGCTCAGGAAATGTGCAGTTATATTTCCTGTGATTCTGCTGCATATTTATATAAAAATTTAAGACAGAAGTCGTTGCAAAGTAGTGGAATATTCTTGGTTGTGTAACAACTTCAGTATGTGACTTTATTTTGTTCTAGTTTTGGGTTACTTAAGAGAAATTATACGTAATGAAGAGGAAAATCTAATTTTCGATGCTTGATCATTGGCAGCTTGAAGTCCCAACCCTCCCCTTTCACTTCCTCCCACATCTGGGCCACTCCTCACCCTCTGGTGCTGGCAGAAATGTCAAACTGTGCAGATCCAAGATCATGCACGGGCACCTCTACCCCAGCCTTACCTCTTCAGCAGAATAAAAGCCCAAGTTGTTCACCTCACTTCATTCTTGCTCTTTGGGTGTCTTCCTGCTCCTCCTGGAAAGTCCCATCATGTCTGAATAATAAAGTTCCTTTCATCCCTCATTGTTGGGTGCATGATGTCAGTCTCCAGATCTGAATGAATTTTAAATTTTGGGTGGGGCTTTATCTCACCCTCTACACTGCAAATACAGGACAGTATAGAACTCCTCAATTTTAAATCTATACATATGTATAATATTCGCGTGTGTACACTTTAGATGGAGCTTAAACTATTTTGCCTCAGTGTCCACTGTCCCCTATAACAGGGCATGTGACATCCATTGTTTCTTTAAGCCATCAGTTTGTCCCTACGGTAAGCTTCTACTCTGGCAGCTGTGACTATAATTGCAAAGAACCACAGATATGATCTGCTGAGCTGAGAAATATCTCTCACAGAGAATTAATTGTTTGACTGTGTTCAGATCAATAGTCTTACAACTTAATTCCATGAAAAAATTAAACATAAACTCTGTAGAAAATAGTGCAGTGTTCATTAATTTATAGAGAGTGAATTATACAAAGGTAGGAAATATCCAAATGAATTTGGATAAGTAATGTTGCTGTGCTTTAGCATATAGTAGTTATATATTATCTGGAGTTTGTTTATTAAAATATACATGTAAAATATATTTCTTAACAACGAAGTGACTCTAAAAGAAGTACACCTACAATGTTGATAATGTTTCTTGCTTTAAAAACATCGCTTAGCTTAATGAAAGAATGGATATTATAATACATGTTTAAAGGAATATGTTTGAAATATTCAAATATGAAGTTTTCACAGGAGGTTATTTATCTTTCTAACTGAATTTTTAGTAAAAATCCAGCTTGAGAACTGTGGCCAAAGATACGTGGCGACTTTGAAGAGGCAGGAAGGCAGGAAGGTCTGTCCTCATTCTGTCCTAAGTTAAAATGAGATTTAGAAGAGTCTAAGTGAACATTTCACAGCCCAAATTCTATAGCGCCCAATGAAATACTCAGCTATCCTATATTCTTCTTTATTGAAATGTTGCAAAACATATTTCTGAGAATTTACCATGCACCAGGTTTGCTAGGTATTTTATACATATTAACACTTTTGTTCCTTACAAGAACCTATGAGATAGGTCCTATTATACCACGTAATACCTTTGAGGACATGAGGGACAAAGAAGTTAAATAACATCAAGTTCACACAGCCAGCAAGTGGTGGACCTGGGATTTGAATCCAGGAAATATTGCTCTGAATAACATATCCTCAATCATCATACATTTGTATTTATATTATATTTATTATGCATAAAATGTCTATATATACATGCACATATAGTTAAAAGCTGTGGGCTTTGTTAATGCCAGGTCAAACCAGTGGTAAAACTTTGATCGTTTTATACCCTCTCTCTCTCTTTCTACTACCAGAAAAACAAATGCCATGCAAAAGAAGAACCATATTTATCTGCACAGATTTTGGCTGTTTTGGACCAGTAGTAGGGAAAGATAATTCTAGGTGTTTACAAAGCCCAAGTTATTCCAAGTTCATGGGGAAAAGCAACTGATATTTACAAGGAGAGCCCAATGTCCCTGGGTAGAGAGAATGCAAAGGCAGGAAGGAAGGTAATATACACATCACCCACCTGGTACACACAGCTGAGTACCCAATGAGTACATATCCCTCTATTTCCCTCTCAGGCCTCTACTAGGACTATAGGTTAGCTGCTAAAAAATGAACTGTCCCCTTTTCATATAGATATATCTACTCTCCTTCTACCATACCCCCAACTGCTCAGTAAGGAATAGGTATGCCTCACTCAGACTCAACTGAATGACTTCCTCTAACTTCCATGAAACCCAGGAAAAGTGCACTGATGACAGGCCATCAAGATGGAGAATTGTTCAAAATTAAAAGGAAAATCCAAAACAGCCCAGCATGTTAAAGATTGCTAGCCTCACAACTCCATAGACTGCAAAGGCTTCTCTCAGTGTGCATATAAATAAATACCTGTGGATACACTTAACTTGCTATCAGTTTGCATATTTTAGGCAGTAAGAGACTTTAGTACAAGTAGATATTTTAGATCCTTTAAAAGTGATCTTGACAATTTGTATATTGGATGATCTAATTGAATATCCTAATTTGTTCAAAGATGTTGTGCAGCCAGTGTTTGAAAACATGAGAACTCATGTTTTCTTCTTTCACTCACCATTCAGGTTAGGTGAATACACTTGTGTAAATACAAATATGAATATGAATAAATTAGATAGATTAAGCAACTTTCACACTATCTTCCTGTGCTTCCTTGCCCTCTGGACTATGTGTCTGCATTTTCACACCATCAACACCAGATGGCAGACGTTCACAATTAACATTACTATGAAACTACCATGCAATTCGCCAAATCCTGGAAGGATCTTTTTACAGAATTAACAAACATCATATACAGAGTTTGTATACACTCTGTATTATGAAACAATTCACAGCCTCTATTTAACTGTGAGATTAAAATCCTACATCTTTTAGAAGTAAATACAAGAAAAAAAAGAAAGTCAAATTTTAGTTTATAACTAAAACATAGTTTTCTATAATATTAACTTATGGTCTTTTAAAAAAATCTAATTTGTATATATTAAACACTAATAATTAATGGAATAATTTCTATACTTAGAATAAGTTTCACAGTCTACTTTTTTCTCCTTGGTCTTAATTCTCCATGTAAAATTTTTTAATGGTTTAACATAAATTATCTGTCTTGACCCAAGAATCCCCTGATTAAGCAAGGATGGAAGGAAGTCAGGAATTGAGTGTAATTTAGTTTTTTATTCTTTCCACATTTCCTCTATCTTGATACCAAGATACTTACTCTAATTTAAATATAATAGAAAATATTTTTAAAGAATGTATTGTTTAATGCAAGCAATATGCTTCATCTCAAAGTTTTTATTCTCTTTCATCCATAAAAATACATTGAAATATATCCTAATTAAAAATCAAAAACAAACACAACAAAATAAATCTTAGAGAATGATACATGTAAAGAAATGTTCCTTGTGACATGATTTATAATTAGCTAATGCACATAAAGGCTTAATTGTCTAACAATAAGAGATGAAGTATTATGCTTTATCCCGCAATGCATAATTCTATATAACTTTACAAACCATATTTTCAAAAGATATTTAAGACCATTGTAGACCGTTGTAAAATGCTTATAAGATGATGTGGGTTTTTTTCAGAGTGCAATATACCAACTTACCAATATACAGTAAAACCCCAATTTTATGAAACAGATGTAAAGATATTTATTTGAGTTAGTAGTTATTTCATGGTCCTAGTTAATCACCATAGTATCTTGAAGTAAAGGCCCTTGAAAATACAAGAGCACATTTTACAGATACAAATAAGAAGCGAGGGTATAGAAAAGTTGTTAAATTTAAGAACAAATTCTAGATTAGTTGTCTGCAAGTCCTGTGAAATACCTTGTAAAAATACTTTATTTAGATAACTGAGCTCTCATGAAACAGATGTACGGTCTTCTAGCTTAAACCTATGATTTGTAGAATCAAAATAAGAAAGTGTCCTATGCCCCATAGGTAAAATCTGCTAGCACAGCTAAGATGTGAGCAGTTGCTGTTGTTAAAGATTCAAAGGATATGAAAGTAACATAGCAATATGAGTGTAAGAAAACTAAAAGTTAATAGCCAAAACCATTACAAGTAATTGTGTCTAATGTGGGCTAAATGATTATATTTATTCAATTTGTTGTTGTGAGAGTCATTAAAAGTGGCATTTATCCATCTGTATTGGAAGGACGTTAATTGCTGTTCTTCCCCACATCGCTCAATTCCTGCATTCCCTCCTTACTTTGTTACAAGCCTTCCTCTGTTTGTCCCACTAGACGAGAGAAATTTGTGGCTCAAAGGAGAATTCATTAACACAGAAACAGAGAAGAAAGGTGACACAACCTTGATTTTTAAATTTGAAAGTCATAGTCCAGGTATAAGACAGATGTGGAAGAGATGCTGATTCCAGTCTTTGGGAAGGGGTCCTCTGTCCTTGGTTCTTGGGCAGACTCCACTTGAGGGAAATGAATGCTCATTTCCCTGATAGGGAGCAGTACATTAGAATCATAACACGGAAGGGGCTGGCCCCGTGGCCGAGTGGTTAAAGTTCCACATGCTCCCCTTTGGTGACCCAGGTTCATGGGTTCATGGGTTCAGATCCTGGATACAGATCTACTCCACTCTCAGCCATTCTGTGGAGGCATCCCACATACAAAAAATAGAGGAAGATTGGCACAGATTTTAGCTCAGGGAGAATCTTCCTCACCAAAAAAAAAAAAAAAAAGAGAAAGAAAGAGCAATTCATAGCATGGTGTGTCTAGGCAGAGAGGGCCTGAAGCAGCCTCTCACTATCCAAGATTCCCATGGAAGAGCATCTAAAAGTTTTCCGTGTCTTTGAAGGATGCACTAAATGGGCTGTAAGGCACAAATGAGTACTAAGGTTAAGTCAAGGACAGGATGCATGGACACGTGGAAATGTAGACAGTTCATTGGGTTCCCATATGGGGTAAATGATCATACCTGAGGACCAGATAAGCCAATGTATATATCAGTAGGTGCTGTTATAAATTGGTAGTATTGACCGGGCACCAAATGGACACCACTTGTCACCTCAATGTCATAAATCTATACATCCGTGTAAGTCCTCACAGCTAGAGGCCACTTCAGAGTGGAAGAGGAAAGGCAGAAAACTTTAAATTGATGAAACATAAACTTTAAATTGACTCCGTTTACCTGGAATTGATTATGACTACAATTTTCCCCATCAGAAAGAATTAGGACCAGAAATATTGAAACAACTGAAGTTTGCATATTCAAATATTTACCCTTCTGGCCCTGGCCCTGTGGCATAGTGGTTAAGTTCGGTATGCTCCACTTCAGCAGCCGGATTTGCGGGTTTGGATCCCAGGGGCAGACCTACACTACTCATCACTCATGCTGTGGTAGCAATCCACATATAAAAAAAATAATAAAAATATTTACCCTTCTCATATTCATTTAACAAAATAATTATTAGGTCCTTAATATGTATCAGGAATTATGATGGGTGCTGAAAATACCAAAACGGATAAGATACAGTTTGTTCCTATTATACTGAGGCAAACAGATAGTCAAACAGATAAACGTAAACACATAGGAAATGTAAAGAAGGATTATAGAAACCCAGCCCTGACTTAATGAAGATCTTGTAGTGTAGACAAGCCAAGAATTAAAGGAGAAAATGTAGCTATCTAAATGGAGAGATGATGAATGCATGGAGCAATGTCAGGGACATCAGCAAAGAAAGCATTTAGGAATGGCACACAGATCAAGCAAATGAAATGCAATTACTGATTGCAGGAGCATAAGTAAGAATTATGACAGACGACGATGGAGAGCTGGCAATAAACAGATGATGAAAAGCTTTGTAGGTCATCTTAGAAGGTTGGATTCAGTGAACATGTCTTGAAATAATCAAGAATATAAATGAAACATGAACTAATTTAGAAGGTAACATTGGTGGATCTTGGCCATTAAATGAATTGGAGAAGTTAGGAGGAGAAAGGAGATTTGGTGGGAAAGACAATGGATTGAGGATTGTTTGTGTTGAATTTGAGGTGCTTACCTGCCTTCCAACTGAAATATCCAATATGCAGTGGGAGAAGCATATAGATGTTGGAGAAGAAAACTATGCTGAAAATTTTGATTTGTAAGTTCTCAAGATGTAGGTAGAGTTTTAAACCCATGAAAGTATATCAGGTCAGTCAGATGGAAGATTTAAAGGTACAGGAACAGAGGGCTGAGTATGGAAGTCCGGGAAGCACTCGTAGGCGAAGGGTAGATTACAGAAGAAGAAATCACAAAATAAAGAGATAAAGAAGTAGTCAGAAAGTGTTTTGTAAGCCAAAATAATTCTTTCAAGAAACACCAAAAACTCAAGACTGTCAAGTAAAATATAGAATCCAATAAAACAGGGGCCCCCAAGCA
Source organism: Equus przewalskii (assembly GCF_037783145.1). Lineage (NCBI taxonomy): Eukaryota > Metazoa > Chordata > Mammalia > Perissodactyla > Equidae > Equus > Equus przewalskii. The sequence goes on along the minus strand of NC_091858.1, from coordinate 28,045,977 downwards.
TTCATTGGATTGGGAAATTAGATTTTTTGTAAATTAGATCATTGTTATTGCAATAACAACAGAGGAGGTAGAATTAAGATACCAGTGTGTTGACACATGAGATGGGATAAGATGACAAAAATTTTAATACTACTAACGTAGGCTACTCTTTTTTAAAGGTCTGCGTGAGAAGCACAGGTAGACCGATTAGGAGCCAGACAGAACCATAAGACTCAAAAAGGAGAGCAGAAAACATTTGCAAATTAATGTCTGGAGAACCACTTGTTAATAAAATTAATAGTGTCTAATTAACCACGACATCGCCTACATGGCTTCCAAATTGAAGAAAATATTAACATCTGTGGGATACACAGGCAACTCGCAACATCCATGCAAGGTAGATTTTATTATTCCCATTTGGTGTACAAGAAAACTGAAACTCAGAACATTTGGGTAAACTCAACAAGAACTCAATGTTGGTTAAGCTGTAAAGGTGAGACATAAACCCATTTTTGCCTATTTCAGTTATGAATTATTGCTCTGATGCACATGTAATCATATACAACAATGTTTCTCAACTTAGGACTTCATAACCACTCCAAAATGCCCCATAGAACTCAGTTTAGTTCTACAGTAAAAAATAAGTGATCATTTGGTGCCTGGTGCCAAAACCTTTCTAAATAAAAATGCAAGTGAAGGGGGCCAGCCTGTGGCTGAGTGGTTGGGTTTGCACACTCTGCTTTGGCGGCCAGGGTTTCGCTGGTTCAAATCCTGAGTGCGGACATGGCGCCACTCATCAAGCCATACTGAGGCGGCGTCCCGCAGGCCACAACTGGAAGGACCCACAACTAAGAAAGTATGCAACTATGTACAGGGGGGCTTTGGGAGAAAAAGGAAAAAATAAAATCTTTAAAAAAAATGCAAGTGAAGAACCTGGAATTATGTTACAGAACTTGGTTTTAATATTTATCAAAATGATCAAAATTATTTTTTCAGTTATATTCAAAATGACAAGGCAATAAAATGTCTTTTAGATAACAACAGGCCCGCAAGACTATATTGGTGAATACTCAGTTTGATAATATTGATTAAAAATAGAAAACAATTAAAGTGATAAATGAACATGGAGATCATATAATCCAGCCATATCATTTTGAGGAGGAAAATGAAGAACTAGAGTTTCAAGGCATAAATAAATAATACAAAGCTGCTGTGTAGCAAAGGGAGGATCCAGATTGTCATCTTGCAACTCAATATCTTTCCTCTATCAATTATAAGCCTCAGGTTTCCTTGTATCTTATTCTTTCTCACTCTCTCTCTCCCCCTACACACATACACACACACTCTTTATATATTAAAAGCTAGATATCCAGAGAAGTCATATACTTTGCCATGACAAGTATTAAAAACCTAAAATAATCGATATTCTTTAGTCCTAGAAGTCCACCTCTACATTTCTATCCTGAGAAAGAAAACTTAGGAACAATCATTTTAGGAAGATATGTGTTTCTGAACTCTTATAGTTTCATTAACCTAGTTTAGGCTTTCTTCCCTTTGATAGTAAGCACCTACTCTCTCCAACTGTCGGTTTAGATCAAGACTTTATTTACAAAGCATGATGTATTAGTGATTTTGTATATTTGGAAATCTGGTCCTTTACAATCTTTCTTTCCACATTCTGGCTTCCTATTTAATATTTGTTAAAGCAAAGTTCTCTGAGCAAAGAAATCAGGAGCAGCTTCCATGAAAATGAACCTGCAGCCAAGAAGTAAAGACTCTGCCTTCAGATGAAGAAGCTGCTAGAAGCTCAGGGATCAGACAGTACACCAAATGTCTGTCAGAGTAGAGATGGAGACAGAAACCCATGGCCAGCGTATCATGCTGTGGTCCAGACAGTGGAGAGGGCCAGAGGTCAGTTTCCATTGGCTGGGAAACCAGAAGAATTATTCAGAGGCTCAGAGAATGATCCATTAGCTCACTGGTTAATTTATTGACTTGCCTATTTTGATTGATAGATTTATTTAGTTTGTTCATTCATTCAATGAATTTTTACTATGCTCTTAATTTATGCCAAGTGACGTGCTAGTTTTTAGGCAATAAAGATTAATGTGACATAGTCTACCAGTGAAATGACAGTCAAGACTTGAAACTGCACATTATATTTTTAAGCTAAAACAACACAATCCAACAAAAACAATAATAGAAACATAAATGTGTATCCATGTTATAATTTTAATCATAACAATTAGATATGGTATAAACATAAGATGAAAAAAATGGATTCTGTCTATTTTATTAATTGAACTCACACATTTTGATATCCTGAACAAGTCTTTAGCTTGTTCCGTGGGTTTCGTTTTCATATTACAGTTATTAACTTAGTCAAGAGCGATCTGCTCCTAGAAAATTCTTGTTAAAACCCACAGTAACCAGAAAAATATTGAAGTAAAAATATTATATCTTGGGAAAGACTCACCAAAGGATTAAAATTTAATTTGTGATGTCCAATTCTAAAATCCATTCATAACAGATAAAGAAAAGATGTGCACATTGGTAAAATGTAATCATTATTCCTATTTGAAATGGATTGTCTTTTACTAAATATCTGAAAAGAATTTGCGGACATGCTATTAGTCCACTCCTGCTTGCCCATTTTGCAGATGAAGGAAATGAACTGTTAAAAACTTAAGTAAATGTGCCAAGAACATACAAGTTAATTTGCAGTTTCAGTATTTGGATTCATAGTGTGGCTCCAGCGCCAGCCATTTTTATTTTTATTCCCTTTTTTCGTAAACATGCAGAAAAATGGATTGCAACAACATCTCTGTAATATAACAGAATCTCCAATGTATGGCTGTATTTAAACTTTGTTAGCTAAGCTATCCCAATTGAAGTTATGAGGCCCATCATCATTGTGAATATGCAAATTAATACAAAAAGTAAAATCGTATGTATCCCATTCAAAGAGATCCTGAAATTGAATTAATGGTTTGTTTTTACGGCGAGTCTTTAATTAGAAGATAATGGAGATGATTTGCAACATTTTAGGTTGGTACATGTTATATGTTTTATATCAAATCTTATGCTCTGTGTATAGAAGAATGATGGATCTCAGTTCGCTTCCTATCATTACGCAGAGTTTGATGGCTCAGCACCTTATGTAGTGTGTGTGTGTTAGAGGACAAGCTTGCAATCCAAGCTGGTTGTTTGCCCAAACACCATCTGGCCTACCCATTAAAATATGTCAAATGAGACTGCCCAAGGTGTGAGGAAAATCTTAATTTCACATTTATTCAGGTCAAATTGGTTGAGGATTCTCTGGCTACAGCTCAAACTACACCATTAAAATGTCATATCTTTACCACAGTCCGCGTCTTTTTTTCTACCTAAATTCTCTTCGATGCTTTCCTGATTTCCACCCCCTTCCCTTTAATTATTTTGGATATCCTTTCATCCACTGTCAGTTCTAACATTGAGCATCTTACTACACTTTGTAGTCTATTATAAACTTTACTAAAATGACTCAGCTATTTAGAAAACCAAACATCCTTGCAGGCGTTTGCTTATATTAAATTCTCATCTATTAGAGTGAAGTTTCAGTATGCACAGATAAATATATATATATTTGTATTTACATAGAGATGTAAATAAATATGAATATGTGCAAATATTTAAAATGAATCTCTGCCTCTTGTAAAGAAAGATATTCATGCTTCCTATTGACATTTTGAAAAATGTAACCATTAATCGATATTAATTTATGCACAAAATTGAGATTTTAATGGAAAGTTAATGACAGAAATTTTTGAATAACTGACCAAATATTTAAATAAAACCAAGAAAATAAACAGTTCACTTTGCTTTAGGCATTCCTTCCAGGACATATTTTATTAGAAGGAAAGGCTGAGAAATTCTTTATAAATTACATTAGATATTTTAAATAATCTTAATAGTTATACAATGATTCCTGCTTTCTTAATTGAAAAAATGATTAGGAGTAGTGTCCAGAAGAAATGGTATTTTGTAAAAATACAGTACTTTAATATTCTAAAAATAATGCAAGTTATAAGTATATGCTCTGATTAATTCAACGTCAAAATAATATTGAGAAAAGAAAGCATTTTATGTAGAAATTGACTCCTACTTAGAAAATAGAAATAGCATATTACTAATTTAGAATAATATGAAAAGCTTATTATTAACATTTTTTCCCAAATGTTACATTTCTTTATGTAACCCCTTAATTGCTCATCAAATGAAAACTCCAGTAGAGGTATTCCAAAAAGTAGCATGACATTAAAGAATAAGAATTTTTATAATTTATTTAATAGTGCACATTTTCTGAACTTGTTTTAAAATGCTAGTTCCATGATCATTTCTGATCTTAAAAAATATCACTATTCACCAATAAAAATATTATTTATTTATTTATTTATTTTAATTTATTTAATTTTTTGAGGAAGATTAGCCCTGAGCTAACATCTGCTGCAAATCCTCCTGTTTTTTGCTGAGGAAGACTGGCCCTGAGCTAACATCCGTGCTTATCTTCCTCTACTTTATATGTGGGATGCCTACCACAGCATAGCTTGCCAAGCGGTGCCATGTCCGCACCTGGGATCCAAACCGGCAAACCCCGGCCCCCCCAAGCAGAACATGTGAACTCAACCTCTGCACTCTGCACCCAACCACAGCCCCACAAATAATTTTAACTAAAACGAATCTGAAGGAGAAAATAAGATTTGATTTGCAAATACATAGAATTTGTGAAATCTTCTTATAATATACCTTATCGTATGTATGTTAATAGTGTGTTCTCGAATACAGGAATACAGTGCTGCAAATTATTTAGCCTTACTAGCAAGGCAAGTTATTTACATTAGTGGTGAATGAAATGCACCAGAGCAGTGCCGTTCCTCTGGTTTAATCTGATATATGAAATGTTAAAACTCTATAACTGATAAAAGAGTTTGAAATATACTTCTATGATAAGAATTGTATATTTCAGACAACTTATACAAAATCAGTTTAACATATATCATTTCTCAGTTAATCATTTTGAACATGTGAAAAGCTGTTGATAATATTACTATCATATGTAGGAAAACTATGATCTGGAGTCACAAAATGAAGCAAATTCATTCTAAATTAATTCAGGACCAGCAGTCAAATTAACTGCATAATTTGTTTCAATTCTTAAAACAAAATGATTTAATCGCTCATTTGTTTTTAACAGTTTTTCTCCCAAAACTACATAGAAATGATTCTTCAAAGATTAGTAGATTATTATATACGTGCTATTTTAAGGAAAATATAATTGTATGGTAAAGACAAATAATAGCTGATTTTCTATCTCCATATATCATGTAAAAACGTAAAAATTAGTTGATATTGATCCCTTTTTAAATTGCGTAATTAAGATGTTTGTGAAAGATTTTACAGAGCTATTTACCAGGCTTCTTAATTTCATAATTAGATATCATATTTCTGTTGTACTAGAAATAATTTCTTTGTCATGTCGCACATCGTCAATTTATATACATTGAGCTATATGATACTTTATGAAAGATATATTGACATAAATATCAAAAAAAAGAAAGGGAGAAAAAGAAAACCTAAGCTTTTAGTTCTTCCATAAATAGCACTTGTTGGTTTTGAATGAGGTTTTGTTATTCCTCATAACATATTATGATATTGATAATCAACCTTAGCAAAACATCATAAATGAACTTATTATAGTAAAAATCCAGTTAACTATTTGATTATCTTTATGATCCTTGTCATTTTAGTATATTTAACTTTTAGACGTGTTTGTCATTTTCAAGTACTTATTTGATTTTTAAATTATATACCTTTTGTAGTATGTCAAGTATTATTCTTCACCTGTGCAACTAGCTGTTCTTTTGAAAAGTGACAAAAAGCAACAAAAATGTAAACTGCTTATAATAATAATGAACCTGATGTGCCTAAGAATGGAGCCTTCATGAATGCTAATCAAAGACTTTGAAAAGAAGCAACGTATAATGAAAATCTCATTCTCCTTTGTGGATTCTGAAGATGTGTTTTGAACAAATTGCTTTTTCAATGGTAGCCCAGGTTGACTTTTTTTCTTGAACCTGTGGTTGTGACAATTCGGTCTGTTATTACAGATGTACTTGCGAGGTTTGAAATAGTGTCGAAATTTCACTGTAGGATCAATTTACAGAAGGGATTACATGCTACGAGGTGGACATTTTCTTAAATACACCTAACTTTGGTGTTCTTTGAGTAGAAAAATAAATACTAAAAACCTATAGAAAAATTTGGACAGAATGTATGTGTAATTTTTGTCTGTGTCTGTGGAAGTCTTTCCCTTAAAATCTGTTTACTGAATAAACCACTTTCACCTGTCTTGCCATAGAGGCTTTTTCAAAATGGAATTCTGATTTTTTTCCCCTTAATCTGGAATTTCACGTTGCTTTTTTCCTCTACACAATTAAACTGGAGTTTCGTGATAGTATAATAATAAGCAAAGAAATAAGAAAAAATTAACATATAACAACTAAGACAATATTACAATATGGCATACAATAATTGGTTTCTGATTTTTGAAGTACATATAATTTATATTTAACAGTGTTTTACATAAGTTTATATATTTTTTGGCTGCACGAGATTCAGGAAAATTGATAGGTTGAAAATTCCTTGGCAGTAGTGTTTTCCTCCATGTGCTGGCCTTCACTAAATGCTTGAGCTGCACTTGAATGGTTTATATTGTAACATCAGCAGAAACTGTGTACTGAAATACTGACATAGAGTCAGGCAAAGTCATCTGTAAGCACGAGAGGTACCTATAGACAATAGATGCTTAAACAAAATGGATATAAATAAATATAATGTGACTGTACTAACAATGGAGAGAAGCTTATCAGTAAACTACAAATTTGTAAAATCAGTTTGTCCTTCTATGGTTTAAAATCGTTTCGTTATTCTCACTATATTAACCATTTTTAATACCTCTAAATTGGTTATTTTTCTCTGGGTATTTTATCTCAGTTGATTCTTGATGAAATTTAAAAATTCTCATTTATTTTGAGGTAAATCAAATTTAAGTTAAAATTTTATTATTTGAACATATACATTTCACCCACTTTTTGTTTTCATATTCTCTATTTTATGAGAAAAATTTTTAATGCAATTTTCTATGTCAGGGAAAATGTATGTTTATGCTCATCAAATATTTACCATATCTTATTGTCTTTATAAAATTATAAATGGCCTCTTATAAATTGCCATATTATAACATACAGTAGGTTAAAAATTGTATGCAGAACCAAGTAAAGAATGCTGATTAGAAATATTTGGGAAAATATTTTACATATTGTTTTCCAGGTTGAAATGGAATAATCCAATTATAGATTTTAAAAGTGTGATAAAATATATACTATCATATTCATATAGATTTCAGAAGAATTATTTCCTTGAAGATAGATTTCATTAAAGTGTTTCCTAAGATTTTTACTTTGTCACCTAGAATCTCTGACAAGGAAATAATTTGTCTATACATAATGAGATTATTTCATGTACTTTCTTATTTCATAGATGGTTAACATATTTCCAAATAATCATGTAAGAAAAACAGTTTATGCTACTAATGTATACCCATTGCAAAGTGGAAAGGAAATACACTATTGACCTCCAATAATGATTGAGAAGAGATGCTCTGCTTAAAATAGCATGGGAACACCACGATTGAGAGGGAGATATAATAATGAAAATTTCTGAATAATGAAGTAGATGTCATGGAAACATTTGACGTTAATGACGTGGTAAATATTGTTAAAGAAGGAAGGAAAGAAATATTGATAAAACGTTTTAGTAACATTATTGTGAAGATATTTTTTGTTATATATTATTCAGCATATCTAAATCGATTATACGAAGTATCACACTTACTTCTTATTTTCTTCCTCAAATATATTTTAAGCTACGATCATGTTGCCATTATTTCAAATCCTTCGTGACTCTTCTTTTCCAGCGAGTGAAATGCACACCTCTGATTCTGACAGTCCCAAGCCTCCACTGTGTAACTCTAGCCTTCATGCTCAGCCATTTCACTCTCTCTGCTTATTCACATCTCTCATAATCCTGGAAAATTTGATTATTGTTATTCGTTAAATTTGTATAAGCATAGTTGGCTCCATGGAGTCAAGCAATCTTGTGCTTACATTTGGGCTTCATTCCTTAGAAGATGCATAATTTTAGGTAAAATATGTAACTTGTCCAAATCTCATTTCTTCATTGATAAAATGTTGTATTAAATAAGATATACTTAGTCCATTTCCAGGTCATTGGATTATACTGTTTCCATCCCTTTGTTTTATACTTTAACAGTCAAATTACTTCTGAAGTTGACATTCACTATATTGAGTTACCATATTAAAATTCTCCCTTTAGGAACAAAACTATTTTTTAAATACATTGTATAACAATCTCTATTACACGTAAAAAAATCCTTCACCTGTTTCTATTTTTTAAAATGGGATTTGTGGTTTACTTGGATATAAAAAGAGTTTATAAAGTAACGTTAGTCGCTGTACATTTTTCTGTGGCTTTTTTATGCTTAGGTTGGTTTGCTCAGTTTAACTGAAAACTGCTTGAATTTTAAAAATACAAAAATATTATATTGTTTTTAATCATTCCTTCTAAAAATTCTTTTTTAACTCTTTTTTCTGCTGTCAGATGTTTACGCTTTTGAAAACTTCCTCTAATAAAGTCTTGCAAATAACATTTAGGTATAATTCTAAATGTTTTTTATATTATGAGAATCACCTGAATGAGAATATAGATGCACCTAAAGCAAGTTATCTGAGTTAATATATATTAATGAACTCGTCTGCTGCCCTGTGCCATAATTCAATTTTTCCATCACTGCCTCTCTTCTGCCCCTGGCTTCTTAACTCTGCCTTTCATTGTTCCTGCTGTCTGGCAGCAGTATTGAAAACTACAATTTGAGATAAAGGAAGATGAGAGAAGAAGAAAGGGAGGGATTTTGAATTGTATAAAAAGATATAGATAAGGATAAGCATGGCACTAATTAAATCATTTTGTCTTCTGGAGCACTAAAACTGAAATACTTAGTTTAGCTAAATTGGGTAACTATATATTTGACATCACAGAACAGTGACGACCACGGGCTTGTCCACTTTGATTTGACATGTATTTAGAGGCTTATATGTGAGTCCTAGTGATAGAATACTGTGGGAGTGCAGATATGATTAAGACACAGTCCATTCTCAGAGACGGAGGACAATTAACATGCATTGGATGAGCACCTGCAGCCAGGCTTTGTTGCCTTCCTCAAGAAAGCTTAAAATGTACTGGGAGAAAAAAAAAGATGCTAATACTTCAAAAAAAAGTGAACAAGAATGGGGATAAGGGAGTAAATGCTGAAAGTGGACCAAGGAGTTTTCTTTTTAAGCAAAATCAAAACTGACGTTAAAGCAAGAAAGAGGTCTTTGGTGCTGAAGTTGATACCATAACATTCTCTGATAGCTGGGGAATGGGGTCCAGATCAAGTTAAACCAACAACAAACAGCTCAAAACTCTCAGCAGTACCATCCCTTCTACTTTCTCTTCTTGGTTTAGTACCCCCTTCACTTTCAGCTTGGCATATTTCATTGGCTTTATTTCTACAACTGGACCAGATTTAACAAACAAAATTACTGGAAGCCCAGTTCAATTTGAATTTCAGGTAAACAATGAACAACTTTTTAGTAGATCACTTACAGTATTTGAGACATACTTGATTACAATTTTTTCATTGGTTATCTCAAATTCAAATTTAACTGTGTGTTCTCTAGTTTATCTGTCATCAGTCACTAGAGAGAAGGTTGTTTCTACCACGTAGACATTTACCCAGCCAGCCTTATGGCAACGAGAATCTATTGCATTATTTGGTCACTGGCCATACAGAGGAGCCAAAAGATGTCCCTTAGGGCCTGCTGGTGAACATTAAAACTAAGCCTTCTGAGAAAAAGACCTCTTGAGACTATTCTGGTTTAAAGACTCTCGAGAGTATTCAGATGTAAAGTTTTGAGAGAGGCATAGAGGGAAGGAGATCAACCCTCCAAGAAAAATAGAAGACCTGAGCATGCTTTAGAAAAGCCTTCATCACATCTTATCAATAAGTCACTCCTGCTCCCTTGGGAAGGACTGAGTAAACGTGGGGGTAGAGTGGATGGAGCATCCTTTGCTCACTTCCCAGAGAAGGCCCAAGTCTCAGCAGATGCTCCCTTTTGGGAACCAAAGGAGGGACATTGATAATTACAAATCGCAATGCATGGGAGATGTTGTAAGAGCAGAAACTATCTTCTATTTCTTTTTTGTTGCTACTGTAACGACTATAATGCTAGATATCTTTGGATGTCCTGAATACTTGCGATTTTATAGGGAACAGTTTATGGTAACTATTTATAACTTGAAAATTATTTTAGATAAACTTTGTTGATTTTATGCTTTACATAGAATTGGCTTTAATGACTAGAAAATACTTTAAAACACCAGGTTTACCTGCATCTGGCTTGTCTTTAACCCCCTGGAAATTTTGATTTCCTAATGTAGTCAAGGAAAAAAATAATACGTAAGTTCTGCTTCCTGCAAAGTAAAAATAAATAAAATCATATTCATAAACATCTTTGAGGTGATCCCAACTTCAAAGATTCCAGCAATATTAAATTGCTCATACTTATTTTTCTGTAGATGGTAAAGGTAGAAAAAAATCATTATAAGTGAGGAGATAAATTATAGTGTAAATAAAACATACATGGAAAGTAAACTCTTCAGGCAAACATAATACATTCTTTTTTCAAAGAAATGCCACTCCATCCACTACTTTAAATAAAAATCTTGTGTTCTAATACATATCTATTCTTTATCTAAACAAATATGTTTTTATTTGCATTGTTATTTTCTTCGTCTTTCAAAATTTGGCATTTGACATTTTGGCAATTTATTTTCTATAGCTTTTCTAGGAGGTTTCAATGCAGCTCTCAATTTGTGGCTCCACATAATGTTTCTTTGTTCTCTAAGCCTGCCCTGTCCACTAAAATGCATTGGAAAATATTCCCTGTTCTTTCCTTCTCTTTGATTGAGTTATCTTTTGCTAGGCCAAGTGTTGTTAGCTTTTATGCTCTTGGCTTGGCTTCCAGCAGCTCTCCCCGTAGATTGCTGCCACAGCACTGCCGGAAGCCTGAGATCCCAACAAGGAGGAGATCAAACCTCCACAACAGGGATTCTTCAAGGCAGGTCAAGTTCAAGAGTCCATTGGAAAACACGGTCTACATCACACAAAAGTGTTATTACTCATTAGGAATTCTTTTTCAATGGATGGTCTTCGCTTCTAAAACTGACTGATAAGTCAATTTCAAATACAGCAACAAATTCCTGGCAGTTACTTCCCTCCCACTGTCTTCCACAGAAGTTCTTTAGTGTTACATATACTTGCTTCAGATCCAGATGTAAATTAACTATGCATCTATTCTGCCATTATAGTTTAGCTCCACATCAAACAACAATTGACCATTTGTTTTATTCTCAAGATTAACGTATGTTATAAATGTAATTCTCACGTGAATTTGAATACTATACAAAGGGACAGAGAAGAAAAGTTATCACTGATTTCACCTGTCAAAAATAAGCAATTTTTGTCATTTAGACATGTAACACCAAAGGTGTACTTTTATTTAATATTATATGATAATTATTTTCATATGGTAAAGATTATTTTTCAATGGCCAATAGTTCATTATATCATTTACTATATGTTTTTTACCTTGCTTAAAAGTTAGTGGCCATGGACATATGTATTAGTTCCAATTCCCCAGATGTAAAGAATGATTAATATAAAACTTCTTTGAGAATAAAACCTTGTCAATTTGTCTATCTTTTGGATGTAATTTAGATGTGAATTATTTCATCATTTTATGAACTATTTATTTGAAGATTTTGGAATGTGTTGAGAAATAGCATTAGAAAAAACTTTGAGTGCCTGTTTCATCCAGTCATTAATTACATTGTAACTAGGTATATTAAGATTGAAATTAATCTTAATCTCTTTGTTTAATAGTTGGGTCGAACATTTTTCATGTGTTTATTCAACATTTGTATGTTAACTTTTTTGTATGAATTTAAATAATGTAAAAGCTTACTAACTTTGGACTTCATGATTCTCTGTTAAAGTCAACTGTGCATTCATCTACTGGAATTTTTGTGTTCATATCAATTTTTATAAATGAATTGTTTATTATAGCTATTAATTCTATGTTTTGTTTATTGAAATTGAACAATCTGCTATCTGTTAGAATCTATAATATTTCCTTTGTAATTTCTTCTAGAAATTATATTTTGCACCAAAATAACACTGTAAACAAAACACATGGCACTGTTGAAGTGTCAAAACTTTGTTAGCTAAAAGTTTACCTAGTATCTGTATAAAATTTTCCATAAAACGTTTAAAACATACACATACAAATTATTTCTAAATCCCAGATCAATTCTGGCACCAACTATATCAAGGTAGGATTTTTACATTCTTCTTTTTTGTAAGAATCTGTACTAAAATGCATTTATAGAAAACATACTGATATACTTTCTTAAATTGATGTCAATTGCTTTTATTTCACAGTTTAAGAAACAAGGCTTCACTGTAGCTATTTCAGAGTAAATTTACACCATATATCTTTGGAGAGTAGACTGCCAAACTGCTATTGAAATATTTGCATCAAATTGTTTATCAGGTCATTTTCTCTTGGTATATTAAAAAAAGAAAGGTTGGATAAAGTGGATATATCTTCAAAGAATAATAAAAGAAATGAGCATGGAGTGGGTCTATACCCAATGGGAGCTAATGAAACTAGACTTAAATGTAGAGAAGAGAGAGAGACTAGTAAAGAAGGAGAAAGAGAGATGGTGTATATTTTAAAAGATACTGGGAGGGGCTGGCCCAGTAGTGCAGTGGTTAAGTTCTGTGTGCTCTGCTTTGGCAACACGGCTTGGTGGGTTTGGATCCCAGGTGTGGTGCTACACACCATTCATCAAGCCATGCTGTAGTGGAATCCCACACACAAAACAGAGGAAGACTGGCAAAGATGTTAGCTCAGGGACAATCTTCCTCAAGGAAAAAGAGGAAGATTCGCAGCAGATGTTAGCTCAGGGCAAATCTTCCTGACCAAAAAAAAAAAAAAAAAGGAGAGAGAGAGAAATAATGGGAAATTGAAAGAGATTGTCCTGTCCCAGAAAATGAAGGCCCAGAGGAGCTAAACCCCTAACCTGGGAAACTGCACCATTTAATACTCTTTGATATAAAGCCCACTAGATACTAACAATTGGCCCAACTTTTTTTTTTTCTTTGAGGAAGAGTCGTCCTCAGATAACATCAGTTCCAATCTTCCTCTATTTGTATGTGTGTCACCACTACAGCATGGCCACATATGAGTGGTGTAGGTCTACACCCGGGAACCAAATTTGGACCACCAAAGCAGAGGATGCCGAACTTAACCACTAGCCCACAGGGCCAGCCTCCAATTGGCCCAAAACTTCATCCCCCATTATAACCATCCAAATAAGACTTAAGGATGACTCTTTGTACAAGCTTTGCATTCACCACCAACAGTTCAGAGTTGGTTTCTGATCTTTTCTCCTAGGGGTTGCATAAAATTTTGTTTCCAGCAAGAGAAATAAATAACACAGAATTGAATCTAGAAATCTCGCAGTGTCAGGCAAAGATCTAGTCAGAAAGGCTACTTTAATTTGAGCAATTTTGGACACACTGTGAATATTCCCACAATGTGAATGAAGTGTTGTAAACTGAAAGAATTAATGACTGATTCACTCATAAGAAGGAAGGTATATATGTGCATGCAAAACAAGATAAATGATGGATAATATGATGCATTATTTACGCAAAGGGAACAGGGCATACATTAATTTTGTATAAAATAATGCTTTGTAATATATTTAGGTTTACCCATGCATTCTTAAACACAAAAACACTATTGATTTATAATCATCATAAAATACTTGAAGGATAAAGAAAAATGTCAGCAAAGATAAAACCTGTCTTTTATATCTAAATGATAAAAATAGCCTTTAAATAATTTCCTAAGGAATTTTTTTGAATTTAAAAATTATAATTTCCCAATGCAAAAACATACAAATATTTGCTATTAAGTAATAGCTCTAACAGATAACTAGATATCTTGAATACTTAAAATATGGGAATAACTCAAAATATGGAGAAACTAGCTCATGTATTTCATTAGGAATATTTGATATAGCAAATCAGCATTTGTTTTAAAATGAGCTCTCTCAGTCTAATTTTAAAAATAAACGTAAATGAGCTTCTGCTTCCAGGAAGATGGAAGAGATGTACTTTTCCCTTCTAAGCACAAGTATAATCCCTGGAAGTTATATGTAAAACAAATATAAGAAGACTCTGAAATGTGGAGAGAAAAAGTCAGACCAGCTAGTGACCCTGAAGCCTGAGGAAAAATTTGGTGGTGAGTTCCTTGGATTTTCTTTTTATCTCATATATTTGAGTCTTGTTGCTGAAGAAGCCAGCAACTCAGAAATGCCAATGGGCACAGACAAATATATACGCCAACAGAAGCCTACTCTTTCTAGTTGAAAGACCAGCAAAAGGGCATCGTAGCAAGATATAAAATTTTTAGATATAACCTATCAACTCGAACCAAACATCACAGAAAAAAAGCTGTGGCCCCACCTCTACTCCCAGCAATAAAGGTTGAGCGGGGAGCCTAGAGTTCCTTCCTCCTGAGGCCATAATGAGGTGTCCCCAAATCCTGTTGGGTTGGTGTTGTAGAAGGCCAAATCTGGAACCTAGACTTTCATCCCCTGTGACTCGTAAAAACTCGTCTTTGTCTTCACCAACCCACCATGGTGACAGTAGAGATCACGTAGGGACACATCCCTCTACTTCCCCACTGGAGTGGGATCAGAGGAGTCCTAGTGGAGAGTCCTATCAGGTGTTATCAGGCTGACTGAGTGGGGAATCTGGACTTCTAACTCCACCTGGCAGTAATGAGGTAGTGCCAGCTCCCTTCTCCTCTCAGTGTGGAATCAGAGAAAGCCAACTAAAACAGAAGGTTTAAATAAGAGTCTCATAACATAATAATAAGTGACCAGTTTTGAGTCAAAAATTATGTGAGAGCCAAGAAGCCAGGAAGGTCTAAAACTGAAGGAAAAGGACAATCAACAGCTGCACATATCAAAATAACAGAGACATAGAATTACCTTGAAACGTTGGAAAGCAGCCATGATGAAATGCATCAATGAACAATTGCAAATAAAAAGAGGCAGCAAAATGGAGAAAATCTAAAGAAGAACCAAGGGGAAATTTGAGTATTTTAAAATCAAATAACCAGTATAAAAATTTAGCGGATGGACTCAATGCAGAATGGAGGAGACAGAGTAAGGATCAATGAGCTGGAAGATAAAACAAGGTAAATTACCCAATATGAAAAACATAGAAAAATAGAAAAAAAATAACAGATTCTCAGGGATCTATGTGACCACAAGAAAAGATATTAAAAAATAATTGTGTAACTGGAGCCCCTGAAGAGGAGGATAAAGGATGCAGGCTAAATATGTTTGTGAAAAATAATGCCAAATTTGGTAAGAGACATGAAACGACAGAATCACAAAGCTGGACAAATCTTAAACAAGGTGAATCCAAAGAAATCCATACCAAACATAATTAATCTTCTGAAAACTAAAGAGGATGTGGCAAAAATTATAACACTGCCCCACGTGGTTCTATATGTATGTAAAAGAAATATTTACACCAGATATATTATAAGTGGGGGAACATATAAAGAAACATAAAAGGAGGTAATATTTCTATACTTCATTTGAACTGTTGACATTGTGACACCGGTAGACTGTGATAAGTTATGTATGAATAATGTAATTGTGGAACAAGTACAGGAAAATCTCCAAACACGTTGAAACTAAACAACAAATGTCTATATAATTGCATGACCAAAGAGGAAGTCTCAAGGAAAAAAAAAATTGGTTTAACTGAATGCAAATGAAAATAATACATATCAAAATTTGTAGGACACAGATAAAGCTCTGCTGAGGGAAATTTATAGCCTAAATGGATACGTCAGAAAAGAGGAAAAGTTTCAGATCAGTTATCTAAGCTCATACACCAAGAACCTAGAAAAAGAATATCAAAATAATCCTGAAGCATTAGAAGGAAGAAAATAATAAAGTTAAGAGCAGATATCAGTCAAATTGAAACCAGATAATACGGAAAATCAGCGAAACAAAAAGCTGGTTCTTGGAAAATATCAATGAAATTGACAAGCCTCTAGCAAGACTGACAAGGAATAAAATAGAAAAGCATGAATTACCAATACTAGGAAGGAAATGAAATATGTCTTTACAGATACTGCACACATCAAAAAGATAATAAGAGAATACTATTAACAACTGTACACACATATATTTGACAACATACATGAAATGGACCACTTCAAAAAACACAAACTACTTCAACTTCCCCAATATAAATAAAGAATTTAGATATCACTTTAAGTAGTAAAGGAAATTAAATTTATAATTAAAAGTTGTCAAAAAAGAAATCTCTAGACCTAGATTGTTTCACTGGGGAATTCTAAACATTTATAGAAGAATTAACATCAATCTACACAATCCAATAGAAGAGGAGGGAACACTTCTTGTAGACTTTGGGAAGGTAATATTACCCTGACACTATAACCAGTAAGGATAGTAAAAATAAAAGAAAGAGAAAACTACAGATTAAAGACCTTCATAAACACAGACTCAAAATCTTTAAGAAGATATTAGCAAATAGAAATAGAATTCAGAAGCATATCAAAAGAATTATATACCCTAACCAAATATCTTTTATTCCATGATACAAGGTTGGTTCAATATTCAAAACTCAAACAATGTAATCCACCATATTAACAATCTAAACAAAAATAATCACATGATCACATCAATTGAAACAGAAAAAGCATTTGAAAAAATTCAAACCCATTCATGATAAAGCCTTTCAGAAACCTGGGAATAGAGAGGAACTTACTTCACTTGGTAATGAACATCTACAAAAAAATCCGCAGTTATCATCATACCTAATGGTGAAAGACTGAATGTTTTGCCTTTATGTTCAGGAGGAAGTCAAGGATGTCCACCCTTATCACTCTTATCCAACTCAGCACTGGGAATTTTAGCCAGTGCAATTAAAAAGAAGGGAAGTGAAAGGCATAGAGATCAAAAAGGAAGAAATAAAAAATGTATTTATTGACAGGTGACATGATTGTGTACATGGAAAATCCCAGGAAATCTACAAATTACTCCTAGAACTATTATGTTAAGTTCATCAAGTTCACAGACAACAAGAGAAGCAAAAAATTAGTTGTATTTCTCTAGACCTGAAATGAATACATGGGCTATGAAATGAAGAATGAAATATCATTTATAATCACTAAAAATAACATGAAATATTTAGGTGTAAATCTAAAAATCATATACAGAATATGCATGCTGAAAATTAAGCAGCATTGATAAAGAATCAAATGTGATCCAATAAACAGAAAAGCATACCATGTTCATGAATTGGAAGACTAAACCTAGTAAGATGCCAATTCTTCCTAAACTGATCATATAGGTTTAACACAGTTCTTATCAAAATCCCAGCAAGACTTTTTGTACATATAAAGGAGATTATTCTAAAATTTATCTGGAACTGCACAGGCTGTAGAATAGCTATAATAATCTTTACAAAGAAGAATAAAGTGGGTAGAATCTGAATATCCAGTGTTAAGACTATTATACATCTGCGTAGATCAACACATTTTGTTATTGGTGGAGAGACAAATAGACCAATGGAAGAGAACAGAAAATACAGAGATATACCCACACAAATAGACTCAAATAATTGTTGAGAAAGGTGCAAAAGCTTTTCAACAAAGGGAACTGGAACAATATAATGTCCATTGGGTGGGAATAATGAATCTTGACCTAAGACTCACATTTATATAAAAATTAATCAAAATGGTCACAGATTTAAATGTAAGAAGTAGAACTATACAATTTTTAGAATAAAACATAGTAGAAAATCTTTGAGATCTAGGGCTGAGCAAATAATTCCTAGTCTTGACACCAAAATCATGATCCATCACAGGAAAAACTGATGAATTTCATAAAAATTAAAAATTTTTGCGTTGCAGAAGACCCTGAAAAAAGCTCATGAAAAGATATTCAAAATCGTTAAGCATTATGAAAATTAATATTAAAACCACAATTAGGTATCACTACATACTTATCATAATGACTAAAACAGTTGGGCAGTTTCTTTAAAAATTAAATATGCACTTAGCCTAAAACCTAGAAATTGCACTCGCTGGCTTTGATCTCAGAGAACTATAGACTGTACATTAATGTTTATAGTAGCTTCATTCAAAATATCCACAAACTGGAAACAACCTAGATGTCCCTCAATAGGTGACTGATTAATCAATCTGTGTTACATCCATAGAATGGAATACTATTCAGTGATAAAAAGAAAGTAATTATTGATGCTCGTAACAATCTGGATGAATGTCCAGAAAATTATGTTCAGTGAAAAAAGCCAATCTCAAAAAGTTACATACTGTGTGTATGTAATGACAGAATTAGCAGATGGACAAGAGATTAGTGGTTGCCAGGGTTTACGGAGGGGTGTGGCTATAAAAGGGCAACAGGAGTGGATTGAACAGTCCTCTTTCCCAAGAGATGTAGCCATGTCATAACCCCCGATACCTGCAAATGTGACCTTCTTTGGAAAAAGGGTCTTTGCAGATTTAATTAAGGATCTCAAGATGAGTCGTCCTAGATTATCTGGCTTGATCCAAAATCCAATGATAAGTGTCTTTATAAGAGTCAGAAAAGAAGACACAGACACAGAGAAGACCATGAGTAGACAGAGGCAGGAATTGGAGGGATGCTAACGTAGACCCAGCAACACCTGGAGCCACCAGAAGTTGAAAAGGGCCAGGAAGAATTCTCTTCTAAAGCTTTGGAGAGAGTGCAGCCCTACTGACGTGTTGGTTTTGGACTTTTGGCTTTTGACACTGGGAGAGAATAAATTTCCAGTGTTTTAAGCCGCCCAGTTTGTGGTAATTTGATAGGGCAGCCCAAAGAAGCTAATACATTAAGGGATCTTTACGGTGATGGAAATATTCTGTATCTGGAGTTTATCAATTTCACTGTCCAGGTTGTGATATTTTACTACAGTTTTGCAAGAGGTTACCATTGGGGGAAACTGCATAAAGGGTACATGGGATCTATTTGTATTATTTCATACAACTCCATGTGAATCTATAATTATCTCAAAAAAAATTTTCGATTAAAAAATAAACAAACAGAATTGCGTTTTAACTCGATCTCTTGTTTACACAACTTGATTGTGATAGTACCCAAAGAAGGTCTGTTTTGTAGTACACCTTAGTCCAAATATTTACTCCTAATGAACAACAGACTGACTTAGTAGGTTTGAATTATTCTCTCAAGTTATTACCTGGATCTTTTAGCAAAATATTGTAAGAACGGCGCATACAAGCTATGTAGAGAGTAATAATGACTAAGTATAATATATCATTTGGGGTGTGCCAGAAGAAACTAGCACACCCCAAATGCATGTCTCATAGTAAAGAGAATTTATACCAGTTTGTAAAATATAGAAGTCAAGTAAAATGAAAAATAAATGAATAAATTAATAGGAGTAAAGAAATAAGAATAGGAAAAATAAGAGGAAGACAAAGCTGAAATTAGCACACAGAGAGAGCAGAAAGTTCTATACACTTAGGTAAAGTTGGGCTGCTAATTTTTCTTAGAGAACAAATATATAAATGTATAAAGATATTTAGGCAAGTATAAAGTAGTCAACATTCTTATGTCAAAAAACTAAAACTTAAGAATAAGTAGCTCAATTAAATATGTCAGGGTTCGCCACAATTTAAAATATTCCATTTAAAATATATGCAGTGCAATTTCAGAAGTAATTGAAGTAATTGCTTCCATTCAAGAAGGGAGAACTTGCTAAATATTTAAATGCCAAATATATCAGTGATAGTTTCTGTTCATGTATATATTCAGACTTTTGTTCTGGAGTAAAGAAAAAATTTGCATAACTTTAAAATTCAGTATTTTATTTCAGCCTTAGTAGTGGGCAATTGAAAGACATAATTAAGAACAGAACATGTATTTCTAAATTACCAAAAGAGAAAAGCCATGATAATTTTAACTTAAAGTGCTTCATTTAAACACCAAAAATTAGAAATAAAGATGGTCCAATTTTATTAAGATATTTAAAATAAAATTATGAAAACTATGTCATGCAATTTGCAAAAGTTGGCATTGCTAATAAAAGAGCTCGAGAGTTCTATACTTCAAAATGGAAAGTAATTTTTTGTATAATTTTCATCTCTAATGCTTTTCAACACATTACTCTGAAGCTTCTTGTGAAAAGCATCTGTAGGCTTAAAGATTTTCGTATTTATTACAATTACAAATAATGAAAAGATACTCCACACCACTAAGATCATATTAAGAGAAAAAACCAATATGGAATAAGAAATTTTTTTAAAAGATGTACGTATTTGAAAGTACACTTACATTTTACATAAGAAATACTATATTTACTTGAAACATGAAAGACAGCATAAAAATTAACATTTAAAAAAGATCACCCAATCTTATTTTAAAAATAAAACGGTATCTCCTATAAGAATTATTTGGAGAACAGAGTTTAGCCTTGTCTTGAATGCTTACATTATTTTGGAACTATTTGTTTTAGTTTCTTTTCCTATAAAATGGAGATAATCCTTTTTTCAAGTGAATGCTTTGAGGCTTAAATAAAATAATAGATAAAAAATAATATGAAATTACATTATTATAATATAAGATGATTATTAGTAGTGTTGTTATTTATTTGAAAGGGACAAGCAATAATGTGAGAGTAGACTAAGAAAGGGAATTGTTGCTAAAGCCACGAGGTAGGAGTTGCTAGGCTTTGGGAAAAAAACAAACAATAATTAATTTCAGAAAACCATTATAGGAAAAGTTTGCCTATCTGTTCTCCAACCTGATGTCCTTTGCTTCTCTGTTATTAAGCAAATAAGGTACATCCCTTAGCCCCTGTCAAGTATGTCAAGTACCATCTAGCCATGGAACTGAGATCTAGCTAATAGAATGTCAGCGGAAATGACATACGTCACGCATACGCATACGTCACGTCCAGGACTTGCCTTGATGTCACCGCCATTTGCCTGCTCTTTCTCCATCCGCTGACTGATTGCGCAGCCCCTCAAGAAACGTGTAAGTGTCAGATGGCAGAAGCCTGCTTTGCTGAATGATACTATGCAAATGAACACCAGAATTACCTGCAATTAATCACTGCAGGAAATGAGAAATCAACTTTCATCTTGTTAAACTGACATAAATTTTAGGTTTTGTTTGTACAGCAGCAATACTACCCTAGCTCATTTACCAGCCTGAAGGAGGATAAAGAACTATCTTATTAGCACCAATACCAAAGTTATGATAACGTTTCTTAAGATAAAAATATAAATCACAGAAGAAACTAGCAACAACAATAAAATCCATTATAAGATATATCTACTATGTCAAGCACTAATGCCCAACTATGGTCAAGTTTAAACTGGAAGTAAGTTATTTACCTTAAGACAAGCATTCTAAATAGTTCTTGTGGATTGCTGTCGATGCTGTACTTTTTAGCGGGACTCTCCGCTAGTCTTCGTCTAGAAGATGGATTGTGACAAGCAGCATTTCTTTTCACTCTCTTTTCCTTGACATGCAATTTTCAGCACAACATAAAATTACCCTCTCTATATTCTAGCACATGATAACGTTTTATGACTAATAGTGTTAACTGACATAATCTCAACATTATTGCCATCAATAGTAGTCATTTATATTTATGCTACATTATAACAGTTCAATCCTTTTGGTTCAAGGTTTTACAGTAATCTGTGGGTAAGATCAAAGTCTCCTTTCCTTTCTAAGACTCTTTCAGCCCTTATCCTCCTACCCACTTCACCAGTGATTCTAAGTAACCATGCATATTTCTGTTTTTCTCTTTCTCATATAAAAAACTAGGACATAGAAATAATGGGATGGGTTCAATCATAAAAATATATAAATATATTCTATAGATTACTGTGTTAACTCTCTAAGAGTAGATTATACTTAATTGACACAAATCAAAGAATCTTTAATCTTACAACGTAACCAACAATTAGCCATTAGGAAGGGATTTTTCTGAGGGAGGGATCACCATAAAGTAATCCAAAATAATAGTGGTGGATACAACATTTTTCTAGTGACTATTTCATATCAGGCCTCATTCTACAGATTTTATATACCTACCTTCTATGATTTCATGAGGTATTATTTTCTAAATTTATAATTGCGGTAGCTGCCCTTCAATGAAATTAAATGATTTGCTGAAGACTAGAAAGGGGCAAAATCAGGATTTGAATTCCTGCTTCTTTTTCTCCAAAGCCAGCATTCTTTTATGGTACTGTGAAACCACGGAATATAGTTTCCTCTCTTCCATATGGCCCTCTCTTCTGTAGAATTGATTGCTCTGCTTCTTTTCAATAACTGACAATGTGTAATCAGATCAGCTTAATTTAAGATCACTTAATAAAGAATTTGTGATATATGTGGCAGACCTCAGGCTAAGTGCTGAGGATACAAAGATAAGAAACTCAGTCCAGTTGGGGGGAAAATTCATGTAACAATTGATTACATTGTGGAGGGATATGTAAGTAGAGGTTAACTGGAAGGCACAGAAGCCCTACAGAGAAGGTAGTGATTACCTTCTCTGAAACAGAAAACTGAAACAGAGCACAATGGATCCAATCATGTGCTATGTGCTGTGCTAAGAAATTTGAACTTTTATTCTCTGCATGAGAGGACATAATTTCGAATTTTACTCAGAAGAATAACCTGAAAAGATTTTCAGTGTAGGATACCACTGTCACTATCAGCAAATATGGGGCAAGCATGGAGAAACCAATTGGCTTATTATAATAAATTAGAGATGATGAAGGCTAGATCAGTTGATGACTACCTGTAAATGTATCCATTTATCCCAACTATCAAGCCATTGTCTTTCCATTTTATTCCTGGACTAATAAGCAGTAGTTGGGACATTGAAAAGAAGATAGATTTTTGAGCTACTTAGGGGGTCAAATTAAGACATTTTAGAGACTTGTGGAATGTCCAGGTAAAGTTCTATCCTGGGAAGCTGGGTATCTAGATTTCACAAAAAGCAGACAAAGAAATAAATGTGTGGCTTGTAGAAGTGGTTGTTAAAACCATGGGCATTGATTCTATCATCTTGTAGTAGAGTTAGGACAGAGGACTGACTGAATATAATCCTGAAAAGGGGCACATGATCAAAGAAGCAACAGTGAAGGAGGCCGAGAGAACAATCAGAGGAGAGGAGAAAGACTGGAAGAGGGACATGTAGGGACACCAGGGAAGACATTTTCTCAAGACTGTGAATTGTTAAGAATATCAAAAACCACGGGGAGTTTAAGAACACACAACAGGAGATCATTTGAGAAAGCACTATCTACAGCAGTATTACTGGTGGGAGCTATATTAAAGGGGTTGGAGTAGTTAGTGGAGATCTAGCAAGTGAAAATATTAATGTACGTTGTTTCCAGAAATTTATGTAATGGGAATGGAATTTATTATCAGGGAATGGGAAAACGAGTGATACTTAGTTGGGAGCACAGAGCAAAAGGAAAGTTTCTCTTCTAGTTCACATTTGTCTGTGTGGATATCATTTATTACTCTGTGTATTTACTCATTTATTTTGATGGGAAGAGAGAATAATAAGAGACAATTGGCAGAGAAAGAGAAGCTGAAAGTAGAATAAACGCAAGTTAATTTTGACTGAGGAATGACCTAGATGAGAAATGAGATGAACAAGGATGAAAAGCCTATTGAAGGGATATCCTAGAGGAGAGAGACCTCATCCAAGACAGAGTAAAGGATAAAAGGGTAGAATGAGAGGTTTTGGTGAATGTGTGTGGTGGATGAAGAGGGATGAATTTACTTTTTCAAAATAAGTGGGAATTTATCTGTTGGGAATTAAGATGATGCTTGATAGTTTGAGGAAATTGGTAAGATCTGAGCCACTTTTTCTTTTTTTTAATACTGAACTATTCCTTAGCAAGTAACATTACATTACCTTGACTATTGGCTGTACTAACAGCCTTCATGGATTTCCAAAAATCATGACCGCATCAAAATTATTTTCTAAAAAAGAACAGGACAGCTTTCAAACTATAACTGAAATAATATATCAAAACATTTAAAAATAAAGATATCATAGGGATTATTCATATTCACATTAATAATAATTATATTATTAGCATGTATATATTTTTGAGGAGCTAAATCTACCTATTTTTTATTTAGAGTTTATACAAGCATCATCTTATACTATATATAATACACTTTTTTCCAATCTACATTGGCCTTCACTAATTGTTAATGAACACTATATAGGGTGTATTTAGAAAACTCCCGAACATGTGTGAGAGAAAGTCACATTTATTATTACTATAAGCAGTGCTCTCTAGGCGTGATTCAAAGTAGTAGATACTGCTTTAATAATTGATTGCCAGTAAAACAATTTTAGAAGAATTTCCTTTGATGTTTATGATGTTTTCACTGAAGTCAGATTGTGAGAATATGCTTCAGAGAAACATAATATTTTAATCATTTATGGGCAAACATATTTATATATTTTGACTAGAGCTCATTTCTCCATTCAGTGGTATTTCTGTATGATAAAGAGAACATTTTTTAAACTAAAAGTAGGATTTTTTGCCTGCGGTGTTTTACAGTAATTATGTCCTACCATATAAACCTTGGGGTTCCTCTAATTTAGCATGAAGAAAACATCTCAAAGAAACAGAAAATAAGACTTAAAAATTTTGACAGATGAGTTTTGAAACATTCACACTTAACTTGTTTTTTATCATTGGTTTAAAAATTTCATAAAACTCGATATGAACTAGGTAAGTGTCAGTATGCTATTGAAATTTATATATTTGCAGATCTGTCAATTTTACTGAAAAGTTTATCCAAAACATTTTATGGATTATTTTCAGTCTCTCAGAGACTGTCAATTTCTTGAAAATCACTCTTTACTTAATATAGTGTACACTTTGAGTGTACACTTTGAGTAAAAGAATTTGTGGTTCTTAAATATTCAAGAGGCATGATAGTTTCACAACAAATCAAATTTAATTAAATGATGCATTTCCTCCACTTACAAAAGGTTTATTAAAGGTTTATTTGCTCATGCAAATTAAAGTGTTAGAGTAAAAATCCACATGAAACTTGGCACTAACAATTAAAAAAAGTCTTGAAAGATTTCTCGCCTCACTGCAATACCTTGCTATGTTTAAACTGCTCAGCTTGTCATTTAGAATCTTTAATGAAACCAGGGAGGAGGCTATTTATTTGCATAATAGGACATAATTTGCTGTGGTGAGGTTTTAATTATTTATAGGCTGTCTGAAATATGTAAAATGGCATCACTAAGGAGCATGAAGTGTTGGATAATGCCTTCATTTCAGATTTCCTGCCGTTTCTTTTATGGGTCAAGCGATTTATTTCTAATTAGCATACCAGGCTAGTGGCTTTAAAAACATAAGGAAAACAAATTGGTTTCAGTCTGTTTGCAGCTTGAGTAGTTGGAGACGGCCAAGGGTCACTGACAGAGACTGAGTGGAGTTAAGAGATGGAGCCAGAAGTCAATCCAGCACATGGAAATCACTGACTCAACCAAGCCATCCATTCATCTGTGCCCAGTTTACTGTACGTAGTAGTTTCTCTTTTTATAGCTAATGGATTTTATGTTAATTGTCCCTTAAAATTTTTCCTAACATTAACATACTTCTTACTGGAAATGATGTTTGAGCAATAGAAAACATTCCTTTTCGTTAGATAAAAGGTGCGGTAATTATTCTGTGTGTAGGGAAAAATGCAACAGTTTCAGAGTAAGATTTAACATTTAAATATCTGCAGTTTTATTTATATATAAGAACAAGAGCCTCTGATTAAAACATAATAGTGTTCACTTTTTGACAAACCATACAGAAAGTCAGATTTTTTTAAAGAATTTCTGAATTAGTAGAGTCCACTAAAAATATGTTAAAATCTCTAAACTATCTTTTCTCTGCATTGTTTATGTTACGGATAAAATGGAGAAAGCCCAGTTAGATATCGTCCACAAGGTCTCTTACTTTATAATAAATTTACTTTCAGTTGCTTAATTTCTATTTCAACTGAAATAATTTTCTTCGAAGCAGTTTAAGAATTGTCATGTTTTAAACATCATTGCATAGCCAGGAGAAATGTTCATTGCAAGGGTTTATTTTATTTCCATGGTGATCTTGATATTCCTATCACCATGCACATGGATTTAACGTGGTGATAGTGCCCTGTTGTTGAACATTCTCCCCTCTGTCACCTTCTGGCCTCAAAACACGGATAGAGAGATTGCTGCCAGATGTCAAGAAACAGCTTTTGAGCATTACAGGAATGTTCTGTGTGCCCTCTTAAGTAGTAGACAGATGCTCTATTCAGAGTGAGGAGTTTTATGATTCTCACACACATGGTCCAGTGATCGGCCGAGGCTGTAAAGGAGTCTCCCATCTTGTGGAGGACTTTTTGAGTCACCTCATCTTGAAAGCAAGAATCATTTACAATGAATTATGTTATGGTTCCTGAAGGTATCGTCATCAGTTATCGTTCAAATATTTTTTAAAAAAATATATACTTTAATTTTAGAGCAGTTTTAGATTCACAGAAAAATTGAGAAGAAAACAGAGAATTCCTATATACTCCCTACCCTCAACACCCACAGTCCCCCCACTGTCGACATCCAACACCAGGGTGGGACATTTGTTACAATCAATGAACCTACATTCACACATCACTATCACTCAAGGTCCAGAGTTTACATTAGGGGTTACCCCTGGTTTTGTACATTCTATGGGTTTTGACAAATATTTAACGACACATATCCACCATTATAGTACCATGTGGCATGTTTTCACTGCCCTAGAAATCCTCTGTGCTCCACCTATTCATCCTTTCCTCCTCCAGCCCTTGACAACCACTGATCTTTGTGGTGTCCATTACCTTTTCCAGAATGCCATGTAATTGGAGTTATACAGCATGTAACTTTTTCATATTGGCTTTTTATGCATTATAATATGCATTTATGGTTCTTCCATGTCTTTTCATGGCTTGATAGCTCATTTCTTTTTAGTGCTGAATAATATTCCAATGTCTGGCTGTACCACAGTTTATTTATCCAATCATCTACTGAAGGACATCTTGGTTGCTTCCAAGTTTTGATGATGATGAGTAAAACTGTTATAAACATCCACGTGCTGCGTGTAGTTTTTTTTGTGGACCTAAGTTTTCAACTCATTTGGGTAAATACCAAGGAGAGTGATTGCTGGTAAGAGTATATTTAGTTGTGTAAGAAACTGCCAAACTGTCTATCAAAGTGGCCGCACCATTTTGCATTCTCACCAGCAATGAAGGAGAGTTCCAGTCGCTCCATGTCCTCGTCAGTATTTGGTGGTGTTGTCAGTGCTCTAGCTTTTCATCATTCTAATAGGTGTGTAGTGGTATCTCATTGTTCTTTTAATTTCAATTCCCTAAGCACATGAGATGTTGAGTATCTTTTCAGGTACTTATTTGGCATCTGTACAACTTCTTTGGTAGGGTGTCTCTTTAGACCTTTTGTCCATTTTTCAGTCAAGCTGTTCAGTTTCTTACCGTTGAGTTTTAAAAGTTCTTTTTATATTCTGGCTGTGGGTTGCCCTCTCATTCTTTTGAAGTTTCTATAGTTTTGATAATATGTTAATAATGGAAAGCCCATGGCATTGTCCCCCAAAAAAGAATATTTTCTAGAATATTATCTTTGCAGCTAAGGAAATTCTGTCAACATGATAAGCCCTTTTTGTGGCTCATATCTATTACCACAACTTTGAAATTTAGTCTAGCAGATGTGGGAAAAGAGAAGCATAATCTGTGAATTATGCATATAGCCACGAAGTACCCTTTCTTTACACCTGAACAGAAAAAAGAAATTTAATCTGGGGCTTATTTTCAGAAGATAATACTCACAGTGATGCATTAAGAAATAAAATTGGCATAACTGGATTGCCCTGAGGACCTCTAGCTATTCTGGATTCAGTATAACCAGCGTTTGTCAGACAAAATGCCAGGCTTGGCAGGGTGCCCAGTACGTTCACCTAAGGGACCTGAAATCCAAAGGGTTTAGTCGAAGCTACTGTGTCATCCAATATATGGGCACCAGAACAAGCCTTCATTTTCTACTTAAAATAAGGTCAACTCACTCAAAATTTCTGAAAGACTCATAAGCATTTTTCCATAATCCAATGAGAACTGTGCTCCATATAAAAGTCTGGATTTGATACTCCCAGGTTAAGGTGAGAACAAATACTCACAGTGAGAAAACACAAAAAACGTGATTTAGTGGGCTGTGCACATGTGCGTGTGTGTGTGTATGAAATCCAGAAGATGTCAAGTGTTCGATCATTGATGATAAGAGGCCTTATATATACCTTTGAAGCATTCAAAATTAGAAATGATATAATATACATCAGTGTAAATAGTAAACATTCTGAGGCCTAAAACAAACTTACTAAATATTTCCTTTATTTATATTTGTGTATAGGAAAAACAAATCTCAAACCCACTGATCTCCCTGTCATTCAATTTCCCTTTAATATGTGGGATATTTGAAGACTATGGATACTTTTATCAAAAACTACCGAAAATTTGACTCCAATGTATAGATGATGAGTAATGTGGAGTCAATTATATATTATGATTTTAACACAGAAAATAATTATTCCATGGTTGCCTAATAAATATGAAGAACATATTTCTCAACTCTGAAACAAGAAAACCAAGTAAATGTTGCTATGATATTGACATACAATTTCTAGGTAATTTTTCAGAGAGAATTGATAGAAAACTTTGATAATAAAACCAAATGAATAAATTCTTAGTTAATTGTTGCTAATCAGAAAAGAAGTGGCATAAGAATTGAATGAACAATTAGAGATCAGCTGTGATAATCAAAAAACTGACTAAAAATCCTGAAGTACCAGCTCTTAATTTCCATTAATTAGTAATTCTGCTATTTAATTTTTGCAATTAGATAATTTATATTATTTTCCTCCAGAGCATTGAGAAAAGATTTCTCTGTTATTGTTACAAATCATTTCTACTTTTCTATGCATATGTGTGTGTCATTTTTTTTAATACGGTCACTCTGTTTTAATGGAATTGTTCCAGCATATGAAATGTCAGAATACTTTTTATAGAAGTTGAACTTTATAGAAAGAATGAGTGAAAATGAATGAGATATGTATTCTGATCTTGCCAAAAATCCTTCTTGTACTTCGAGCTCTTAAAACCTAAATTTCTTGTTTTTTCCCCATTCTCTTATTTTGGATTAATTCTATACTTAATTTTTATTTATATTTCTGTTATGTAATAGAGAAAAAAGTTATTTTTTCCATAAGAAATATGACCACCTTCTATTACAACCATATTTTTAAATTGCATTATATACACAACTTTATATAAAAGCACAAATTCAGTCATCTAATACATACTACTTTGATGTTTTTTGAGTGTAGGTTTTTAATTTATTTTTTGGTTCCCCTTTGCGCCTGTCCTCCCCATTCTATGCCCACATTATTTCTTCTTACCGCCACAGGTTACCTGTGTTGACAACCTACTATGTATTCCTTCATAATTCTCTCTATGCTAGTCTCATCATGTATAAACATGTATATCCTAGACATATATAAGGCTTTAAAATTAGTTTTATAAAACGATGGAATCAGAGTCTATATGAGTTTGCATTTTGCTTTTCTTCCTTAAACATACCTTGTGGAAATCTTTCCAAGTCAACTGGTTTACTTGGCTCTTCATGGCTGCATAATATTCCATTGTGTGAATGAGCTATAAATTATTCAACCTTTCCTTTGTTCATGGACATACAATTCTGTCTCAATTTTTTGCCACTAGGAACAATGTTGCAATAAAAATTTTGTTCGAATATTATTTTGTGATGGGCTTTTATTTTCATAGTGTATTTTCTATACTAGATACATAGGGATCTCTTTCCATAGGCTCTATTTTGTTCTATTGATGATTTTAGATCTTCCCGGATCTATATGATATGGCTTTAAAGCATAATCTGGATCCTGGTAAGGAAAGCGCACGTTCCCTACACACACACACACACACACACACATGCACACACCACTATTTTCATAGCTATTTCATAGCTATTGTGACATTTTTTCTTCTCCACAAACTTTAAGAATATCTTACAAAATTTAAATAACTGTAACAACAAAACCTGTGCTGACTCTAACTGGAAATATTAAATTCATAGGCTAAACTGGGTTAAATTTTTTCCAAAATAGGAGCTGGCCCTGTGGCCAGGTAGTTAAGTTCACGCTCCCCAGCACCCCGGTGTTTCACAGGTTCAGATCCTGGGTGCGGACCCGGCACGCTCCCCAAGCCATGCTGAGGCAGTGTCCCACATGCCACAACTAGAAGGACCTACAACTAGAAAATACAACTATGTACTCGGGGGCTTTGAAGAGAAGAAAAGAAAAAGATTGGCAACAATTGTTAACTCAGGTGCCAATCTTTAAGAAAAAAAAATTATTTCCAAACTAAATCCCATTTGGTGATAATGGATTATGGTTTTAATCCATTTTTGTGTTAATCATCTAATTAGAAGTGAAAATGGTCTCAAATTTTCATTTTTTAATTAGATTTACAGTAGATCATAAAATGAAGTTGAGAACTTTCTTTTTCTAGGTTCAGATACATTGTAAATAAAATGAAAATTGTGGCTCCTTCAAGGATCATATCAGTCTCCTCTGTGAACTAACTCTTCTTCATGCCATTTTCAAAGGTACATATTTAATCTTCCTCCCAGTGTTTACTCTGGTGACAGAGCTCTTCTTGTGTTCTAATTATTCTTGAGTTAATGTTAGAAACTGGAACAGAAACCATCCATTTTCTCTAACATTTCAAATCAGTTGCCATCAAAGTGTATAGCAATCTCTTCTACTTCCAATCTGTCCTATACTTGTACTCACTTCTCTGTCTTTATTTTTAATATGCCTGTTTAACTCCCCTCCTTTTTAAAAATACTAAACAGTTTTGCCAAGTGTTTATCTTGCAAACACATTTTAGGCTTTATATAGCCTTTCTGCCTTTTTTTTCCTATTTCATTAATTTCAGGCTTAAAACACTAATTCTTTCATCTTGTTTGTTTTGTTATATTCCATAGTTCTTTTTCCAATTACTTCTGTTTGTACTCAGTACTATTTTTCCTTCTTTCTTCTTTAGTAAAGAAAACACTTCAGCTATACATCTTATCCTTAGGACAGCTTTCCCTGCTTCTTATCAGTTTTGGTTGGAAGTGTTAGCTTTTTCATTACTTTCTTGCTAGTTAGTGATCTCCTTTTGATCGAATGGCGATTTAATCTGGTTATTGTTTTAATTTCCAAGTAAAATGCTTGTTCGTTTGTAGACTACTTTTTAAAAAATTAAGTTTTGGTTGGTAGTCAACTCTGTGATAGATTTGTAAAATATTCCATAGATGTAGAACACACACATACACACACGCACACACACATACACACACACACACATTGTGCAAAGGCTGTAGAGTTCTATATTTACATATTAAATCAAAAGTCTTGACGGTACTATTCATTTCTCCTTATCCTTTATATGTGAAGTATACTAAGTCTTTTCAATTCCAAAAGAATTTTCTTTAAGTTTCCAAGTGTATTTTATTTCTATCATATTCTGGTCTATAGATGTCATGTTGTTTGATAAATATAACTTTGTTAGACATACATCATCCTTGTCTTTTGTGCCTCTTTTTATCCTTACGCAGTTTGGTTGTTTACACAGTTTAGTGTTTTTAACAGTACATTATGATTTTTCTGAAAATAACATTGTAACTCTTGGAGTCTTTTTGTTTGCATTTTGTGTTATTTTTTATAACATCTTTACAAAATTGTCAACTTTCCTTTATAACATCATTTTAAGTATTTTCTTGCAAAAAACATACAAATAATTTGTTTTTTATTTAATATGACAGTTAGAATATTTAAGGCATGCATTTCATCATTTAATTATAATGATTGATTTACATGGTTTTACTCTTTCAATCTTACTTAATGTTTCTTAATCAATTTATATTGTTGTTTCCTCTTTTGTTATTTTCTAATTTTTGCATTAAGCTCATCATTTTTCAGTCCAGTGTATTCATTTCTTCTTATTAATTTGGAAGTTTTATACATTATTATAGCACATGGTTATCTTTCTCTTCTTTTAACTCCTAATTAAGTGTATATTTCTGTGTACTATTTTTTGCAAACAAGATAATATTTCTCCACAAATATGCAATCATTCTCAAAGTTCTACTCTCTTCCTACTCTATCCTCACCCCAATCCCCATCTTAAATGGGAAGAGACCAACAGAATATATTTACTTCTCTCCCGCCCACAGCTCTCCCCAACTCCCCCTACCAAATGAAACAATTGGATGATTGTTACCTCCCTCCCACCCAAAGCTTCCCCGATACCTAGGTTTACTTGCATTCTGTAGTATATCATGTTCTGGCCCATTATTAGAATTTGCTTTGGAGTATATCCAGCTGTTTCAAAATTTCTTCTTTATCACTTCTGCTATACATTCTCAGAGCGCCTATCAGTGTGTGTGTGTGTGTGTGTGTGTGTGTCGCGTGCGCTCGCGCACATTAGAAGGATACAAGACTCAGAACTTACGATTATTTCGTTATCTTTTTGAGGTCTCTTTGGGGACATTTGTTGTTTGTTT
The DNA here is from genome assembly GCF_037783145.1 of Equus przewalskii. Lineage (NCBI taxonomy): Eukaryota > Metazoa > Chordata > Mammalia > Perissodactyla > Equidae > Equus > Equus przewalskii. Next base: position 28,012,946 of record NC_091858.1, on the reverse strand, counting down.
ACTCTGTTCTACATTACTTTCCTCAGATGAAGTACCCGTGTTGTTTACAAATTCTACATCTTTAAAACTTTATTTTGCTCAGATAGAAAAATTGTATTGTTCTGGTGCAGGATTCTAGGTTTTCAGTCCTATTTCCTCGGGAGACTGTAGTTGCTAAGCCACTGCCCTCTGGCTTCCAGTGTAGCAAAAGATAACCACAATGTGATTCTTTGCATTTTTGCCTAACTTGTCCTTTCTCCTGGGAGGACTAGACGACTTTCTCTGTGCTCAGTTCAGTAATTTGCATATGATATGTCTATGTGGGGTTTTTTTCTCATCTGTCCGGTCTGAACTGTGGTGAGCTCTTTCAACTTGCAGACTCAAATCTTTCTTCAACTCAGGAATTCTATAATTTGTTTAATTAATGCATCTCCTCCATTTGTCTTCTTTCCTTCTTCTGGAATGTCTATTATTCATATGTTAAATTTCCAGGTCTTATCATTTTACATTTTCCCTCAAGATTTCTTTCTCTTTATGTTTTTCTATATACTTTGATATATTTCTTCCATAAGAACTTCTGGTAAATTCCATTGCCCTCCTGTAATTTGCCTTCATTGTTGTTAGTTTGAAAATCATGGTTTTATTGTTACTGTTTTGTTTTGCTTTTTTTCTTCTGTACTTGGATCCTCTCAGTAATTTTTTTAGTTTTTTCCATCAAAATTACCTTTCGTCTGTGGGAGAATCCTTATTTTGCTAGTTGTTTCTTCTCCTTGTTCTAAACCCTCTGCCTATTAGATTCCCTTAGAAGGCTATTATCTTTCATCCTCAGTTCCTCCACACTGTATGTCCAACCGTCCAGCAGAGGCCCAGAAGCGATTTGAATCAAGAGAAGCAAATTTGGAGTTAGTAGCAGAAAATAAAGTATTTGTGTTAATTTACCATCTTACCAAAATCCTCTCTATTGCGGCCTTATTACAGTTGAGATTGAAATAGATCCTGAGTCTCTATTATCACTCCTGATATAGATATTTTTTTCTGTAGTGCTTTTAGAAAAATGATAAAAAGTTGATAAAAGTTAATTTAAGATAAATATGACAAAACTTATATCTGAATGATGATATCAGTGACATACATTCATAATGCAAATCTTTCACCCTAAGCATCCTTAGATGTATGCAGGAGAACTACTAACAGACACACACACACTCACACACACACAAACAACCAAAAACAAAACAAGAAACAGATTATTTATTTCTAAGGAATTGAGGCAAGTACCACGTGAGATTTTCTACACCCTGGACTTAGAAAAGTACCCCTTAAATTTTTTCCTACGTTTTTAATCAAATACATAAAAGTTATACAATTTCATTTTTCAGAGTGACTATTCTGTAATTAATTAGAGAAAAATTGTTAAGAAAATATGTCCTTGCTTGCTTTGAATTTCAGAGCTACTAGATTCTGGAAGCAAGTCCTGGTTTATGAAGTACTTCTTGAGATACCATTTCAATACAATCATGTATCACTTAACAATGGGGATATGTTCTGAGACATGTGTCCTAAGGCAATTTCGCCATTGTGCAAACATCATAGAGTGTACTTACAGAAACCTACATAGTATAGCATACTCCACACCTAGGCCATATAGTACTAATCTTATGGGACTACTGTCATATATGTGGTCCATTGTTGATGGAAAAGTCATTATGCGACCCATGACTATACTTATAATGGGTTCATGTGAGGATAGAAACCTTAATACTAACTCAAAATAGGAGAATTCTAATAAATGAACTGAGTGGTCCACAATCCAATTTAGGCAACCACCACATTAAAAATTAAGTTAAAAATATATGGACTGATTTTAGACCTGCTTCATTTCTGTGGAAATAAAATTCTAATTGCTCTTTATTCTCTTTGCTTCCTATTCAATTAACAATATAATGTCTTTTGAAAATGTTAGTCCCTTCATTTTTTTGAAATACCACAAAGTAGGAGTCAAAAGTACTTTCTTTTCCGCATGCAATTAAGATAAAATTTCAACCAAACATGCCTACTAGTAGCTATCATGCTTTGGTTTTGGATTTCTTTTGTTTTGTAGCTTTGCTTTATTAAACTGTAGTTCAGTTTCACTGTGCTAAATGTCTTCCTTCTGGTTTCATTCCTTATCCAATTGTCTTGAGCGGCAGTGAGAACTTAAGGCTCTTGACGATGAACAAGAGCCCATCTTCCCTTCCCCAATTCTGGTGTTTTTAATCAGCAGTGTAGAAAATGCAAGAACAAAAGTAAAAATAAGAAAATAACTCAAGTACAGAGACGAATAATGTAGTTTATGAGGTAAAAGTACTTCCCGATCACAGCAACAAATGGAAATCAAGCAAGAAGTTGTTTTCTGCAGGGCAATAGACAAATTAGAGATGGGGCTCAGTACCACCATTGGTGGTACCTGGATCAGTGTAAGCTCTTGAAAATCAGCTACTGTTTTCATTGTTAGCAGCTAAAATTTATTGGATGTTTATTATATGCCAGGTGTTGTGTTAAGAGCTTCATATTTTTCCTCTATAATCTTGTGAAACCACTTGATAATTTCATTGGCTGCTTTTTACAGAAATGGCAAGCTCATACAGTTTATAAGCACTAAAACCAGAATTCACCCTTGGCATTCTGATCCCTGGTTCTTTCTCATAGCCAATATGCTACAGATTCTCCACTGTTTTTAATTTCATCACAGTGATGAAGACTGGATAGTGGGAAACTTGGATTTCATCCTGTTACTGTTAAGTTGCCGTGGACAGTGCAGTAAGGATGCATGAAGGCGAGCATTGGTACTCACTGTGTCTTCCACTGCCACAGTCCGTGGTTGATGAAAGAAAACAGGTACTTTTTTCTGATAGTGAGAGGTTGGTATGGCTAAAACCATGCATACAAGTATAAAGTATCAAAAGAATAACAAAATAACACATAATTAGACTTTTCATTTGACAAATAAGTTTTTGGTTTTGAATACAAATGAGAATCTTACCAAGAAATTGACTTCCAAAATTTTCCAGATGGGAACCTTAAATAGCTTAGATCAAACTACCAGGGGGTTGTGACCCACATTAAATTTGCTCCCTTAACTCCTCAAATTTAAATATATGTTCAAAGGTAAGTTTGTGTACATATCTTTAAACATATATATGTATAAATACACACAAATCTTACTATATATATTATATATGTGCAGAAATAAGTGGATGAGTGAATGAATTGTGCACATCACAGTTTAATTAGTAATTCTATGTGTATACTAAAGTTGTCATTGATTTCCAGGAGGACTTTATGATTATTCAGAAGATTTTTCCCTCTCACAATAGAACTCTGCGACATGAAGGGCACTTTGAATAGTCTGGTGCTTACTAGTTATGAATTAGATAAATGCTTAGAATACTGAAGGTGATACATTTTTATTATCAACCCAATTAGCTTAATTGTTTTTATGCCACGTGTGGATGCTTTTGAATAATGACAGTGTGACAATTTTCCAAACCAGTACTCTCTCTTCTGAAGATTGTTCTTCTGTTGCTTGTATGGAAGATATTCCTAAGAACAAGAAGAATTTCTAAATACTAATTTGGATTTTAATCTAGATTATGCTCAGTGACTGAAGTGACCTTTTTGTCATCTACTTGCCTTCCTTGGCAGTTATATCTGTCACCTAGTTTCAGCTATCACTTTCAAATCAATTACAGCAAATCTTTTTACAATTTCCTACACTGCTCTGCCTTCCCCTAGCTCTCTCTCAGACACCCCTAACAAAACTTGTCCAAAATTCAGCTCAACTTACTACGGCACCACAGACTTGGTTTTTCTCCTGGCTAAGTAATATTTTCAACCCTAATTTCTTTTTTTCTTTAATTTTGGCTTTAAATTTTGTATCTGATATTTAACTTATATGTTATCTATATAAAACCTATAGACATTTTTCTTGGTGATTTCTTTTTTTTATTGACATATTACATACTACTTTCAGGTGTACAACTTAATGATTTGGTATTTGTACATATTGCAAAATGATCACCACAATAAGTCTAGTTAACATCTGTCACCAAACATAGTTACAATTTCTTTTCTTGCGATGAGAACTTTTAAGATCTACTGCCTTAGCAACTTTCAAATATGCAACACAATATTATTAACTGTAGTTAGTCCCAAGCTGTACGCTACATCCCTGTACTTTCTTTATTTTATAACTGGAAGTTTGTACATTTTGATCTTCCTCACCCATTTTGCCCACCCACCACCTTCCACCTCTAGAAACCACTAATCTGTTCTCTGTATCAGTGAACTTGTTTTGTGTCTTGTTTTTTGAAAGATTCCACATGTAAGTGAGATTATGCACTATTTGACTTTCTCTTTCTGACTTATTTCACTCAGCATAATGCTCTTAAGCTCCATCCATGATGCTGCAAATGGCAAGATTTCATTCTTTTATATGGCTGAATAATATCAATAATATGTATATATTATGTTTTCTTTATCCATTCCCCCTTTGTTGGGGATTTAAGTTGTTTCCTTTGTTCAAGTCCAATTTCTTCTAGTGAATTCCCTCCTTAGTGAGTTCCCGCCAGTTTACATACCCCTCCATCTCCAAGCACTGTCCTTCCAATGAGCTTATAGTGCTACACTCTTCATTAGGACTAAATAACTAATAATCATCATACACTTGAGGAAAACTGTAGCTTGAAAATTATATACCAAAACAAGGAAGTAGATAAATGGAATTTAGAGGAAACAGAGATAAAGCCAGGAACAGAAGAAAAACTTTTGTTAAAAAGCTACAAAGTCAATTCTCAAAGTTGTAACAGTAGATATTGAGTCCAATAAACAAAATAGAAGACTATAAAAAAGCAATGTTCATAAAATCAACAAAGAATGCTTCAGAATTTAAAATGCGCTAGTGAAAATTTTAAAAAGAAAACTTTAAGTGGAAAAAGGAAAGTCTCCAAGAAAATAGAATAAAAATAAAATGTATACAGTAATGCGCTGCATAACAACTTTTCAGTCAACAATGGACCGCACATATAATGGTGGTCCCCAAAATTAGGACGATACGGCCTAGGTGTGTAATAGGCTCTACCACCTAGGCTTGTGCAGGTACACTCTATGATGTTCACACAACGATGAAATCTCCTAACAATGCATTTCTTAGAACATATCTCTGTTGTTAAGTGACACTTAAGTATAAAAAAGAGAGATCGAGATAAGAAAACTAAAGCCCAAATTTGGGTCCAATATGAAATTATTGTCATTCTAGGAAGAGAAAACCACGTGTATGTATAATGATGTGAGAGGGGGGTGGTAGGGGATGGAATAGTGACTAAGAAATAAATTCTACAAAATTTTTGTTCAGAACTGAAGGTCAGCAGTTTCTAGATTGATAAGGACCACCAAGTACCTAGTATAATGAATGGAAAAGTGCTTTCCTCATGACGCGTGATTGTGAAATTTCAGACTATCAGAGACAAAGAGAAAACCCAAAAGTTTCCGGAGAAAATATAGATCCCAAACAAAAGATTAGGTTTTAAGGCAGTAGTTACAAGACTTCTCAACAACAACATTGGTATGTAGGTGACTGTGGAAAAAAGTCTTAATGCTTAAGATAACACAACTACCAACCCACCGAACTATTACGTGTGGAAACAGAATGAAGATATTTTTTAGATATACCGGTTTGCAAAAGTGTTTCTTCCTCTGAACACTTCCTCAGGAGACGACAGGAAGGTATTCTCAAGCATAATTAAATAAGTAAATAGGAAGACATGGGATGCAGGAGATGGGAATTCAACATAGGAAGGAAGTGGATATTTCTCAGGATGCTGTTTAGAAAGTGTCAAGGTGATGTGAAAGGAATTTCCAGATGACATTGTGCAGCATGCTTTAAAAGCAATGAAATATCGCTAAGAGATAATAATGGAGTTAACAGTAACAGCAACAACAACAGTAATAAGTGAGCTGATAGATTGCTTCATGTTTTGACCACATTGTAAAATTACATTTCTGTAATTGGGAAGCATTAGTGGTGAGTATATAGAGAAAGAAATCAAAACACACACACACAAAACTATGACTTCTTAACTGGAGAATCCACTCAAAAAAAGTTATATAAGAAAAAAAATCCCAATATTGTGCATGGTTCAGTTTTGAATATTTTACAGGCATAGAAATATAAACTCTGATTATTGCCTTAAAATTGTGGTAGAACTCGAGAGGCTAAGGAGAGGGAAGCCTGTGTGTGTGTGTGTGTGTGTGTGTGTGTGTGTGTGTGTCTGTAAGAGAAAACAAGAGCCAAATCTTCCTTTTTATACTAGGAAGATATTACTAAGTATCCAAGCTTGAGAAATCGAGAAATAGCAGTTTAAGCACATTATTTAGAAGTATGATGGTAGACTCCATAAGAATCAGCCAAATGTCGACAGTGCCCCTTGATTTAGGCAGCTGGATGTTACAAGACCTAAAGTCTCATTTGAGTTGTCAAAACCATATTTGATAACAGTACAAGTGAATTTTTACATGATGTAATAGAAACAAGGGAAGAATCAAGTATATTTTCATGAACACAAAATTAGAAGATACTTCAAAAGTTAACCTGAAACTGACAAGGCAATGTTTTTATTTTTCTAATTTAGATTTTGGGTCAACAAATGTCTTTGCAATTGTAGGTTTCATCCTGTGAAAGGATAAATTAATAGCATCCAAATTTCTCATGATGTTAAGTGTATTTTTAAATTTTCTCTAAATACTTTATTTTTGGATTAAACCAACATATATTTGTATTCAGAGATGTTTCTAGAAGTCCATTGCTTTCATATTTCCTTCTTCCACTCAGAGCTCTGGCTGCACTTTTTTGTTTACTGTTTTTTATTTTTTGAGGAAGATTAGCCCTGAGCTAACATCCACTGTCAATCTTCCTCTTTTTGCTGAGGAAGATTGACACTAAGGTAACATCTGTGCCCTTCTTCCTCTATTTTATATGTGGGATGCCGGCCACAACATGGCTTGATAAGGGATGCATAGGTGCACGCCCAGGATCTGAACCTGCGAACCCCAGGTCAGGGAAGCAGATCGCATGAACTTAACCACTACGCTACTGGGCCAGCCCATCTGGCTGCAATTTTTCAGTTCTCTACTTATTCAAATTATCTGCTGAACTCTTATCCCTCTTCTTAGTAACTCTTATTAAGTGACTGGCTAACTGATCTTATAAACTCTTTTATGTAAGATGCACAAAGTTGCTAATTATAGCCTGGTAACTTCATATTGTAGCATGTTTGACTTCTGCCAAGTTAGACAGTGAAAGAAGGGATCCAAAACTGAGAAATAGAGGAGCTGTGACTGTCCAAGATCTGTTTTTGGCAGGTGGGTCCCTCAGACCGTTTGTCTCACACTGCTGCACACACCCCTTTTGCAGCATGATTGTTCAAACACACACCAGGAGGGATTTACAGCCCTTGTTGCTGGTTTTTAATAAAAATAGATCCTTCTTGAATTTGCTTTCCTCACATGTCAAGAATTCTTTAATCTTTTGACCTTGAACCCTTTAGGCAGATACATTGTGAGACTTCATAGTAATGTCTCTTTTCTGGTTAAGCTATTTATCAAGTTACCATTTATTCATACATACTTGACCACCCACAGGCCATAGGTCCTGTTGGAGACACTCAAAGTACTGGTACCCCAGGCTTTTCAATGAAGCAAGAACTCAGACTGAACTTCAAGAGCCAATGAATAATAAATAGTGTGGCATGAAGTTCAGTATTTAAGATACTAGGTTTATTTATTATAATTAATTTCCTAACACATGAAGTTTTTAGGTTTTAGAGAAGTAGCACTAATAAATTTTTTTTAAAGATTTCTTTTTTTTTCTCTAAGTATGTGCATTGCCTGTTTATTGGAAATCCACCAAAGACATTTGAAGTTAACTATCCAACTTATTCTATCTGATAAATCACCAGGGGATCTGCTTGAACACAGAAGACTTTTCTAGACTTTATTTGAAACATATGGCTGTTAACGTGCTGGGCTGCTGTTACTCCCTTTGCCAGGTATAGAAGTATGCTATTTTAGTTGGTTATATGTGAAGCTGGATTATTAAAAATATCCATGCGTCTTCTGGCCAGAAACTGTTTTATGATATAAACAACTCTCCCTTTTTGAGAAGTGACATATTTTTTGAAATAAAGTTTAGTAATAAAATAGCAATATGCTATTTCATTAATATATTTTTCTGAGAATATTTTTTTCTTAAAAATGAGGATTAAGTTAATCTGTAGAACAGACTAGGGAAAATCAATGCAGTTTTTCAGAAATGGAGCTCAGGAAATACTTCAGAATTAAACTCCCAACATCCTAGTTGTATGTATGAAATGTCCTTAACTTTCACATATTTTAACTCAAATCAACCTTATAAAAACAATTGAATTCTGGTCTAAAACTTTCAATCCTCAAAATTTCAGACCTGAGTAATAATTAAATGGTTATATGTCAGTATATTTTACTTAATTATCTTAATTAAAATAAGAAATACCAGTATTTATGCCATTATTACGGCAAGACTTTAAGACCAAATGCCAATCCTCACATTGTATAACTGGTCTTGTCTTAATAGGTGAATTTTAAGCCTTGTTTTTTTCATTCACAAATCACAATAAAAGTTTTAATTGAATCAATGATAGTCATATATAAAAGGTAAAAAACATGACAGCAATATTTCTCTCATTTCAAACTACTTCTAAATTTACATTATTTTAAACATTTGGGAAATTGACAGCTAAAATAATTCAGACATAGCTCAAAACTGGTTGGATTTTTGTTGCTTGCTGCTGCTGTTTAGATTTTTCAGTTTCAGTAGATGGATCCTGCAATGGACTGAATGTTTGTGCACCCCCAAAAGTCGTGCGTTGAAAGTTGGTCCCTAGGTGATGAGATTTGAGGTGGGGCCTTTGGGAGGTGATTCTGTCTTTAGGAAAGAGCCCTCATGAATGGAGGAATGAGTGCCTTTACAAAAGAGGCCTGAGAGAGCCCTCACACCCTTTCCACCATTTGAGGACACGGTGAGAGAAGGCCTCCTGTGAACTAGAAAGTGGATCTGCCAGCAACTTGACCTTGAAATATCCCTGACGATGGATCTTTATTCTCCACTGTGGAATCTAAGTTCCAAACTCACTTCATCTGCCAGTACGGTCAAGTGTAGACTTGCTCCTCAAGTCCCTGGCTTTCCAATCAAGGGGGGCTATATGAGGTTACTGTGTGTGAATCAAGAAATTCACGGGTCACAGAACTTAAAGAAGACTTAAGCCCACCCAGCTCAATATTACTCCAAAAGCAAAATCTTTTATTCATTATCACATATATATAAGGTTTTCTGGTAATAAGCAAATAATTTGTATCCTTTGGATTTAACTACCACATAGACAGGTCATACATTTTAAATATCATTTAAAAATTAGTAATTATTACAACTAATAAAATTATTTTACAATTCACATTTTTTCTGATAATTAAGTGATCCCCATTGCAACTTCTTCTCATAGAGCTGAGTTTTCTACAGTGGAAATGGTCAAATAAATCCACACTTCCCAGCAACAGCCCTTCAAATGAGCTGCTTTTCTCCTGATTAAATCCTCTCAGATACCTCAGTCATTCCTTGTATATTCCCTGTATTTCGGGCCCCTAGAAATACTAGTTACTGTCTTCCAGACTCCCTTCAGTTTATCTTCTTTTAATGCTTACAGTGAGCTGAATTGTATTTTTTAATCTATTGAAATTGCAAAATCTAACATTTCGAACAAGCTGAGTGCTCCCTTCCCCAGAAAACACACCTGATGTCATTATTGTCAAATTAAATTGAATTTGTCTTGTTACAATTTTTCAAGTCATTCTGTTCAGTTTCGTTTCAGCATCTGTAACACAGTTATATTTGCCTTTCATGTAGATATCTAGTGGTGTAAGATGTGTGTATAATGCATTTGCATCTGATTGGAGGGATTTTAGTTATGTATAAATGAGATGCTATCGGATGACAGCATTCCTTTAAATATCAACTTTAATAATCATATATGGCGTCCAAAGTAGTTTTTTCCAAAAGTAGTTCTAGATGTTTTTGAGGATCTGAGTTTAAACATTGTTAGAGCTCATGGGAACAGAAGGATATATTTATAATAACTCAGCAAGCTATTCCCAAGATTGTACTTTTTAGTTATTTCATGGTAATTTCAAATACTAGATATCGGTACCTAAGAAATCTTTCTTCAATTCAATAACTCACATTCAGACTTAGAACTCAGTTCCAATATCAACTTTTCCACAAATCTCTCTCTGGCTCTCCTAAGGCTGAGGGCTGCCCTTGCTCTTGCTTTTGTAGGGTAATCCATACACTGTCCTGACACAGTAGCACCGATACACTCACAGATACACTCAGTAGTAGACAGTGTTTATATACTGTATTACTACGATTCTGTGTGGATGTCTCTCTCCATGACCAGACCGGCTACATGAGGGGAGGGGTCCTATATTTCTAATCTTATAATACAGAGCTGATATGGTTTAAGTTGCAGTTGACATTTGTTGAATAACCAGCCCTAACCCTAACCCTAACCCTAACACTAGCCCTAACCCAAACCGGATGGTAAATGAATAGTAAGTGATGGTAAGTGAATAGATATTTAAATGAAAGACTAGATGGATGAACAAAATTTATTTAAACATTGAATAAGTTGGAGCAGATTTAAAGAATATGAAACATATATAGCTTATAGAAATTTAACCTTTGCAAATGAACACTTAAAGACAAATGTGTTTCATCCCGTAATAGCTTTACGAGTGATGCAAATGTTCTCAATTAAAATCTTCTTAGAAATCTAAATGGCACTGACTTGTTTATATCCACACAAAATTTGAAATTAAAGTTTGATACGTAAGCGATTTCTTAGATATCAGAGAATTTATCAGTAAGGAGCTGATCTATTCCTAAACATATGTGGTAGAATAGAAATAACACCATGTTTTAAAATAAATTTTTTTACGGTATATCTTTCATAAAAAATCATATAATTTGCTTTTATTTACAATTTTATTGTTAAATACACAATCATATGTTATGTTAATGTTTAATCTTGGGTAGCCATTGTCACATGAAGAAAAAATACTCCTAGCATGTCAAAGTGCCCTATGGTCCTGCTCTCAATCTCAATCTTCTTTATCATGCCTTAAAATAACCTCTATTCTGGCTTTTTTAAACAATAATTTATTTTATTTTATTTATATTTTCAGGCCCTGAGTTTGCAACCTAAGACTATATCACTCCTTACTACATTTTAGTTTTACTAATTTTTGAACTCTATATAAATGGAACCACACAGTATGTATGTGTTCTTTCGGCCCATGTTGTGTTTGTGAGATTTGCGCATGATGTTGGATATGTGTTGCTGCTTTCCATTTTGTTACTTTTCAGTATTCCAATATTTAAGTATACCATATTCAATTTATCCATTTGACTGATGGACATCTGAGTTGTTTCTAGTTCTGGCTATTATAAATAATGTTGCAAAAAATCATTCTTGGACGTGTCTTCTGGTGTTCATGTGAACCCATTTTTAAGGAGATATGTAACTGGAAGTAAGTCATGGGGAGTCTTATCTTTGCCCCTAGTAGAGAAGGCCAAGCTGTTTTCTAAAGTGGTGGTACTGACTCCCATCAGCAGTGCAAGAGAACACTTTGTGCTCTGCATCCTTGCTAACGTGAAAGAACTTTCCATGTTAGCTGTTCTAGTATGTGTGTGGTTTCCTATATTTCACTTATTAAATCCAGGCTAGTAGTATTTGGTAATATGTGCTGAAAAGTTATTAAATTTAGAAAAGCATCAATTTCTGGCTAAACTAATTTATCTAATGTTTAAATCAAGCTAATGCTTTTAAATTATTTAATATTCAACTCTCAATAATTAAGCACAATTATTTTCTGAAGTACCCATCTCTTAGTCTATTTTTATGTTTGTCAGATCAAATATCATCTTTTAGAATGTAAACATAAATTACAAAGTACCCTGTTAACCTTCTTGTGAGTTATTTTTATTTAGTGAGAATCTGTCTCCATTTCATTAAGGCACCTTTTTCCCCAAGTAAATAATTCTACTAGGAGAGATAGTTAAGCACACAGAGGTTTTGAATAGTTTTCTCATTTTTATTGGCCACAAAATATGTTGAAATTTTAAAAATTTTCCTAAACTTTCTTCCCAGTGTATTTCTTGAAGTTGCAAAAAGTTCATGAACATTATGCTGTTGATGCTTCTTCAATGCCTGGTGATCCTTTCTTCCCTTTATACTTAAAACAAGGTGATGTTGGGGGCTGGCCCAGTGGCGTACTGGTTAACTTCGTATGCTTCTCTTTGGCAGTCCAGGGTTTGCAAGTTCGGATCCCGGGCGCAGACAAACACACTGCTCATCAAGCCATGCTGTGGTGGTGTCACGTACAAAATAGAGGAAGACTGCCACAGATGTTAGCTCTGGGACAATCTTCCTCAAACAAAAGAAGAGGAAGGCTGGCAATGGATGTTAGCTCAGGGCCAATCTTCCTCACCCCCCTCAAAAAATAAAGAAAACAAAAAAACCCAAGATGATGTTAAACAGCAACTGTTAGCTTTACAGGCAGTAACATCTTGTTATCAAACAGGCTTTGGGGGAGCTGGATACTACTTTCTCGCAATACAAAAATACCAAAATGAAGGAGAATTTGCCCTGGACTAGGGTTTCCCAAGCCAGCCATTCTAAGTTTCTCAAAACAATTTCGACAGTGTTCCTTTGCTGGTTTGATCGTACGAAATCTTGTTTTTGCCACAGGATAAATACAGGACTGTTGAGGCTTCTGCAAACCGGAGTAGAGAAGGTAGGTCAGGGGCTATTTTCAGTTTCCCAGCTCACGAGAAACCTCCACGTCTGCTGGCATTTCCTTCCAGGTTCTGCAGGTTCTCTCCCTTCCCCATGTTCATGCCCATGTGGTGTTTTCTATGCTATGGCTTCCTCTGCTTAGCTTCCAAGTCATAATGTGTCCAGTAATGTTTCATCTCCCAGAGGTTGTCTTGAAATATCTTGCCCTTATTATTTTCTACCAAATTTCCTTTGTTGTGTGGAGACTTATCTTTTTCCTCTTTGCTTTCACCTTAATGGGGTTTTATTAAGGAGAAACTATAAACTTACATTCTCAAGGTATCTGATTGGTCTCATACAGAAACTCTCATTTGCTTTAGCACTGGTGGTAAGGAAGCGTTAGAGGGTCAACCAAATGCCTTCATCATGAAGATTTTGCTTTACTTACTCATGGGTTATAAAAAGTTTGACAAGTAGGACCCTTATCACATTTCTTTGCTTAATGTTGTAATATGCAATTGAATTATATTTTTCACACTTTCAATATAATTTTCATAAGTGTACCTAAAATTTAGAAGGGACGGCAATTTTCTTTTTGAGTACATTCCTTGTTGGCTTCTGATACCAGAGTTACTTTTTGTTTTGTATAGTTACTTGCATGCATTTCTTCTCCTTCTTTTTTTCTGCTATGCTAAACAATAAAGCACCTTTAATAAAAGCATGAGGATTAGCCTAACTTCAAACGCTTGTGGGGGGTTAGCTATAAAATCTTCTGGGACTAGAGCCTTTGGGGGATGGCCTATCTTTGATAACTTTCTCATTTTGCTCATTTTGCTCTGCTTACATATTACACAAGAAATAATGTAAGGAGTCATTCTTATGTAAAAAGCTCACATAAAATCTATATGGTGAACCTAGAATAAAGAATGAATGCAAGTCCCCTGCACACACATGTACGCACCCTATGCATCTCCACACAAGTTTGCTCTTTCTCTGTCGCTCTCTCTCTTTCCCTTACATCTTCCCTTCCCAAGAGGTTGTTGTACTTCCTCTCCTTTTTCTATACATTGCCCTGTATCATTATTCTTTTGTGCTATTCAAAAATGTGTCATTCTGCATTACATTCCCCTTACAAGCTCATTTTGAGGAGTTCTCCATGTCTGTTCGTGTTACCATATCATTCTTTTTAATACAGCTTCATTTTCATTGGGATTTGTTTTTTTTGGACTTCTGCCATTTATTTTGTGTTTTCTATATACCTTGCTTTCTTGTTGACAATGTTCTTTAGCTTTTGTGTTTAATTAGATCCTTTGTTTCATTTGTCTAGTATTTTGAAGTTATATACCCTACTTTTCATTCTCTAAGTGGTATTTAGAGAATATAAAAATTGCTATATTTAACAAATGTACTTAAACCTTTTTTTTATTAAGTCTAAAGTTAATTGGCTTCTCTATTCTCTGCAACCCCAATCTTGACATGCTTCCTCTGCTCTCACTCCAGACTCCCGACTTTTGTCCTCGAGCTCATCTGAGAATCAATAAAGCCTCATAGTACCATTAGTGTTTTAAGTCCTATTCTTCAATTTTCACCTGACCTGTCCCTGTTTCTTACGTTGTAAATCTTTCTTTGGATGGTGGAGTTTTTTCTGTTTCCCATTCAAAACCATTTGGGTTTGCCTCCTTTTTTTCCTTTTTGAGGAAGATTAGCCCTGAGCTAACATCTGCCACCAATCCCCCTCTTTTTTGCTGAGGAAGCCTGGCCCTGAGCTAACATCCCTGCCCATCTTCCTCTACTTTATATGTGGGACGACTGCCACAGCATGGCTTGACAAGTGATGCATAGGTCTGCACCTGGGATCCGAACCAGGGAACCCCAGGCTGCCAAAGCGGAACATGTGAACTTAACCACTGTGTCACCGGGCCTGCCCCTGTGTTTGCCTCCTTTTGAATTCTAGTTTGGCAGAGAATAGGATTCTGCGTTCAAACCAATTTTTTGTCAGAAATTTGAAGAGAGCTTGACATTGTCATCACCATCCGACATTGCTGAGGACAATTCTTCTCATTCTAAAGAAAGTCTGTTTGTTGTTCCTTTGTCATATTCTTGGCCTAATTTTTATCTTTTTCCAAAGTCGTTATATTCTTAAGTATTTCCTGATTCTTACGTTTTGATTCGTCTCTCGTTTTCAAAACTTCTTGTCTCTGAAAATACCTTTTCTTGTTTTTGCACTTTAACAGCTCAGGTGGCCTTAAAATAAAGTAAGAACCATTTCCTTGTTAAATATTTAAAAAACTCAGTTGTCATATAACATTTAATGAGGATCACACATGCCTTTTTGTTGTTGACGCCTTTTATAGGTTAACTGGTTTCTCTGCTGATATGCTAGTAGGAATATTTTTTTCCTTCTATTAAGGTTTTCCCAAGATGTAGCCAGATGTGGATCTCTTTACATTTATTTCGCCTTTTAAATAGTGAGCCTTTTCGATTCGCCAAGCACAGATTTTTCGTTCAGCCCGCTAAGCTATCTTTAGGTATACTATCCGTTATTGCTTCTCTTTTGTTTGTTCCGTTTTATTGTTTTGTAAGACCCGTAATTATGGGGTTTGAGTTCCATGCGTTGTCCTCCATATCTACTGCTGCTTTCTCATCATTTCCATCCTTTTTTATTTCCTCTAATTTAAAGAACATTTCTTAAATAGATCATCTACTGTTCTGTTCTGTTTCTTTTACGTATCTTTTCTACACTAATCAGTTGGTCGACTTTTAAAAATCTTCCTCTCATTCACACACACACATGCACACACACACACACAGTTCTCATCCACACACATTCTGCCTAGAGAAAAAAAAGTGGTTGTGAGAGGGACAGAAATAAAATTTAAGCAATGTATTAATAGTATATAGGTTTGTACTTCCATGCTCAAAAACAATTCCTGTATAAAATCCAGCTCAGGATTTTGGGATGGAGTTGAGAATTAGTATTTATTGAATATTCCAAGGACATTTATTAAGCCACACATTGTTGAATATTAGGTGTTTTATTGTGTTTGGTGCTTTAAATGGCTCCTTTTATCTAATATTCACAGTAATATTATCATCTAAATTTCATATACGTGTAACTTGGCCAGAGCCACAAAATTGTTTTCGGATTCTATTGCTAAATGATTCATTTCAGACTCTCCTTGTTTGAAGAAAATCTCAAAATATAAGGATGCCCCCCAAAAATACCTTGAAGAAAGATAAACATAATTTAGCCAATTCAAGAAATTTCCAATAGTTTATTTTGCAATTAAGGTTATAAAATATTTTCAACTTTCACTAACTTGTAAATACACAATTTAGATTGCACTAATTATAAACTTTATAGAAAATAATTAGCAAAGAAAAAATATTTAGTCTGAATACTTATAAGTACTTATGTTTTAGATATTTAAGCTTATTTGAAAATTCACTGAAGAAGCATTGACCAGTACAATAAACTTTTTCTAAAAGATTAAAGGTTATATAAAACCCAGCAAAGGAAACTCTACAGAGACAATAGGAATGTTTTAAAAACTCAAAAGAAGGAACTATAAGTATCTTACAAACAAATATTCTTTTAAATGTCTTACCCTTTTTTAAAATTTTGGTAAGGAAGATTCACCCTGAGCTAACATCCATTGCCAACCTTCCTCTTCTTTTGTTTGAGGAAGATTGTCCCTGAGCTAACATCTGTGCCAGTCTTCCTCTATTTTGTATGTGGGATGCTGCCACAGAATGGCTGACGAGTGGAGTATTTTCGCTCCTGGGATCCGAACCTGTGAACCCGGGCCACAGAAGAGGAGTATGCGGAACTTTAACCACTCAGCCACAGGGCTAGCCCCCCTTACTTACTCTTTTAAAATGAATAAAAACGGAAGAGAACATGTGTATTTACTGAACTCTTAACTCATACGATTTATTTGCAACAAACTTACAAGAACATAGTGTAACACTTCTTTGCTCTCATAAGAAAACTGAGGTTCTGAAGAAATCGATGACTTTGATCAAAATTATTTAAACAGTAAATGCTTAACGAAAATCCAACTTAATGTATTCCATCTCTTTCCACTAATCATTTCTCTTCCTCATATGACAGTATTTTAAAACCTCGAAACCCAAAGTACTAAGCTCATCTCTAACATTTGCCACCACAGCGGTTTCACTTAAACAAAGGAAAAGAAGGAAATATTCCATAGAATTATAAAGAAGACTAATAAGAGCTAGCATTTATGGAGAGTCTACTTACCATTGAGTTATGTATCGTTAACCCTATTTACAGATGAGGAAACTGAAGCACAGAATATAAGCAATATTCCCAGGGCCCTGCACCTACTGAACGGTAGGGAATGAATTCAAATCAAATAGTCTGACTCCTGATTTAACCCTCTGAACCACGGCACAAGAGTGTCTGGCCCCTTATTTTCTACCAAACACCTGCTCCAAACTGAAGTTATTAACATTGGCGTATTTTCATTTTCTTTGACTAAAGAAATAAAAGATTAGAAATAAAATCGAAATTCCCAGTATCATCCAGTCTCCCCTCAGGCAATATTCAACATGAACTTAATGTGCATTCTGTCTATTTGTTTTTAAATAAATGTATACATGTAGGTCCGTGATATGTGCACTATTTGGTACCGTTTTGTATGTGAGGTATGTTGCCATTTATATCATTCAAAAATTAT
Organism: Equus przewalskii; assembly: GCF_037783145.1. Classification (NCBI taxonomy): domain Eukaryota; kingdom Metazoa; phylum Chordata; class Mammalia; order Perissodactyla; family Equidae; genus Equus; species Equus przewalskii. Next base: position 27,995,362 of record NC_091858.1, on the reverse strand, counting down.
TATTTTCATTCAACATTAATTTTTAAAGTATGCGTAGTGATACAGAATGATTTAGTTCCTTCCTTTGAATTGTTCTTTAGTATCCCATTGAATGAATAAATTACATTTGATTTTTTTTCCTTTCTCCTCTGAAAACCTTTTGAAAAAAGTTTTGCCATTACAAGTAATGTTCAGCTGGATGCTAGTGTTCATGTCTCCTCGTGCAAAAGTTTAGGATATTCTCCTCAGCAGTGCCCCTCAAAGTGCCTGATGAGAAGACAAAGAATTTGAGCCAGAGTGTGAATTAACACACTACTTAATTCATTAAGAAAGTCTTACCAACAAAAAATGTCAGCTCTAAATGAAACCATGAGTTTACTGACATAGTTATAGCTGATTCACATCAGGCATCTTAAATGGCACCAAAGCCCCTACCTCACCGTGTACTCAGAACAAACAGCCTGCACATCAGCAGCCTTCTATGGAGCACACTGAGTAGCCTGGCTCTAGTGGGTATATTAGGAAACGGAATTGCAGTGTCATAAGGTAGTCTGGTTCATTTTTACTAATTACTGCCAAATTGCTCCCTACCATGGTTTTACCAACTACACTTTCCCTGGCAACATGTGAGATTTGCATTTACCCAATGTCGTTGTTAGCATTTGGTATTGTCGGTCACTTAAATTTCTGCCGATCTGGTAGATGAGAAATGGTGTCTTCTTCTTGTATTAATTTGCATTTGCTTTGTTACCAGCTTCTTTATATATGGTCATTATTAGCTTGTTTCCATATATTCATTTACCATTTGAGTGTCTTTTTTTGGACTGCTTGTTCATTTTCTTTTTTTTTTGAAGTGGGTAATATTTTTTCCAGCATTATTGAGATATAACATTGTATATGATTTGATATATCAAATCATTATGACTTGATACACATATATATTGCAAAATGATCACTACAATAAAATTAGTTAATACATCCATCACCACACCAAATTACCATTTTTTTGCAGTAAGAATATTTAAGCTCTACTCTCTTAGCAACTGTTGAGTATATAATACAATATTGTTAACTATAGTCACCATGCTATATATTAGATCTCCAGAACTCATTCATCTTGTAACTGGAATTTTGTGTTCTCTGACCAACATCTCCCCATTTCCCCGACTCTGCAGCCCTTGGTAACCACCATTCTACCCTCTGCTTCTATGCGTTTGGCTGTTTTAGGTGCCACATATAGGTGAGGATTTGTAGGGTTTGTCTTTCTGTATCTGACTTCGTTCACTTAGCATAATGCCCTCAAGGTCCATCCTTGTTATTGCAAATGGCAAGATTTTCTTCTTTTTATGACTAAATAATATTCTACTGCGTATATGTGTATACATAGAGAGGAGCGTATATACATATATTTTCTTTATCCATTCATCTATCGATGGACGCAGAGGTCTTTCCTTATCTTGGCTGTTCTCAATAATGCTGCAATGAACGTCAGGGTGCAGATACTTCTTTGACATAGTGATTTCATTTCCTTTGGACATATACCCAGAAGTGGAATTGCTGGATCATACTTTAGTTCTATTTTTAATTTTTTTGAGGAACCTCCACACTGTTTTCCATAGTGGCCATACCAATTTACATTCCCACCAAAATTACATAAGGATTTCCTTTTCTTCCCATCCTCATCAACACGTTATCTTTTGACTTATTGATAATAGCTTTTCTAATGGTATGAGATGATATCTCTTTGTGGTTTTGTTTGCATTTCCTTGATGATTAGTGATAACTGTGCATCTTTTCATGGAGCTGTTGGCCATCTGTATGTCTTCTTTGGAAAAATGTCTATTTAGGCTCTCTGCCCATTTTTTAACAGGGTTACTTGTTTTTTTGCTACTGAGTTGCATGCGTTCCTTATATATTTGGGGTAGTAACCCCTAATCGGATATATGATTTGTAAATATTTTCTCTATTCTGTAGGTTGCCTTTTCATTTTGTGGATTGTTTCTCCTACTGTGCAGATTTTTAGTTTGATATGGTCTCACTTGTTCACTTTTGCTTTTCTTGCTTCTGCTTTTGCATCCAAAAAATCGTTGCCAAGACCAATGTCAGGGAACTTTTTCCATATGTTTTCTTCTAGGAGTTTTATGATTTCTGGTCTTGGATTTAAGTCTTTAATCCATTTCAAGTTAATTTTTATGAGTGATGTAGATAGGGATCCAGTTTCATTCTTTTATATGTGAATATCCAGTTTTCCCAACACCATTTATTGAGGAGACTATCCTTTCTCCATTGAGTACTCTTGGCTCCTTTGTCAAATCATAGTTGACCATATGTATATGGATTTATTTCTAGGCTCTATATTCTGGTCCATTGATTTATATGTCTGTTTTTATGCCAGTGTCGTACTATCGTGATTACTATGTCTTTGTAATATCGATTTGTAATATGCTTTGATCAGGAAATACGTTGCCTCTAGCTTTATTCTTCCTTCTCAGGATCACTTAGGCCATTCAAGGTTTTTTATGGTTCACACACTTTTTAGACTTGTTTTTCTATTCCTGTGAAAAAGGCCATTATAATTTTTATAGGGATTGAGTTGAATATATATCTGACTTTGGTTAGTTATGGATAATTAACAATATTAACTTCATCAATGTCTTATGGTTTTCAGTGTAGAGATCTTTCACCTCTTTGGTTAAACTTATTTGTAAGCCTTTTTGGTATTTTTGATAGTATTGTGAATAGGATAGTTTTCTTTTTCAGATAGTTTGTTGTTACTATATAGAAATGCAACTGATTTTTGTATGTTGATTTTTTTTCCTGCAACCTTACTGAATTTGTTTATTAGCTCTAATAGTTTTTCAGTGGCATCTTTAGAGTTTACTCTATATAGGATCATATCATCTGCAAACAGAAACAATTTTACTTCTTCTTTTCTGATTTGGGTGCCTTTTATTTCTTTTTCATGCCTGATTGCTATGGCTAGGACTTTCAATACTATGTTGGAGTGGCAAGAGTGGGCACCCTTGTCTTATTCCTTATCTTAGAGGAAAAACTTTCTATCTTTCACTGTAGAGTGTGATGTTAGCTGTAGGCTTGTCAGATCTGGCCTTTATTAAGTTGAGTTATATTCCCTCTATGTCCAATACATTGAGAGTTTTTATCATGAAAGGATGTTGCATTTTGTCAAATGCTTATTTGGCATCTATTTCCATGATCATATGATTTTTATCTTTCATTCTCTTAATGTGGTGGATCACATTTATTGACATGTACACTGAACCATCCTTGCATCCCAGAGATAAATCCAACCTGATTATGGTGTATAATCCTTTTATTGTGCTGTTGACCTTTGTTTGCTGGTATTTTGCTGAGAATTTTTGCATTTATATTTGTCAGGGATCTTGACCTGTGATTTTCTTTTCTTATAGAGTCCTTACATGGCTTTGGTATCAGAGTAATTCTGGCCTCATAAAATGAATTTGGGGGTGTTCTCTCTTTAAATGTTTGGAAGAGTCTGAGAAGGATGAGTGTTAATTACTTTTTAAATGTTTGCTTGAATTCACAAATGAAACCGTCTGATCCTAGGCTTTCTTTTGTTGAAGTTTTTGATTACTAGTTCAATATCCTTAGTCACTAATGGTCTGTTCAGATTTTCTATTTCTTCATGATTCAGTCTTGGTAGGTTGTATGTTTCTAGGAATTTATTCATTTCTTCTAGGTTACCTAATTGTTTGCATGTAACTGTTCATAGTAGTCTCATAATCCTTTATATTTCCGTGGTATCAGTTTTAATGTTTCCCTTTTCATTTATGATTTTTTAAACTTTGAGTTTTCTTCCTTATTTTCTTTTTAGTTTTGCTAAAAGTTTGTCAACTTTATCTTTTCAAAAAATCACCACTTAGTTTCATTGATCTTGTCTATTGTTTTCCTGGCCTCTATTTTATTTATTTCTTCTCTGATTTTTGTATTTGCTTCCATCTGCTAACTTAGGGCTTAGTTTGTTCTTCTATTTTTGGTTCCTTGAGGTGTAAAGTTAAATTGTTTATTCAAGATCTTTTTTTTCTTAATGTAGGCATTTATTGCTATAAACTTTCCTCTTAGAACCACTTTTGCTGCATCTCGTAAGATTTGGTATGTTGTTTTCATTTTCACTTGTCTCAAGATATCTTTTGATTTTTCTTTTGATTTCTTCCTTGACCTGTTGGTTTTTAAAAGTATTTTGTTTAATTTCCACAGTTTTGTGAAATTTCCAGTTTTCCTTCTGTCATTGATTTCTAGTTTCACACCTCTGGGGTCAGAGAAGAGACTTGGTATGATTTCAATCTTCTTAAATTTGATAACACCTCTTTTGTGACCTCACATGTGATCTATCCTGGAGAATGTTCTGGTGCACTTGAGAAGAATGTGTATTCTGCTGCTGTCAGATGGAGTGTTCTCTGTATGTCTTTTAGGGTTAATTTGGTCTAAAGTATGGTTCAAGTCCAATGTTTTCTTACTATTTTTCTATCTGGATGATCTATCTGTTGGTGAAAGTAGGGTGTTGAAGTCCCCTACTCTTATTGTATTGCTGTCTATTTCTCCTTTCAGTTCTGTTAATATTCGCTTTATATATTTAGGTGTTTGTTATTTTGGGGGGCATAAATATTTACAAATGTTATAGTCTCTTGTGGATTGATCCCTTTATCATTATATATGACCTTCTTTGTCTCTTATTAGTCTTTTTATTAAAGTCTGTTTTGTGTGCTATAAGTATAGCTACCTGTGCTCTCTTTTAGCTCCATTTTCATGGGATAACTTTTTCCATCCCTTTACTTTGAGCCTATGTTATCCTTGAAACTAAAGTGAATCTCTTGTAAGCAGGATATACTTGGGTCTTTTTTTCCCCCCATTCAGCCACTCTACGCATTTTGATTGGAGAATTTAATCCACTAACATTTAAAGTAATTATTGATAGGTAAAGACCACTAATGATGTCTTATGAGTTGTTTTCTGTGTGTTTTTGTGTTTCCTTTGTTTCTTTCTTTCACTCTTGCTGTCGTCTTTTGTGAATTGATGATTTTCCATACTGGCATGCTTTGATTTCCTTCTCTCTATCTTTTATGTTTCTACTGTAGGTTTTTGCTTTCTGATTACCATAAGGCTTACATAAAACATCTTATAGATGTAACAGTCTATTTTAAGCTTATAACAACTTAGATAGAATACAAAAAGTCCTCCCTTTTACTCTCTCTCGTTTTATATTTTTGATGTCATAATTTACATCTTTTCATATTGTCTATCTATTAGCAAATTATTGTAGCAATAGTTATTTTCAACACTTTTGTCCTTTAACCGTTATTCTTGAGTTACATGATTAACATACCACCATATTACAGTATTAGAGTATTCTCTATTTGACAATATACTTACCTTTACCAGTGTGTTTTATATTGTCATATGTTTTTATGTTACTAATTTGTATCCTTTCACTTCAGCTTGAAGGACTCCTTTCAGCATTTCTTATAAGGCTGTTCTTGTGACAGAGAACTCCCCTAGCTTTTGTTTATCTGGGAGTCTTTATCTCTCTTTCATTTCTCTGGGTAAAGTTTTCTTGTTTGCCCATTTTTTTCCTCTCAGGACTTTGAATATATTATTCCACTCTCTTCTGTCTTGCAAGATTTCTGCTGAGACATCTTCCAATAACCTTATGGGGGTTCCCTTGTTTTAAGGAATTTTTTTCTCTTGCTACTTTTAAAACTCTCTCTTAGTTTTTGATTTTAGACAGCTTTATTATAATTTGTCTTGGCAAAAATCCCTTTCAATTGAAATTGGGGATCTATGAGCTTAATGAACCTGGATTTTCAAATCTTTCCCCAGATTTGGGAAGTTATCAGCTATTGTTTCTTTAAGTAAACTTTCTGCCCTTTCCTCCCTCTCTTCTCTTTTGGGGACTCCAATAACATATAGATTGCTTCTCGTCTGCTATCCCATAGTTTATGTTGGCTTTCTTCCCTCTTTTTAATTCTTTTTATTTTGCTCTCCTCTGACTGGATAATTTCAGTGACCTGTCTTCTACCTCGCAGATTCTTTCTTCTGCTTGATCTAGTCTGATGTTGATGCCGTCTGTCAGTTTTTTTTTTTTTTTTAATTTTATTCATTGTATTCTTCAGCCTCAGAATTTCTGTTTGGTTCTTTTTTATGCTTTCTATCTCTCTGTTAAACACCTTGTTTAGTTTGTGTGTTGTTTTCCTTATTTCACTGAATGGGCCACTTGGGGGGATCAACAGGCTACGTATCCCCAGCAGCTCATGGATGGGCTTGCTGATGAAGTCTGAAAATATCTAGTAGGACCTGCATTCTTTTGTTCCTTTGATGTCCTCTGGGTTCCCTGGCTTCTGTTCTGCCAGCAGCTCCCTGTCCCCTAGTCATGTAGCACGTCTTACTAATCTAGGTGCAGCAAGAAAGAAGTGAGTCTCTTTGACAGCATTCTGCATAGTTGAGGAAGCCAGACACTGGCTTCTGAAGGAATCAGGGGCCCTTGTGGGAAGGGTGACATGGGTAAAGTGAAACTGTTTCTCTTACCAACTTCAATGTTTCCAACCTGATCTTTCTTGCTCCAGTGGTATGCTGGAACTTCTCCACCAGATTTTCAGACTTCCACAGAGGTGTTTGCATCCATGTGATTGTTTAATCAGTGTTCTTTGGGAGGAAGAATGTTAGAAATCTCTTCCCACAATGCTAGTTACATCACTCTCCAGAAAGATCTTGTTCATTTCCTTACTCATTTTTCTATCAGATTATATGTATTTCATAATTAATTCATATATGTTATCCTAGATTTTATAATCAAATCATTCTTGTTATATATTTTTTAGACATCTCCCAAGATTTTTCTCTTTTTTTAAAGTTATGATTGTTATGATATATTTTTGATTTTGATATAGAAAACGTTAGCAATCTTTTTCTTTATAGTTGGCAATTCTTTTGTACTGTTGAAAATATTAATTTCAAGTTCAAAACCATAAAGATTTTTTCTAGTAGTTATAGGTTTATTTTGTTTTTATTGTTTGTTTACTTTTAGGTCTATATCTAGGAGGAAATTATCTTTGTTCCTAGTATGAGGCATCAATCAATTCTATTTCATTTCCGTTTATTAAATAGTTTATTCTTTATCATATTGACATATAGTGACATTTCAATCATGTCCCATGGATCTTTTCTGAGCTGTTTCTTGGTTTGAATTTAATCCATTTTAGGTCAATGTATATTGTGCTAAATATTGTAGCTCAAATTTTATTATAGAAAATTTATACCTCTTAGGGCAAGTACCCCCACCTTGTTGTCTTTTCAGTTTGTCTTGAATATTAGATATCTATTCATCCAAAGAAATCTCAGCATCAGATCTGTCAGTTCTGTAAAGAGATCTATTGGGCTTTTGAATGGTAATATGTTGATTTCATAGACTAATTTGCAATAGTTAACATCTTTATGATACTTAGAGAATATATTAATAGCCTCATCTATATAGAACTTACTATGTGCCAGGCACTCTTTTATGTGTTTACATATATTTGTTTATTTTATCCTCATAAGAATGCTATGAGGTAGATTTTTAATTATTCCCATTTTACAGATTAGAAAACTAAGTCATAGAGAGTTTAAGAGTCTTGCTCTAGTTCATACAGCTAGGAAGTGGTGAGGTTGGTAGTCCAGCACAATTCATCTGGCTTTAGAGTCAGTGCTCTCTTAGTGAGAGTATTATTCTATGCTGTTTCTTAATTCTCTTTCTTAATAGGCTATTAAATGCACCTTTTTTGCCCTTAGCATTTTAATAACCATATATTATAATGCAAACTGTGTAAGAACAATGTTTTTTCTATTCTTTTTCCCTGTTGTATTTCCAGCTCCTAGAATGGTTTCTGGCGCATACTAGACACCCAATAAACATTCTTTAGAATTAATCAATTTCAATTGTTATAAATCTTAGAGTGTAAAAATACCCAAAACCCTAAACTGTCTAGGACTCTTTAGAAAGTTTCACTTTTCCATTAACGTTATCCTTCCATTATATCAATAAAGTGTATTATTTTTGTTTTAAAGGCCATCCAATCATCTATTTATTTATACAATCTCAAAGTATTGCACATTTCTACCTACCAATTTGAAAATAATATTGTCACATCCTAAACATCTTTTATAAATAAAAACCTAAAGCAATACATTTTTCATGCCTCTCATATGAATTATGAAGAACTACAAGCCTGATATGTTTCCCCAAGACCAATTCCCTAGGACCTAAGCATTTCTAATGTGTTACGCCTTTTTCATACAGTTATCACATCCCTATGGTGAATATCATGCAAACTTTAGAAACTTTAAAATAAAATGCAAATTTTTTTCCTTACAATCTGATATAAACATTTGTCAATTTGTCTTTTTAGGTAAAGAACATACCACATCCCAGTCCAGCAGCTCTTTTCCATTTTCCTCGAACAACATTTCTCCATTGCATGTAGAATATTGATTATTAGACTCTTAGCCTAGATTAGCATCTTGTACATAGAATATCAATCTAACTGATTTACTTCCAGAGAAATAAATTTATTTATCTAATTTATGACCAAACTGAGTCTTTTGCAGTATTATAAAATAATTTTCTGGTTCATCACATATCCTTTTTATAAGATTCTTAAACTTTACCCATTAGCTGGATTATTTTATTTTTTACAAGTTTCTAATTTCTTCACCATTTAAGCATATCACATGAGTTTATCTCTATTTTCCTTAGCATCTAACATTATAAGTCTTTTTTTAAAGTTTTTAAAAGACATATAAAGATATTCCTTTGTAATTATAATGTGGAGAATATAGATATTCCCTGGCCTTCATGCAAGGATCAAATTAAGACGGATAGATTGCTGATCCCACTGCTAGAGATAGCAAGAACAGTAAGAATATATTCCCTGCCCTATGTAAAAGATCTCTCAAGTAAATGGAAGGGCGAATGGTAAACAGATAAATCACGATGCATTATACGTATTGCCATGGAAGATGGTGTTGCAAACTTTACTGGCTTCACAGAGTGGGCTATCTAAATTTGAGGATGGGTAAAGCATTTCCAGCCAGTTCTGGTGGTCTAGTGATTAAGATTTGGCACTCTCATCACTGCAGCCTGGGTTTGTTTCCTGGTCAGGGAACCCTATCACCCATCTGTCATTGGCAGCTGCATGTTGCTGTGATGCTGAAAGCTATGCTACCAGTATTCAAATACCAGTAGGGTGACTCATGGTGAACAGGTTTTGGTGAAACTTCCAGACTAAGGCAGATTAGGAAGAAGGACCTGGCCACTTACTTCTGAAAAATTGGCTCTGAAAACCCTATGAATACCATTGTTTGATACAGCACCAGAAGGTGACAGGATGCTGCAAAAAGCCTGGGCAGCATTCTGGTCTGCTGTACACAGGGTCACTACATGTTGAAATTGACTCAGTGGCACTAACAACAAAAAAGTATTTTCAGGTGAAAATTGAGGAAGAGTTATGCCAGTAAAGGATATGCAAGTACAATGGAGGCAAAAGGCTGGAGGTATGAGGAAATGTTGATGCAGTGTGACTGGAAATAAGATAAGATAGTGAAAGATGAGGATAGGACCAGAATGTAATAGGCCTTTCCCTTCATTAAACATACCCTCACTTAAACATCAGCAATATTTTTTTAAGTTTCTTGCATTTGTGTATTTTTGAAAACAGGGCTTGGTTAAAATTAAAAATATGGTATATTAAGTTCTACATTCCAGTTCAAATAAGATTTTGTGGAATGTCCTGGGAACTTATAAATATTGTTTTGGTGGTAAAATTATTTGGCAAATTGAGACAACTCATTACCCATCTTGTGAAACACAATCCGTTTCTAACCTGGGTACTTCTTCTAATTATTAGTAAAAATTATTTTTCCCTATCACTTAAAACCTTTAAGTCAAATGCTGCTGTCTGACCTTTGAAGGTGAGATTTTTTCTTGTCCTTGACTCTTTAAGATATCTCTCATATTGGAGACTATTACTGAACTGATTCTTTCCTGAAGTGCTGAACACTTGCCTGGGTTAACCACCAAAATCAAAAAGTGTAAGAATTTTCCTCTGACTTTGTCTGTTGCTTCATTGTTCAAGGTCAACCTTTTTAGAATGGCTTGATATTTACGGATAAGCTTTGAGAAACACATGCACTATACTCTTAAGTCTCAAAACCATCTTGTTAGCATAATCACTATATACTTTCTGATTCATGCAAAACTGTAACAGCAATCATGCTTTATCATTATCAGAAATCACTTCAATTGGAGAATAAATGCTTACAATTGCAGGCTATTTATGATTACTGAATCCCGTTTTGACTGGATAAAATGTGATTATTATGTAATTTCTGTGTGACAGTCCCCCACTCACTTAACTTGTATGATGAGAATTGATGATTTATCAACTCTTTATATCCTCATGATCTTGTATTTCATATAATATCCATTATTTTATGTTTATCTTGTGGTTTCATCATAATTTAACTTTACTTCCGTGGAAGAGGTCAGCACGATCTCATGTATTAATATAACTTGATGCTGTTCTCTTCGGACTTTATTCATTTTTTGGTACTTGCGTTCCAGAACTCATTCCTCTCTCTGTTCTTTATAGCAAAGTGGCTGTATCCTGATTCACCAATAGTATAAGCTGGGGATTTTATATCTAATATTAATTTATACAGACATAGGTAAATAGAATTTATTGAATTTGCAAAAACTAATGGGAAGTCTTTATTGGAAACACGTAAGACATAAACCTGATTTCCCCCACTTGATATTTGATTCCTTAGGCGTGAAATAACTTCTGTTGAACAACAGTAATTAAAGATCAGCGATCTGAAAGAGCTAATTACCCAAGTTCAATGTTGATGTATTCTAAAAGTCTGTTTCATATCAGTCTCAGGGTGTTTATGTTATGGGAGATTTTTTTTCAGCACGAAAAAATATAAGCACTTTCACTGGATAAAGTTTATAAAACTCAAATATCATCCACTAATTTCAGAGTTGGCAAATGCAATATAAAGCTGGAATTTATTTCAATTATAATTCTTTTCCCACATGTTAAAGCTATTTTAACCTTTAGCAGCATACAATTATTACAGAATAGATCATTTTTAATGATTCATTATGTATGAGGTCATTTGACAATGCAATTAGCTTTGTGATGAAATTTCTATTCTTTTGATCATTCTGTACCTATAATGAATGAGGAGAGTTTTACATCTAATTTCCTGAAATTAGAAGATTAAAGATAGAAACAGACTCTTGTATTTAAATGAGACTCAAAATGACTAGATTGCATTAGTCCTTTAGATGTGTGCCCTAGAATTGTAGGACTTTGCAGCGTTACTGTTTTCTCTCATTATTCATTTGACAGATCCATTGGTACTGTGCTGTCTGCTTCCATTATAGCCCACATTTTCAAAGTGTGCTTTTGATGGTGATCTGGAGATTAAAGAATAGGTCTTGCAAGTTCTCAGGAATGGCATACATCAGCATATTGTGCACAAAACTAAAAAAGGCGGCAAAAAAATCTAGAATATAATTTCTGAAACCCTGTGCAAATATTGCACTTTGTTGTAAAAGCAGTAGTTTGTTGTTTTATTTATATATATATATATATAAAATCTTTATTATTGGCCAGATATTTACTATATATTCAGTTAAGTCATACTGTGTTCTTATTTCCAAGCTTTTTGTTGTATACTAGTTAATCACTGAGACATTATATTTTCCTTTTAAAATGGATTTCAAACCAAGAACAACTTTTATAGCTGATGAAACTTATATGGGCTTTTATTCTCCATCTAGTAAATACAAAAAGAAATTCAAATGATGTGAAAATAAGATAAAATGAGTTCTGGCTCTATTAAGATTTGGTTAAGAATGAAAACATAGTTGAGGCACATTATCTATGTCTTTGTGATTTAAGATAATACTCTCAAGTTGCTCTCTGTTCTTGGTTTATCGTGAGAAAACATAATTTTATATTGGACTGACTGATGTTTTATCTTAAAAATGTTAAAGCTAGAATTGTTTGTGGATTAAGTTTTTATTGTTGGTTGGCTGAATTTTGCCTGCCCCCCCCCCAAAAATAAAGATGTCCAATGAAACATCTTTAATGGAGTTAATGGTGTTGATTTCAAAGTTATATACGAATAATTTTTACAAACATGCTTGGGAAAACTATTAAATAGGAGTATTATTCTTTTCATAAACACAAACGTGATCTTTCTGTTCTTAAAATATCTTTTAAAGTGAAATTATTATTAGTGTGACTGCTTTTGAATCAATAGGATAAATAAAAAATAAAACTCATGTAATAAATTGTAGTGAATTCCTCATTAAGAATGATTATAAAAAAATTAGTACAGTGGATAATTTCAAACTCATTCAAATTGTATTTTGAAATATTCGCACTTAGAAATGCTTGACCTTATGTGTAACTTCATCTGCTATTTTGGAATTCTCAATGAAACCACCTTGGGATATTAGCTGATGGCCTTAATTTCCTGTGACTTCAGAACTGGACCAGTTCTGTGAGAGGTAGATATGGACCCCTGGTTGTTGTTTTTTGGGGTTTTTTGTTCATTTTAATGCTCTTATAAGATACATAGCAAGAGATAAATAGATGGACCAATGCCCAACATATACACACTAAGAGAAGGAGAGACACATTTTTTTGATTGGAGAAAATCAGAAATTATCATGTGTTAAGATGAAAGATAGATAATTTATAACACAATTCATAATAAAATCAGTATTCAAAATGGAAAATTTTCTAGCATTTTCTGTCCTTGGTTTGTGATATAAATCATTTTCTGACATTATTGGTTTGTGATATTAATCATCAAAGCAGTACAATATTGAGGAATGTTCCTAGCAGGGGAATCTCTAGAACATACATAGATCTAATACCTGCTCGCTTGAGATAATTAATAACGATTTTGCTTAGTAGATGAACATATAAATGAACCCCGTAAATTGAGGCCTGACTCCATGTTAAAATAATTCTTAGTAAGATCTGTGTCATTTTACTGTTTTTATGATTGAATATAACTTGGTTTATAAAAGTTTTATGACCTTCCTTCATTTAGCCCCCCTGAAAACCTGTTTCTTTCTTATATCTATTGAATAGGTACCTCTTTCCTTCTGGAAATTTGCCCATACGCAAACACAGTCACACACACACACACACATACAAATGGCAGGGCTGCTCTCAATAGTTCGACTTTTATATTTCAGCCCACTCCTTAACAAATACTATCTTCATAGACCTACCTATCCCTTGTAATCATTAAAATGATCATTTATTCCTCCAAAAGGAAATAGCATTATCTATAGCAAAGCCATTTCTCCAATCAAAACAACAACAAAAAGAATTAGCCCCAAAAATGTAGCATGTAGAAAATAGAATTCAGTGTGTCTATTTTCATTTTCAATTTGTCTGTTGGTTTAATCTTTTGTGGTCTTTCTAGAGGAAGGATTGCTTGAGCCTTTGTCATATACAAGATCAGTCGATATGGAAATAATATATCTACGAATCTGCACTAATCTTATTCTATTTGCTAAGTGATCTCCTTTTGGATCCTTTATCAAATGCATGCAGAAAGAGTTTAATTAGTTGAGATACTACAAATCTCCAGCAAGCATCCCTTTCTGATGAGCTGGAGGAAAGTGCACGTGCTGATTACTATTTAGAGAATGAGGTGTTACTGAATTGACACTTTTAAGAATTCTAATTAAAGTCTCCAAAATACTATTTTGTGTTATATTATTTGTAAGACAGACTTTTTCTTACAATACATCATAATTATTAAATAAAATGTACTTTTGTGCGTGGAAATCTAAGATAGCTGGTATTTCAAAAAAGATTTTGACAGAAAAGACACACTAAAAAAGGCATTAAAATAGGCGTTTTTGAGAAAGATTAGGAGCCATTAAAGTCTCAATAAAAACTTAAAATCCTTGGGGCTGGCCTAGTGGTGCAGTAGTTAAGTTTGCACACTCTGTTTCATCCACCAGGGGTTTGTGGCTTCGGATCCGGGGTGCAGACCTACACACTGCTCATCAAGCCATGCTGTGGCAGAGTCCCGCATATAAAATAGAGGAAGATTGGCACAGACGTTCACTCAAGCAACAATCTTCCTCAAGCAAAAAGACAAGTATTGGCAACAGATGTTAGCTCAGGGCCAATCTTCCTCACAAAAAAACAAACAAAAAACTTATCCACATGATCTTTTACTCAATACTCACACAAAGTTAGCAATACTGTTGTGTTTCAACAACTACTAAGTGATAGCTCATTTTGAAAAATAAACATTCTAATGATGGTGTAGCCTTCCAGCGAATCAGTTTTCCAAAAAGGTATGTTTTTGTGATAAACAAGAAATGGTAGCTATTCATGAGCTCCTCATTACCCACTTCCTTATGGCTCTAATGAAATAGATAAATGACTTGAAATTTTTTGTCTGCATGTTTTCGAACAACTACCCATTCTTGCTCTTAACCAGAACACTTTTGAGTACCCTTGAAGCAAGTTACAGGCAAAGCATCACACATCGGCTGAATCCAATGCGCCATGATCATAAAACCACTCACTGGTTGTCTAGTGTGATGTGTTTTCTTAGTTAGCTGGGAAGTTTTCTGTTTTTGTGATACATATTCTCTCCAGCAAGGTCGTAGCCTAGAGAGCACTAGAAGCAGAGAACACTAGGAGCATGTCTACTTTAATAGAGAGAGCATATAGACTGGATATCAAAACCACCGACAAATCTGTTTGCTTGGAAGGTTAGACGTGGGTTGGCTGTTTAATTAGGAAAGCTGTTAAAAGGAAGTTCTTCAAGTGGAATTCCTGCTCTTACTTGAAATAGCAGAAGTTCTGATAACACATTGATAGCATGCCCTCGGCTACCTCCACTGCTTTGCTCCTGGACACCGGCAGCCTGGACAGTGCGTGAGTGTTCGCCTTGAATATTGGTTTCGGCTTACACTCTCTGTTCCTTCCTCATATTTTGAACATTCTGATTACCATCATGTCTTCTTGGTGAGAATGAATCCTGTTGGAAATAGGACTTGATGTCATCCAATGAGAAAGCAGCTAGAGATTCCAAAATCCCAATAAAAAGGAAAGAGAAAGCGAGAGGAAGGGAGGGAGCTAGCTGACACTGTGCTCACTGTTAAAATAAAGAAGCACATTTTGCCTCATATGGAAAATTATGTCACAGTCAAAAAGAGTGCAGCACAAGGCTGGACGAAACAAGGAGAAAGTCTGAAAATAAAGGAGTCACCTTACCCAATGACTTTTCATAGAGGTCTCCTTTTCCTTGCTACTTTTTAGGGAACACCCAGATCTGACGAGGTGCAGAGATGGGGACCATAGTGGGCTAGTGTGGTAGGCTGGTTCACACCAGACTTGGGTTTGAGCAGTGCTGACATTCTTTAGGTCTTTACAACTCATTCAGGCTCTGAGTCCTGGTCCCTTGTGTAAAACCCCTGTGTGGATGTGATGCTGAACTCCTAGGGAATGAAAGCCACTCATTATCCATAATCTGCTGGTAATGAAGAAGAAAAGAAATATATGTGGTTTTGAGGAGGAAGAAATTTCATGTGCTAGAAATTTGTTCATTTGCACATCGGCAAACTGCAAACGTAGACATCAAAATGAAAATGAGTCCTGTGGATTTTTACATGTAAGTGCAAATTAAAGAATCGCTACTAGTTCTGTCATGTATGCGGGTGAAACATAAGGCATTCAGCTCTCTACTACATAAAGGATAAGAAATGTTATATTTTTTCTTCTAACATTAACTTATGCACCATTTCTATTCCGATTTCTTTTACTTTTTCTTTTGTAATAAGCGCATACTTAATTTGGGGACTGATTATGTTCATTATTTTAATTTTTTTTTAGGAAGGTTAGTCCTGAGCTAACATCTACCACCAATCCTCCACTTTTTGCTGAAGAAGATGAGCACTGAGCTGGTGCCCATGTTTGTCTACTCTATATGTGAGACACCGCCTCAGCATGGCTTGAGAAGTGGTGTGTAGGTCAGCACCCGGGATCCGAGCCTGTGAACCCCGGGCCACTGAAGTAGAATGTGCAAACTTAACTGCTGTGCCACCAGGCTGGCCCCCATTATTTTTTTTTTTTTTTTTTTAAAGATTTTATTTTTTCTTTTTTCTCCCCAACGCCCCCCGGTACATAGTTGTGTATTCTTCGTTGTGGGTTCTTCTAGTTGTGGCATGTGGGACGCTGCCTCAGCGTGGTCTGATGAGCAGTGCCATGTCCGCGCCCAGGATTCGAACCAACGAAACACTGGGCCGCCTGCAGCGGAGCGCGCGAACTTAACCACTCGGCCACGGGGCCAGCCCCAGGCCCCCATTATTTTTAACATAACTTTTACATTAAAAATTTTTGAGAGTAGGTGAATTTTTAAAATATCTCAACATTCACTTGTTTTGGCAAAGAACTATCTTCTCTCAGAGATGACAATGCTTTTCTTTTGTTACAAAGCATAGGAGATTCTTGACGCTTTTGCCAGTTAAGGGAGATATTTACTATTTCTGCTAAAAATCTTCTTTAGAAATGAGATAGGTATGAAATCCACACTCTTTATGACTACTTCTAACTGATATTAGATGGAGAAAAAAACATGAGAGAAGAAATATTGCTTTTGTAAAATTTTCATCTTTATAAAGAAGGCTGGGCAAATTCTTCTTTCATTAATTGGTTCCTTTTATAGTCATTCATTCAATTTTGTAATAAATATTTCTTGAGTGCCTACCACATGCAAGCAGTGTTAAACACTGAAAATATAGAAGTGAACTAAGCAGTTCTGTTACATTCTGTTTCAAGACAAAGATGTTAGACTCCTAATTGCAAATGAAGTAATTTTGATTGCTATAATTGTGATAAGAGAGAAGTACAGAGTATTGGGAGAGAATGTAACAGGGAGCCCGAAAAGGCTTCTTCCAGGACTTTTGAACAGAGCACTGAAGGATACACAGGAGTTATCTGAGCACGGTTGGGAAGGGAGGAGGGCAAGGCTCTCCAGGCAGAGGGAACAGCATGTGCAAGACTCTTAGGCTAGGAGGAGCTGGGTCTTCCAAAGAAATGAAAGAAGGGATGTACGGCTAGGAAACAGATCATAGACTGGGAATGGCCTACAGGATGGTGTGGGGCTTTGTAAACCATATCAAGAATTTTTGTCTTTTCTGTTTAGTGTAGAGAAGCCATTGAAGGGTTTTAAACATATCATAAGCAATAAATGTAAAGGTGGAAAATATCTTAGGTTCATAGGGCATAAATTTACGTCTTAAACAGCTGATGCCCTGGAAAGGGGAGGGTTTTCCCCAAGCTCCCAATGCAAGTTAATGTCAAAGGTGGAAATATTTTTCCTAAATTTCTCGTATTTTTTTCAGTGAAGGCTTATAGCTGCGAGTTAAGAGGCCGGGCCTCCTCTCCTGCACAGATAATTTACACTGGGAGGAGGGGTGGAAACAGACAGTGCTATCTGTATGGGAAGACTCGAAATAATTGAGAGCAGAGGGTTGGGTCAAAAGCAATGGTAACATCAAAGAATGCTTTGTGTTAAAGCTCATACATTTTAGTATTTGAAGTCCATCTGCAAAAGGGACATATATTTTGCCTGCTTCTCATTTCCCCACATCCATCAACCTACCCACTCCCAGATATTATTTAATTTTAATTATCTAATTTATGAGTGACAAAAAAAAAAAAACCCGGTGGCTGAGTCAAATGATTTTGTGGCTATCATAGTTTAAGAAACATTGAAATCTGGACTTAGAGGCAGTATTTCAGCTTAGCTGATGGTATTGATTCTGAACCCTGACTCCACGGATTGATAATATCGCTCCATATATCCTGTATTTGGAGCCACAGCAAAATTATTTAACTTCCGTATTCCTCAGTTTATGCGTATTTATATTTACAGCGAGAGAGAATGTTTTCAAGAATTAAAATAATTAATAAAGTAAATTAATAAAGTAATTAAAATTACTTAGTGTATTTTCTTCATATAGTAAGCCCATAATAAATATTAACCAGTATAGGGGTTATTATTAGAAAAGATAAACTTTAAAGAATTAGCTTTGTAGACAGAGATTAATAGCTATGATTAACCTGGTCCCGTAAACTTTATCAATATTGAATCTCCCTTCTTGCCTGGATGCTGAGGAGGAGACTGAATCCCCTTCCTGTGGATGTGGGAGAAAACTCTTCACTTCAGCCAAGATGATTGGAATCTATCGCAAGTAATTTATATTATGAGATGACTATAAAATGTCCAGACCTCATCCTTACCTTCACCTCACAACACACACATATGCTCACGGACATAAAAGCGTTTTACAAAATAAAAATGGCTGATCTTTATTTTAGCTACTACATAATAAAATATCAGCTTGAGTAATAACTGCTGATGTAATACTCAACACAACTGTGGAGGCTGTTGAAAATATTGGAGAATAGAAAGACAAAGACGGTAGCTAGAAATTCTTATATTTCTTGCCAAAGCAAATTTTGATGACTATCATTGTCAAATCAGTTGAAATAGTTAGACAATCACAAAACCTGCATCCCAAGCCCATCCGTCTTCTTGGGTCGTTAGGATCATCCACTTTATCCTTTATGCTGCACTCCGCTCTGCAAAGCAGATGCTCTGGCCATCTTGGACCCATGTGATCCCCGTATTTACAACTACCAAAATTAATGGAGAAGAGCATTTGCCAGAATAACACTCAAAACTTTTGTCCTCATCTTCTATGACTTCTATGATGTCAGTTTCTGAAATTAATCTGCATAATGTAATAGAGAATAGTTTACTTTTACATTGCCTTTACCGTAGAAGTCAAACAACCGTGACCTTAGGCCACAACATCTTATTGCTTCAGCCAAACTTTCCTAATCTTTCCTCAAAAACTCACTTATATCTAACACCTCCAAGTTTCTGCTCCCCCTGTCTTCCAAGTCTAAAATTCGCACCTTGCTTTGCCCTTCTCTCATACAATTCTTCCTATATTTTAGTACTAGATTACTTTCTGCTGAATGGTGTCCCTTCCACCAAGGCCTGAATACTGTCTCTATTTGGGACACTGAATTCTTGAAGAACTGTCTCTTTGCTTTTCTAATTTAAATTACACCACTAAATTAACACATCATGGGTAGGGTGAGTTTCTTCCCTAAAAGTCAAATCTAGTTTCCCAGTGAGCCAGGTTTGGGACTTATGCTTCTTTGTATTTATACACATATCCGATAGAGACTTATTTTACTTTGAAGATCATAGATTTAAAGATTACACTTATCTTACCAATATGTAATTAATGATGGGCGGGTCACTTCTGCTCCATTTTTCCCACCTTAAAAATTGTAGACAGTGAAGATTACTCTGAAACCTGGTTAAGCCACAGGGTTGCCTCTTGCTGCGTTGTATCATTCAATACCTGTGTATAACATCCACACACACTAGCAAGAAAGGGAAAAAAAAGTTTTTGGATTTACATATCATTCAGCCATGTGAAGAGAAAACTATTCTTATAAACCCCCCAAAGAGAGTTTTTCACATTTTTCCTATTTAAGGCACATGAAGTCACAAATTCACAGGCAAACACAGAGCTTGTTCTTTGAGAAGAGCATCTCGAGGTTTAGTCTACCAAATCATACTACACATGCAAATGTTGTTTGAATACAATTTAGCTGCATGCTAAGCAGTACAGAAATCTCAAGGGTCAGAGATTTGAAAATGTTTGCAGCATGAAAATCGTAGAGGCAAATGTTTGATGTACAGATGTGTGTGCTAAAACAGGTCACGGTTAGATGGAGTCATCTATTTTATTCAATCCCTTTTTTGGAATTGTTTACTAAGACTTTTCTGGTATGTGCGATTTTGGTTTCAGTTCTGCAATGAAATCAAAATGGTGTCTCAGAGTCAATATTAACCCAAAATGTAAGATATGTTTACTATGTGGATGGTAGGGGATTTATAGAAATCTCTAGGAACACTAGAATAAATTGAATCTAAAAAAGTTTTTTCTCTCTCTCTCTTTCTGATTCGGTATGTTTTTGAACTCCAAGGGCCTGTCACCTGTCATCAGTTTCTCTGGAGTTATATTATTTTCCATTCTCTAGTTGAGGAAATTACCTGTTAACTTCCGCATAAATATGTTTTCGGATTATCGTTCAATTCTGACTTGTGATATGTTCTTTCACTTAAGGATTTCGCATTCGTAATATGTAACCACTATATAGCTCAGCAATACACCATCATTGTTAGGCATACATTTTGAAATTTAATATTAAATACTGGAAAAAATAACTAAATAGAATACAATAGACATCTTAAATAAATTCGTTCTAAAAGACAAATAGCCGGAAAGTCAGTAACACTAGAAGTTTCCAATATATTTAGCATTGAGACCAATTATTATTTTATTTACTCATTTGCTAAGCCTTCATTGAGCCCTACTGTGTGCTAAATATTATGATCGAAGCAGGAACAATCATGAACAATATAGATTGGGTCCCTGCTCCGGGGAATGTGCAGGCTAGAAACCTGAACTGGGTTTTCAAAGATGAAAACAAAGGAAATAAGAGAGATAAATCACGGGCTAAGGGGGCATAACGTCAACTGTTGGATTTCATAAAGAGTTCTAGATGAGAGAATTACATACCATGGAAACCTCTCTTCATTTAATTTTAAGTATGAGCCTCTTTCCAAGCATTTCCCTAGAAGTCCATCTTGATGGCAGCATTCAGAACGCCTACCAGCTCTCCTCTCAACCTAGAGTCAGCAAATGTAGTAAAAAGCATTCCCTGGTCACTTGTGCACTTGAGTACTGAATTACCGATATATTTGATATATCAATATATTTGAATTGTCAATATATCAATATCAAAGTATACTCTAAATATGCCCTGAAATGGGTCATGAAAATACCATAAAATCTTCTTAATTCAAAACACTTTAAAGCAACAAAAATCCTATTTTAATGGACCAAACTGAATTATGGAGTAATCTCTTCTTCTGAGGAACTCAACTGTATATGATATGTGTAGGTTATGGTAAAACTTTTAATTAGTTTCATCGGTGGAATTTTTAAGATAAATCCAGATTATTTTTAAGTGCCCATGAATATTCATTTTTATCTGTGGAATGAATGCATTCTATCAGAAGTATTCACATTTGGCATAGACTGTGTTGTTGTTCATTATGTATATTCTGAATTTCCAGACTAAAAAAATAAATGATTAAAACAAATATTTATAAATATAAATCAGACTAATCTAGATTTCAACATTAGTCACATATTCATACAATTAGAAAAAAATGTAAATTTTTTCATTATGTGGATGTTGGTTGTCATTCATATATAAAATTATCAATTGGAGTCATTATACTTGTAAGAGTTGCTCATATATGCTGTGAGAAAATGTACAGATTAGAGGAAACTATACCCAAAGACAGCTTATGCATGCTTTATAACTTTGTCTATACATAAAAGTGCAAGTAATACTTCTGAGAAATATATGCTGGTTAGTTTATCATTTTAATTGTTTCATATGATTATTTTGTTAAGTTGTTTTATTGACATATAATTTACATGCAGTAAAGTTCACCATTTTTAGTCGTACAGTTCAATGAATTCTAACAAATGCATACAGTCATATAACCACACCACAATCCCACAATATATCAGCCCAAAAAGTCCCCTAGTGTCCCTCTTTTTTTTTTTTCTGAAGATTTGCCCTGAACTAACATCCATTGCCAATCTTCCTCTTTTTTTGGCTTGAGGAAGACCAGCCCTGAGCTAACATCTGTGCCAGTCTTCCTCTATGTTGTATGTGGGACACCATCACAGCATAGCTACTAAGTGGAGTGGGTCTGCTCCTGGAATCTGAACCCACAAACCCCTGGGCACCGGAGCAGAGCATGTGAAACTTTAACCACTTGGCCATGGGGCTGGGCCCCCCCAGTGTCCCTTTAAAGTCAATCCGTAGACCCTGACAGCACAGATGTGTTCTCTGTCTCCATCATGTTTCTTCTTTCAAAATTATGTGGTTATTTTTAAATAAATTTCAAATTTTAGGCATAGAGTATATTATTATTTGTATTTATGAATTTTTCTTTCAAAGAGAAAAGCATACCCTCCTAGAAAATTTACTTTATTAATTTTTATATAGTATTGCTTCTCTAGGAACTTAAAAAATGAATAATAAGTATCTTCCCTTCAAATATTTTTCTTTTCCTCCCCACCTGGCAATTGTTAATTTTTTCATGTGTTTTTATTTTGTCCTGGTTTGTTTTACAAAAATGTCTGTTGTCTCATTTCTGCTTTGTCAGCAACTCTTACAATATTTTTAATTTAATCAGTACACAAACTCTTTAACTTATTGACACAAATCTACTGAAATCTGAACTGAAACTATTTCTGGACATCAGACACATAATGAAAAACAATCCAGGACCCAGAGTACTTAAGGTCATGCATTTTGTAAATTCTGGGGCAAGCAAGTTTACTGATTCTTTACACAGATTTAGGCCAATTTTTAGAGAAGCAGACATCCTCCAAAAACTTTACCAGGCATTTGCAACAATTGTTCCCAATCTTTTGTCATTTGAGTCATTTTTTCACATACTCAAAATATCAGTAGCAGACTTGGATGAATTAATGGACACAAAACAACTTTAAATAAATAGAACAATTTATAACCCGATAACTCCCACAGCATGACAACACACAGTACCTCTGTAAAACTGTCAACGATCGGTGCAGTTTGGTAGCTTTTCAGCTTTGTGTTATTGCCTGAAGAAAAGGTTTGCCTTTATAACCAAGACGTAAAGCTCCTGCCTATTTCTGTAGCCTCCTGATCCATCTTCAGCCTGCTGTTATGCCCTCTTTTTCCTGCTTGCCTCAGTGTTCCAGGATTAGACAAATATTAGAACAATATACTCACCCCTAGCATATATGCTTTTTGCATAATTTTTATGATTTGCCAGTTGTAGCCCAGCTGGTCAGTGGTTAAAACCATTCAAACTGGCTATGACCAGGATTTAGACATAGATCTTCAAATACTTTTCAATTACTTAAGGCTCTTGAATACCTACCAACAAACTAAGCCAGCAAAACCTCCTGATTGAAATGGAGAATGCTGGTTTAGTTTTCTCAAGATTTATTTATTCATTTAAATTAATTATTAATTGAGCACATGCTAAGCACAGGGATAACAGTGTGAAAGCTCTCATTTAAATTATATTTCAGTGAAGGAAACATAACAGAAAAAGTAAAATAAAATAATGAGTCAATAAATAAATTAGATCACTCAAGATCGTGATTCACGTTATGAAGAAAATGAAATGTAGCAAGATGAATTGAAAAAGACGTGTCCTCTAAGATGGTAACATTTTCCTAAAAATCCAGTTATGGAAAGATACAGGCAAAAGGGTAAGAAATATCAAACATCTCAAAGACAGAAAAGTCTTAGTGTGATCGAGGACCAGGAAGTAGACTAGCGTAGACAGTGCTTTGGGTACAAAGGAAAAAAGGGGATTAAGTTACTTTGGAAGGGCAGGAAAAAGGCACATTCTTCAGGGCCACTATCGGCCCAAGTAAAGAGCTTGGAATTTGCCTTACACACAATGAGAAAGGGGTAAAAGATTTGAAGGGGGAATGAGGTGAAATGATTTAATTTGCATTTTGTAATATCACTCTATATGCTGTATAGGGGATGGATGAGAGAAAGCAAGAGGAAAACTATAGAAATGGTGTCTGGAACTGAAAGCTGGCAGGAAGGCTGAAGAAATGCAGATATACTCGAAACTTTTTATGCAAGTATAACAAATAGGTGTTAGTAAAGGGTAATATTTAGATGATGGGGAAAGCAAAGAGTCAGAGCTGTGGATGGTGCTGTCATTTACAGGGATAGAAAAACCTGAGGATCAAGTACAAAGACAGAGATCAAGAGCTCCATTTGACCAGGTTAGATGTCAAAGGACCACTAGGCATTTAAATGCAGAAGTTGAGTAAGCATGGTGATGTTCTGGTCTAGGGCTATGAGAGTGATGTGATAGTACACATCGTAAGGTGGTATTTAAATGCAGATAAGTAATAGACAGGAGAACAAACCTCAGGCCTGAACCCTGAGGCCCTCCAGGAGAGGTCCAGTGGAGGAGGAGAAAAAGCAAAAACCAGAGGTGAGATGGAAGAAAAATTAAGACAGAACATCGCTCAAAACCAATTGAGTGTTTCCAGCAGAAGGAGGTAGTGAAAAATGTGGAGTCATATTGAGAGATTGAATAAGATAAAAGTAGGAAAACTCCCATTGGAATTGGCAAAATGGAGTCCCAAATATCATTGCCATCGGTGGGCAGATGAGGAAGAAAAAGCCATATTTGTGCATGTTGAAGAATGAATTGGTGTGTGTGTGTGAGTGGATGGAGAAAGAGATCCTAGACATATTTTCCTCTGAGGATAGTAGAAAAATGTGCAGTAGCCTGTTTAAAGACTGATTGTGTCAGAGCATACTTTTAGGCTGCTCTGCGCAATGATTAGAGTGGAATCATTCAGTAGAGCCAGGAAGCTCAGTGAGGGGAGAGAGAGAGTAATTGAAGGAGAAAGTTCTAAAAAGGCTAGAAGGCACTTCAATTTGATTTTTATAGGAGTAAAGTAAGATGACATTAATACAACCAATAAAATAATTTTGCTTAAAAATATGTTTCTTAAATAGAAAGAGTGTTTTATTTTAGTGTAGATGAAAGCCCAAAGGTCTTTTTTTATTGAAGTATAATTAACACACAATATTGTATTAGCTTCAGGTGTAAAACATAGTGATTTGATATTTTTATACTTTACAAAATAATGAACATGATATGTCTAGTTACCATCTGTCATCATATAGAGTTATTACAATGCTATTGACCATATACCCTAGGCCGTATATTACAGCCCCGCGACGTATTTATTTTTTGACTGGAAGCGTGTACCTCTTCATCCCCTTCACCTATTTCACCCATCCGCTGCTTTCCTCCCCTTTGGCAACCACCGGTTTGTTCTCTGTATCCAGGAGTCTGTTTCTGTTTTGTTTTGTTTGTTCGTTTATTTCATTTCTTAGATTCCACACATAAGTGAAATCATACAGTATTTGTCTTTCTCTATCTGACTGACTTAGCATAACACCCTCTAGGTGCATCCAGGATGACACAAATAAATGGAAAGATATACTGTGCTCATCCATTGGAAGAATTAATCTTGTTAAAAAGTCCATGCTACCCAAAGCAATCTACATATTCAAGGCAATTCTTATCAAAATACCAATGGCGTTTTTCACAGAACTAGAACAAATAATTCTAAAATTTGTGTGGAACCACGAAAGACCCTGAACAGCCAAAGCAATCCTGAGAAAGAAGAACAAGTTGGAGGTTTCACACTCCCTGATTTCAAGCTACACTACAAAGCTGTAGTAATCAAAACTGTATGGTACTGGCAGAAAAATAGACACATGGATCAGTGGAAGAGAACATAGAGCCCAGAAATAAACCCACACTTATACAGTCAATTAACATATGACAAAGGAGGTGAGAGTATAATGGGGGGCTGGCTGAGTTCCCAAGTGGTTAAGTTCACGAGCTCCACTTAGGCGGCCCAGGATTTCACCCGTTCAGATCCTGGGCTGGGACATAACACCTCAAGTCCTGCTGAGGCAGCATCCCACATAGCACAACCATAAGGACCTGCAACTTGACTATACAACTATGTACTAGGGGGCCTTAGGGAGAAGAAGGGAAAAAAAAAAGAATATATAATGGAGGAAAGACAGTCTCTTAAAGAAATGCTGTTGGAAAAATCGAACAGCTACATGCAAAAAAATGAAACTGGACCACTTTCTCACACCATTTACAAAAAATAAACTCAAAATGAATTAAAGACTTAAATATAAGACCTGAAACCATGAAACTCCTAGAAGAAAACCTAGGCGGTAAACTCTTAGACGTCAGTCTTAACAATAATTTTTTTGGATATTTCTCCTAAGGTAAGGGCAACAAAAGCAAAAATAAACAAATGGGACTACATCAAACTAAAAAAATCATGCACAGTAACAAAGCCATCAACAAAACTAAAGGGCAACCTACTTAATGGAAGAAGGTACTTGCAAATCATATATCTGATAAGAGGTTAACTCGTACATATATATATAAAGAACTCATACAACTCAATATCAAAAAATAAACAATTCAATTAAAAAATGGTTGGAGAACCTGAATAGACATTTTTCCAAAGAAGACATACAGATTGCCAAGAAGTACATGAAAAGATGTTCAACATCACTAATCATTAGGGAAATGTGAATCAAAACTACAATGACATAACAGGACACCTGTCAGAAAGGCTATTTTCGAGAAGACAAGAAATAACAAGTGTTGGTGAGGATGTGGAGAAAAGGGAACCCCTGTGCATCATTAGTGGGAATGTAAATTGGTGCCGCCACTATGGAAAACAGTATGGAGTTTCCTCAAAAAATTAAAAATAGAACTTGCATACAATCCAGGAATTCCACTTCTGGGTATATATTTGAAGAATATGTAAACACTAATTTGAAAAGATATTTGCACCTCTATGTTCATCTCAGCATTATTTATAATAGCTGAGACGTGGAAGCAACCTAAGTGTCCACTAGTAGATGAGCGGATAAAGAAGATGTGGTATGTATGTACAATGGAACATTACTCAGTTATAAAAAAGAATCAAGTCTTGCCATTGGCGACAATGGAAAGCTCAAAGGTTTTGAAAGAAGCTGTGCGGATTTGAATTCTGAGTCCGCCACCCATGTGCTGTGTGCACTTGGTCTTTCCCTAACCTCTGTTTTATAGATTAGTGACAATACATGTAAATTAAGCAATGCGTAATAGATACTGAGCAAATTGAAGGTATCCTCCAGTTAGTATTGGATTTGTAATTACATAGTAATATTTCCTGAGTTTAATACCTCTGTTCACACATTTTCTTAGCTAATTTGCCTTGGTCATTTAGAAACATTAATAGAACCTTCAAAAAAACTACTAAATTCATAGATAGAATGATTTATGTAGCGTGTTTTAGTTTCTCTGAGTGAAGCAAAAACTTGAATTGCCCTGTCATCAAGTGAGATCTTAGGTGGTGCCATCTATCAAGTTAGTTACGTGACAGCTTATAATATGCAACAAGGTCCCATATTCCATGTGCCTAAAAATTTATGAACATATCAGTTAGCAGCCATGAAAAATCAGCAAAAGCCACAGCATTTTGATTAAGCACTCCTTTCATACAGGCCCTGCTCTATGAAGCAAGGAAATAGACAAATGGTACATGGCCACTTTTAGAGTTAGGCAACTCTTTATATCTAAATAATTTTTGATATTCCCTCTAATAACTTTTTGGGATACTTAAAAGCATTGTCTTACCAGTAGACTCTTTTCCAAGGCACGTTTATGATATAATACTTAGAGATGTAACGTTATAATAATCTACATTCTGCTCAACACTTGATTATCCCTTTCTAATCACCTCTAATTGTTCAGTCTTTTACTTGTTGCTAATTACATTTATATATATTTATATCTGTTGCTACTCTGTTTGCATCCCTATGTTTTTATTCCTATTTTGTCTGAAAAAAAAAAGAGTTTGCTCCCTTGTTCCAATTAAATATTACTTGAACAAACTTGACTTGTCTGTTAAACAGGAAAAATAGGGTACTGATAGTTTCAAAATATAGCAGATTATATGAAGAAGCTGACCTAGGACTTCTCAGCTTATCCAAGTACATTCTTAAGACGTGATTTCTGGTTACATGATGTCAATTTCTAGACTGTTAGAGACAATCATGTTTTTATGAACAATTGCTAAAACTTTCTCTCTTGTCTATCTACCTATCTACCTATCATCTGTCACATCGCTCTTGAATGAATGAAATCGCCCACATCCACGTCACTGTGGTTGTTCATTTACGAACTCAGAGCTGGAAGGTAATTTAGAGACCATGAAATTATCTCCCTTCATTTAAAAGGGGGAAGCTGATGGTCAAGGCAACAAAAGTGGCCAGTGGCAATCCCAGGAGTCCTAATTTCCAGACTCCTGGTTAAAGTATCTTTATCTAACATAACTGTCTTATTATTTTTTATTATTATTTTTGTTTTTTTGCTGAAGATTGGCCCTCAGCTAACATCTGTTGCCAATCTTCTTCTTTTTTTTTTTTAGGAAGATTAGCCCTGAGCTAACTACTGCCAATCCTCCTCTTTTTGCTGAGGAAGACTGGCCCTGAGCTAACATCTATACCCAACTTCCTCTACTTTATACGTGGGATGCCTACCACAGCATGGCATTTGCCAAGTGGTGCCATGTCCGCACCTGGGATCTGAACTGGCGAACCCCGGGCCACCGAGAAGCAGAATGTGCACACTTAACCACTGTGCCACCAGGAGGCCCAAACCAATCTTCCTCTTTTTGCTTGAGGAAGACTGTCACTGAGCTTACATCTGCACCAACCTTCCTCTGTTTTGCATATGGGACGTCGCCACAGCATGGCTTCATGAGTGATATGTAGGTCCATGCCCAGGATCTGAACCTGTGAACTCTGGGCTGCAAAAGCAAAGTGAACTTAACCACTGCACCACTGGGCCAGCCCCCATAACTGACTTTTAAATGCTTATGAGTTACTCTAACAAAACAAAAAGGATCTTTCTACTAAGTTTTAAGTTAATTAACAAATAAATGGAAATTTGGACTTCTTTTAGCCGTGTGTCTAAGAGCACCATCAATCTTCATCTTGA
Source organism: Equus przewalskii (assembly GCF_037783145.1). Classification (NCBI taxonomy): domain Eukaryota; kingdom Metazoa; phylum Chordata; class Mammalia; order Perissodactyla; family Equidae; genus Equus; species Equus przewalskii. Next base: position 27,966,514 of record NC_091858.1, on the reverse strand, counting down.
TCGCAAAAAATAGTTGCTGTCATTGAATCACATATTATAGTAAGACAAAGGATACCTTTGCTCTTTGTATAGGTACACAGAAAACTTGACATGTGACTGATGAAGCTATTATGTAAATTTGTCTTTTTTTTTTTTTGAGGAAGATTGGCCGTGAGCTAACATCCGTGCCCATCTTCCTCTATTTTATATATGGGATGCCTGCCACAGCACGGCTTGATGGGTGGTGCTGGGTCTATGCCCGGGAGCTGAACTGGTGAACCCCTGAGCGCCAAAGTGAAGCATGCAAACCTAACAGCTCTTCCACCAGGCTGGCCACGAAAATAAAGTCTTTTACCGCCATGTGATCCTAAGAATTCTTAATAAAACAGAAATTGTTAATAATATATTTCTTTAAGATTACGTTTCAGTTATTCTTTGGTAAGCAGGCACTCAAAATAAATGACAGAAAACCAATTAACTGTGGGAAAGTAGCTAAATATCTGTTAATATATACTCTAAAAAAAAAAGATGAAGAGATAAAAATCTAAATCATAGCCTGACATATATAACTTGTATTCTCCACTAGGTAAGTAAACAATTGCCCATAGCAGATGTCATATAAAGATAAAATTATAACTTATAAATACAATTCCTCTTTTATAAAATTAATGGACTGGTACATCAAGACCAGTAAAGTAATTGTTAAATAGGCAAGTTTAGATGATTTCAAATTAATCTGTAATTCATTAAAACCATTTTTGCATTGCACATCATTTTACATGGCACCTAATCTGAAAATTCAGATGGTCGTATTATTTTCATTAAAATAACTGAGTTCAACAATAAGCAGTCAGAGAAAAATACATGTATTTGTCATACATACATTCCAGAAAAAGAGAGAGGAGCTAGAGGAAATAAAAATAATAATTCCAAATGAGGAATACATTCCTGTACATGTGATTGAACAGTCAAATATTTCTAGCCTGAAAACTGAAATTTTTTCTCTCTTCTATCCAAATAAAAAGCTCACTGAGGGGCTGGCCCAGTAGCATAGGGGTTAAGTTCATGTGTCCACTTTGGCAGCCTGGGGTTTGCAGGTTCAGATCCCGGACACAGACCTACATACCACTCATCAAGCCGTGCTGTGACGGCATGCCATATACAAAGTAGATGAAGATTGGAAAAGATGTTAGCTCAAGGATCATCTTTCTCAAGCAAAAAGGGGAAGATTGGCAACAAATATTAGCCCAGGGTCAATCTTCCTCATCAAAAACATAAAAGCTCATTGAATCCTGTCCACAATCACTTCCAGAAGTTGTTCTGTTGTACATTGCTCTCTTGTGTTCATCATCCTCAATGACAAGTACAGTTTCTAGATCAAAAGCATTAGAAATAGCCAGGAGATTGCCTTAGTTTGGTGAATATAATTATTTTATCTCATGCAAGCTGAACTCTAGACAGTGAACATGACTGTTGGATATATGGAGATATTCTGTTTCCGCTATTAAATCTGTATCTGGGTACAGAGTGTAGATGAATTTGTCTACAATTGCTTAAATAAAGCCAGCTTGGATAAGGAGAGAATTTTAAGCAAGCTACATATTTCTGGGGAAAAAAGATATTTACCAATAGGAAGGACTGACTACCCTCTCAGGTTATTCAAAATAACTAGGTAGAAAGATATCAGGGGAGTCAAGCTTATTCGACAGGATGAGGGTTAGCCAAAGTTTCTAAGTGATGGTTCGTCTTCACAAAGTCCATCTTGCATCTCCTGAGAACTAAAACTCTGACCATCTCTACTCTGTGTTGATAAAGCTGATAACGAGGCCTTGGTGATTTGGGCCACATAGAGCTATACTGCTCAGCTCCATCTTAATCTCCCAGCTTGCAATGTAGATGCCGAGTCAATAGTATCTCATTAATTTGTTACAGAGCATTTGAATTATACTGTCTCTATCTTTATGTAGGGAATGTATTAACATATGAAGAGGAACAGGGTGTGCTCTTCTAGCAAAGAACTGTTTTGCAGAGGAATATTTTTTTATTCATGATATTCTTCAGCAATCTTTTATTTTTGTATGTGTATATGCAAATTAATGCAGAGCATACTATTTTGTTTTTTCTTTTTTAAAGATTTTATTTTTTCCTTTTTCTCCCCAAAGCCCCCTGGTACATAGTTGTATATTCTTTGTTGTGGGTCCTTCTAGTTGTGGCATGTGGGACGCTGCCTCAGCGTGGTCTGATGAGCAGTGTCATGTCCGCGCCCAGGATTCGAACCAACGAAACACTGGGCCGCCTGCAGCGGAGCGCGCAAACTTAACCGCTCCGCCACGGCGCCAGCCCCATACTATTTTTCATAATGTTATTTATTGTATTTAATACTTCCTAAAGTCGAAACAATGATTAGGTTATTTTTTAATTGATATCGTATTAGTTTTCAGCTGTGGCTATAACATTTTTCACAAATGCAGCTACTTAGAGCAACACAAATTTATCATCTTACTGGTTTGGAGGTTAGAAGTCTGAAATGAGTCTCACTGGGCTAAAATCAATTTGTCTGTTCCTTCTAGAGACTATGGGGGCGATCCATCTGCTTATCATTTCCAGCTTCGAGAGGCTACCCAGTTTCTGGGCACCTGGCTCCTTTCTGTCTCAAAACCAGAAACGGCTGGTCAAGTTTTTCTCACATTACCTCTCTCTGACACTGCTTCTTCTGCCTCCCTCTTCCACTTTTAAGAACTCTTGTGATTGCATTGGTCCCACTCAGATAATCCAGAATAATCTCTGATAAGATGATTATCCACCTTTGTTCCATTTGCAAACTCAGTGCAATGTGACATATTCACAGATTCTGGGGACTGGGGTGGAGACATCTTTGAGACCATTATTCTGCCTACCAGGGATGTCTTGTTTGCGGGTATCTGTGAAGAATGCAAGGACATAAACCCTATCATGGTGGTGTATATGACAGAGGCGTTTGTGTTTCTCACATAGCAGTAGGTCTGGAGATGGGAAATCTAGTGTGCGTTCCACATCGTTACCAACCTCCCAGGCACCTCTTTCTCCATGCTCCACTGATGAAGTGTGTGACTTTCACCTCTATCCAACATGTCTGCATTCTTGGCAGGAAGAAAAGACAAGAGGAAAGGACGAAGAGAAATATCTTTTAAAAATATCTCCTAGAAACTCTACCGAGTGCCTCGTGCTTACGCTTGGTGGACCGCAGCCAGGTCACGTGTACACTTGCTGTAAAGCAGCCAGGAGGGATGACTGCTTTCATGCAGGCACATTGTCACCCAGAGCAAAGATCAGCACTCTATTAGTGAGAAAGTCAGACAGAAAGGATGTTGAATAGGCAATTAGGAGTATTTGCTTCTTTGCTTATAGACACATGACAGAAAATCTCATTGAGGGCCTTGGGAAAACACGTTGTCTATAATATAGCATGCCTCTAAAATAGCTTCAACTACAGGACAAACGCCAAGAAGGTCTTTTGTTTTCCTACTTTGTGTACTAAGTGTATTAAATGCAAAGGGGTTTTTTTTTTCAAGCAGTAAATTATTCTCTAAACATGTACTCCATATCTTCTGCTCCAATGATTCCCAAAATAATCGTGTGCATGAAAATCACTTGGGAACTTAATTGAAATTTTAGATTCCCAGTTTTCACCAAAGATTCTGATTCCAAAGTTCTCAGAGTGGTTCATTTGACGAGCTCCCCAGGCATTTCTGATGCAGGTGGTCTGCAAACTCCGCTTTGATACAGTGGGAAAAAAAATCCCCAGTGAGCACACCTGCACTCAAATTAACACGTATTTATTGAGAACCTGCTGGAGAATCTGTAAGAGACATCACGAGGGCTATAAAGAAACAAAGACTTGGGGCCCGCCGGGTGGCACAGCACTTAAGTTTGCACGTTCCGCTTTGGTGGCCCGGCGTTCGCTGGTTTGGATCCTGGATGCAGACATGTCACTGCTTGGCAAGCCATGCTGTGGTAGGTGTCCCACATATAAAGTAGAGGAAGATGGGCATGGATGTTAGCTCAGGACCAGTTGTCCTCAGCAAAAAAGAAGAGGATTGGCGGCAGATGTTAGCTCACGGCTAATCTTCCAAAAAAAAAAAAAAAAAAACAGAAGACTTGATCCCTGTTCTTAAGGAACTTCCAGCTTCCAGGGAGGCACTGTGTAGATCCATTTCCAACTGCTATAATTTGAGAAAAACTATGAGAAGAAGAGCAAACAACAGCGTGAGCTCATTTTTCTTCATAACATCTATCATCATTACTTATTTATTTATCATCAATATTTATTTGTGTGGTTATCTGATTCATTACAGTCTTTACCACTAGAATACAAGCACCATGAGAGCAGGTAACATGTTTTCTCCCCATTGCATTTCCTGTAAGTAGCAAAGAGCTTAACTCTTAGCAGGAATACAGTAAGAGGCAATAAATATGTGTCAAATGGAAATTGTGCTGTGCTTGCTCAGGATAAAGTTGAAACGAATTAATTGTGAATACCAAATAGATGTACATAAAGAAGGCAATCGTTCGACTGGACCTGGAAGGGCTCAAGAAGCAGAAATGGAGAAAAGAGATTTCCACATTCAGAGAGCAATATGATCAAGAGTGTGGATAAATGAAGGCACATGATCAATGATAAAATGGAATGAAGTTTTTTTCAGTTATGGTTCAAAAGAAGAGTTTCCTTACTGCTTCTTTCTTTCTTTTGGTGAGGAGGATTGGCCCTGAGCTAACATCTGTGCCAATCTTCCTCTATTTTATATGTGGGATGTTGTCACAGCATGCCTTGAGTAGTGTGCAGGTCTGTGCCTGGGATCTGAATCCAGGAACTCCAAACTGCTGGAACAGAGGGTGAGAACTTAACCACTACACCACCCGGCTAGCCCCTCATTTTGTTTTAAAAACAAAATCAAGTGTGACACATGACAGTTTAGAGGTAATATTTGGTTCTAACCATTATTTCCTTGAATTTAATGGTAAAAATGTCTATATTTTTTACAGTCCTTATATACCTTCAAAGAAGTTTATTCTGGTAGTTCATTTCTCTCTATAAAATATCTTGCAAACTCAGTGGACTAAATACTATAACGTCTGTTTTATATCCATTATAGCTGTTGTTAAAATATTATCACTAAAGCTGGTAAAATACATATACACACACACAATCTAAAAACCCAGACTTTGAAAATGGAAGAGTCACTCTGGTGGAGCCCTGGTTACGAATTCGGGAACAGCCACTCCTTCCTTCTACGTTTTTGAAACATACTGTTAATACAAAATTTATTAATAATTTCTTGAGGGTCTTCTTGGATAGTAAGTAGTATGCAGTTATAAAATGCCTGGAATCCTTGACTAAACTTTTTTTATATTAATGTAAGTCAAAAATCAGCTTAATATAATGTGTTTTCATGTTCTCATTAAAAAGTAGAAGTTATAAAGCAACAATATAAAAACTGTGTCTTTGATAACAAAAAATATATATCTTTTAATTACCACTTTCATTTTTTGTTTTCTCTCCTATCTCTTGTTTAACACAAAAGACACACTGAAAAATTAGAGTCAGCTTAAAGGATGGTGAAAATGATAAAAGGAAAAAGTTCTATGATCTAATAATGAAAATTAAGAATATTTAATGTGTATGGCTAAGAAATATGATGACAAATGGGGACTTTGATAACTATATATAAATACTTGTGATGGTATGTTATAAAAGAGAAGGAAGATTTATTTAAGCTGGCTAAGGTCTTAGAACAAGGAATAATGATCTGAAGTTTTAAAAAGATAAAAATTTAAGTATAATGAAAAATGTTACTGTCATTGAGAACAATTAGAAAGAAGAATATTCTTCCCTGTAGACATGGGCACTAGAAATGATCAAAACCAGATGAGACAAAATCTTTGGGGACCTAATAGATAAAAAAGCCACTTTATACTGTCCTATTTCCTGGTCTGAGTAGGACTTTCTTCTATTACATATCCTTAATCACTTGAAAAAGAAATTAATGATCCATGAAATGGAAATTCTTATTTCAATAGGTGGGTTATTCCACAGACTTTGAAGAGATCTGTGGTTGAGGCCAAAACTCCCATTACCTCCCTAGGTCCTATATTTCTAAGTCAACTGCTATTTCCCACCAAAATATCCTGTTCTCTATTTTCTTTTACGTGAATGATTGATGAAGGACTACTTTATAAAAGCAGCAAGTGTTAAAGTTTCCTTTATTTCACTTTATAGGATTTCTTATCTATCTATATATCTATTTATTTCCCCACCTATCTGCCTATCCCTGTTTCTCACTAAATATTTCCAATCTTCCCCAGGTTGAATAAGGTCATGCTATGATGTGTCATGGAACATAGGTACACGTTCACAATGCTTTCTTTCAAATTGCTTAGTTTAAGATCTCCATAGAATATTATCATGACTAATATGTTTAGTGGCTCAGATCAAATAACTACCAGATTTTCTGAGTTGATTAATATGTGCAAACACACGTACCCACGTGCGTGTATGATTCTATGTATCTTTTTATTTAACTTATATAATTTCTTTTACCTTCATCTTTTTCTACAATATAGTACTGTCTATGGTGATCTGAGAGCCAAAAAGTAATATATATTGTCAGTGCCTTCAGTGTTTTAAAAATATTAATTTCATAATGGGGTGTAGGTTGAAATAATGAACTCAAGGCAAGGAATTCAGCTTCTTGTAATGATCCAGTGTAAGTGAATGAGAAAAGTCAGAATAGGAGTGTTAGGAATGAAACAGTGAAAACAGGAGAATTTGAGCTTTATTTCAAAGGAAGCACCCATAGAATCATGGGATTGATTATCTTTAGGAGATTTGCAAAAAAAACCAAAAAAGAGTCAAAGAGAGCCTCAAGTCCTAGACTTGTTAACTGGTTAGAATAACTAAAATGGTGTGGGACTGGGAAATTGGGTGGGGAGACGAATATATGCGTCTTGTTATTTGGATATTTGCTTTTATTGTATATAAGGTGAATTAGTTGGATATGGCCAATCATAATTTGTTTTAAACATTTATTTAGATTTTGTCACTGTTTAAGCAAAATTTTAAATTATTAAAGTAAATCTCAGCATTTCTCCACGTCCTAATTAGTGGTGAGCACAAAGCTAACCATTTCATATTCTTTTGGTTTGTATCAAAGAACCACATCTATTCATATATGTGTGTGTATTCATATATCTATATATACACACATATATATAGTACATATATAGTGTATATATATGTCTATACATTTTATTTGTATATGATGATATGTATCTTTTATATATCTTTTATATGACATATATCTTTATACACATCTTTATAGAAAGATTATGGAAGTGCTACCACACTAAAGTAGATCTTAGAATTGCTGCTCCTAAAATTCTGTTGTTCTCACCAGACTGCTGGTTCCTGTTGGTCTTTAAAGAAGCCTGAATCTTTCCTTCAATTTTAGAAATTTCAGAGTTTAAATTACTTTAGAAATTCTTGGTTCAAACAGCCATTGCAGACTCTAGTAGTCGAGGAAATACATGGTTTCATTCTGTTTTAGCACTCAGAGGATTCCATTCCAAATCTTTGTTTATTTGTGGGCTTCACCATTGGAATACTCCAATTCCCTTTAGGCATTGTGTCTTTAGTCTTTAATTGGGCACCCTTCTCCTTTGGCATGCCTCTGCTCAGCCTCAGCTCCCGGGGAGAGATCCTTGTGGTGTCTTAGAAACTTTTAACCATCTTCCTCTTATCCTTCTTCTTCTCTCTTTCTCTAATTAAAACCAAAAGAAAAAAAAAAAACAGGAAGGAAAAGCAATAGAAATTTATCTCTTCCATAGTAAATGTAAGCTTGGCCAAACTCTATAATTGCTCTCTGCCCTTACAAGTTCCAAAGTTGACCTACATTATTATCATAATTGGTAGTTACGTTACTATCATTTTTATTTTATTCAAAAGACTATCTTGATGTGACAGCCCTTTGTTCTATTAATTTTTTAACCTTACACTAATTTTGGTATAATCCTAACCTTTCAGATACATCAATTTCTTTTTTCTTTAAACATTTTAAATAATTTACATATTTATTTTTTTCTCAGCCCAAAGCCACAGTACATAGTTGTATATCCTAGTTGTAAGTCCTTCTAGTTCTTCTATGTGGGACGCCACCAAAGCATGGCTTGATGATTGGTGTGTAGGTCCACGCCCAGTATCCAAACCCACAAATCTCAGGCCACTGAAGCAGAGCACGTAAACTTAACCATTTCGCCACAGGGCCAACCCCCTAACTTACATATTTTTAACAGTTAGACCTAAACCTAAACCTAACATTATGCAGCACATTAATGAGCAAAGTCATAGTTGACGTTTAATTCCAAACTATACATTGAAATGATCGCAAATGTACTTTAAGGCATCATGTCTGATGAGTAATTTAACACAGGGTGTATGAAAGTTGTCATAAGTTTTGACTTTGAATATTGTTAATCTGTGATTATAGCCTTCAAAGCACAGATACATTAATTTGTATTTAATAAGCTGAATATGCCATAAATTTTTCAATATTTCATAAAATATTTAACAGTCTATGCTAAATAAGAAGATTTGTATACACACCTACACAGACCGAAGCAAATCTCTGTGTATTAATGCAGTTAATGACTGGTGGTTTCAATTCCAAAGCACTGCTCCATATCTACTTAGCTTCATCCTTAGTTAAGGAAGAAAAGTGCTATCGTTCAAAGGGTTATCTTAATAAATGTTGGAAAGTTCGATAGAGGCTAAACTCACGAACATTTTGTGATAAACATTTTCATGAAAAGAATGTATTAAGAAATTACAGATTCATATCAGATTCTGATAAAAGAGAAACAAATGTCAGTCCCCCAATATGTTTAATAAGAAAACACAAATGTTATCTGTCCAACAGTCATTGGTGAGATTTGTTTGTTTGTTTTGCTTAAAAGAAGAAGATCCCACAATTCTTGCCATAGCAGCTGTTCTTTAGAATTTCAAGTATTATTTCCTTTGTTAGATATTATAATATTTTTTGTTTGCTCTTTAAGAAATTCTGAAAATAACTTTTAAGCTCAAAGGTAATTTATGAGAATCCATTATCTTTTTTCTCTTTTCATTAAACATTTGATTTGAAGAAGACGTATTAATAGGATGATAGCTTCCTATAGCCTCTCTCAAGGAGACCTTCTTGGGAGTGAAACAATTGAAGAAAACAGACATAGATGTACTCTTCCATTGTATGGAGAGGCAAAGCAAAAGAAGTTAGAGAAAATTTCATGTGTGTTCTGAGAAAACATTGCTTACATATTTTTAAATCTCTGGGAACCATAAATAGAAAACCAAAGATAATTATAAAATAGTTTTGGATGATGAAAATAATTATGTAAGTTGTCTGATACCACATAAGGAAGTGGTAACAATAAGGACTGGAGAGCAATAGGCCTGGATTCAAAGCTTTCTCCGACACTTTTAATCAGGGTGAACTTGTGCAAGTTATATGTAAAAAAATTCAGTTTCTGCCTTTGCAATATTGTGCCTATTTTTTGTAACTGTTACATATTTCAGTCAACAAATTAGATATTCAAAAAATATGTTTCTCAGGGCTGGCCCAGTGGTGTAGTGGTTAAGTTCATGCGTTCTGCTTAGGTAGTATGGGGTTTGCCAGTTTGGATCCCAGGCGCCGACCTACACACCACTTATCAAGCCATGCTTTGGCAGGCATCCCACATATAAAGTAGAGGAAGATGGGCATGGATGTTAGCTCAGGGCCAATCTTCCTCAGCAAAAAGAGGAAGATTGGTGGTGGATGTTAGCTCAGGGCTTATCTTCCTCAAAAAAGGAAAAAGTGTTTCTCTATTCTTCTATAACAGTTACTTTCTAATGTAACCTCTCAATACTCTGGATATTAGAGACTTCACATCAGGAAAATCAGAGATTCACACCACATCTGTTTTGCCAGGATTACATCTAAATTCTTGAGGGCATGGGGCCAGCCAGGTGTAGGCCAGGAGTTCAGAGCTGGACCTTGGTGTGGCTCCTTTGCAGGGCATAGAGGCAGAGGTGGAGAGAATTCCCAGGAGCTACAGTAAAACTGTCTCTGAAAGACAGTGCACTCCCACCGTCAGAAGTTAAGTAGGAGCTCAGAAATCTTTTCTTGTTTTTTTTTTTAAGATTTTGTTTTTCCTTTTTTTCCCCAAAGCACCCGCCCCTGTACATAGGTGTGTATTTTTAATTGTGGGTCCTTGCAGTTGCGGCATGTGGGACCCCGCCTCAGCATGGCCTGGTGTGCGATGCCGTGTCCACACCCAGGATTAGAACCCGAGAAACCCTGCGCCGCTGAACAGGAGCGTGTGAACGTAACCACTTGGCTACCATGGGGCCAGCCCCAGAAATCGTTTGTCTTAGCAAGACTCTCTTTCCTTCCAGCAATATTCATAGCTGCCTCGGGGTCTTTAGAACTAAACTCACTTTACCGTTGATCTCCGTGTTTTAGATTGGGTTCGCTAACAACAGACTCTGAGATGGTGAGTTGAGTGCAGAAAGAAAATTGTCCTGGGGTGCTCTCTGGAGGCAGAAGTGTGAGGAAGTGCAAAAGGCAGGTGGGCAGAGGGAGAAGCTGAGCTGCAATATGATAGCAACTGATTCTCCGGGCAACTCTGCAGCTGGGATGGACGTTCCGAGTTGGCCCAAATTGGCACTGTGATGCTGAGCCTTGCCCTGGCCATTCACAGGCCACGGGCTGCCCTGTGGTATGGGGTGTAACACTGGGAGAGGCAGTTTTCTGCAGCTGGGGGTTCCACCCAGTGAGGGACACAGCTGTGCGTCATCGGAGGTTGACGTTCCTAGCAGCTGAGGGGAGGGTGCATTGGCTCTGATGAGATTTAGGTATTGCTCCACAGAATGTACAACAGTACCCTCCTTGATCCACTCAGATCCGTTTGATTCTTGCAGTTTTTTGTCCCACCCAGGAAGAGTTTCTCCAGGATTCTGGTTGTTCTTCTCGCTAGAAAATTTATAAGAAAAGGGTGAATGCAGAAATTTTGTGTATTTGATCACGGCTATAACCTCACCATCTAGAATGGTGCCTGCAACATGGTAAGTATTCAATGTGTATTTGTCAAGTGAATGAGTGAATCCACAGGAGGGTCCACTGAGATGTCCCCGTGTCCATTATCTCTTCGGTGATCAGTTCACGAAGGTCAGTGCACCAACCTCTTTCTCTCAACTGCAGGAGCCCCAGGTCTCTTGGCTATTCTGGAATCATACTCCTGTTCCTAAACCCCTCTGGGAGTGACTCAGAACTGTCCTCTGGATGAATCTGGGCTGTCTTCTGCACCTGCTTCATGCCGCTGATGGGGATCTCTGGGAGCCTGTCAGATTTGTGGCTTCTCTCCAGGTTGGGGTTTGCTCTGCCCTGCTTCTTCCAGGCCTGTGTTCTGTCTGCTTTCCCTGGGCCTCTGACTCCTGCTCGTGGGCCCTGTATCAAGTCTGGGCTTTAGTCTTTATCGAGTCTAGGGTAGAGACTTAGCAGTCCAAAAGCCTAAACTTTCGAATTTGAAGTGCTTTTTTCCCTCCTCTTTCATCTCTCCCTTGGTTGAGGCAATACACACCACTGAATAAATGGGTGAAAGGTGACAGGGTATAAAGAAATGCAAAAAGAGGAGGGACAGCATGATATCTCAAAATGCTTTCCCACTGTGCTCTTTACTGAGTTGTTTTTAGATTTAAATGACATAATATATTTAAGGTGCTGGTTGTCTACTGGTAGTAGCAGTATTCAATTTCTTCTTTAAAATATGAAACCACATGAAAAAATAATGACAGTATAATAGCTTTTCCCCTTGTGGTTGTATATGTGTTAAGTTAAAAACAGACTTCTGACAGCCAAAAAGAAGCCATTCGTAACAATAGAAGGCATGAAGTAGTTTTATAAAGACACTGTACATTTAAATTAAAGTCAGTAATACAGTCTGAAAACTTTCTGGAGTAAAAACCTCAAAATTCCACTAGTAAATTCAAGATTTAAGACAGAAGCACTTTTAGATGCTCACTAAATACCTAAAAAAGCAAAAAATTCTATAAACACATGAGAAATCTATGTAGATGTCAACTGATTTAATCAATATGCTAGTGATGTACATTTTCTGATAATTCATCTCTGAATGGCTACGCATGAAGTTTTTTGCTGGGATTGCGATAAATTAGATGTTACAATATGAAAAATTAGACAAATCACTTTATGTGTCATTATTAATTGGGTGTTTCTCCAGCAGTCAAGCCAGGCTCATTTGTTGGAATGGAATACCACAGCTTAATGTATCTAATAATGTCTTCTAAAGGATGAAATTACTCACGAGGGAGAGCCTGAAGAATAAGATCAATGAACTTATATTAGTGTAAATTATCACTGATAAATGAATGCAACATTGGGGATTGAAATTAACTGAGAATTTAAACTTACTGCCAGTTTTGCAAGTTTAAATAGGATAAGCATGCCAAGTATTGAAAATATAAATTATAATAATATCATACTTATACCTGATAAATTCCTGACAAATATGTTTAAAATTAGAAACATTGAAATTAAGAAATATATATGTATATATTTAACACATAGAAAAGAAATATTAATTTAAAATAACTTTGATTAGGGAAAAACGTCTATGAAAGGGACTTCTTGTGTAGTTGTGCCAGCATATAATGTCCCAAATTGAGGCTAAAGTTACTGCTTTGGAGTAGAAACTAGTAACTCGAAAGAATTTAAAGTAGTTTGCAAATGTGCCTAAATTCTACTACGCAATTAACTCATGCCAAGAGAAATGAATCAATATAAAATATTTATTTTGTTTTTATTTAATTAAAAAGCTATTAAATGGAGAAATAAATGAATAAAATGTTACTACCTTCCAGTTTCTTAAAAAATGTAATGATAAGCTCAGCATTGTAAATGGATTAGATGACAATCTCATGAAATACATAGAACAACTCAGAGACAAAAGAACAGGTGTGGGTTCGCTTGACCAGGAGCTTCACTTGTGAGAAGCAGTCTTCTCCAGCTGATGCTTGATCTGAACTGATACCCACAGGGGGTGTTGATCCTGAATATGGAAGGGAGAGATTTTTTTACGAGACTATTAGAACTTGGTTGTGTTATGGGAGATAAGTGCCTTACGTGTGATGAATAAGGTCTTGCTTCTGTGACAATTTTAGGACGACATTGGTTGCAGTGATTAAGAATTCAATACTCAGTGAGCTGTTTCAAGAAGGTAATAATTGATCAAAACAGTTTGCGGTTAGGAAACCTGTTGAAGCTTGGAGATGCCATTGACACACTTTGGTGATCATATTGTTAGTGCAAAATGTACAAATATTATACTGGCTTACAAAAAGGAAGATAATTATTCCAATTAACAGAACAATGTCAATCCAAAGATTTTTTTTTCGATTGTCAGAGCGTAAAACAGTGTAACGTACAAACCTAAGAGTAAAAGAAAGTTGTGTGAAATTCTTATTTTACGTAAAAACAACATGCCATTGAAAAGGATTGCAACAGCTTCAAAAAACATAGTTCAATCTACAAAACCTAAACAGTATCCTTAATACTTAAAATTAAAGTTAGACAATTATATCACAGCAGTATGTTAAAAATTTCCAACCTCGAACTAAATTTTGGCCCTTGACTTTTGAAACTAAAAACCGAGCATTTCCCATATCTATGTATTTACAAGTATCGTGTGGTCTCTAATTCAGTTAATATTCTTGACTTAGTTTCTTAGGGAAACTTTAGAGTCGAGTGGGTGGAAAAAAAGAGAGCATCAATAAATACTTAGATTTGTTAAGTAAATGAATATGATTTGGGAGGATATAGATACTTATGAATTAAGACCTAAAAATTATTCACTAAATTTTTGTTAAATTTAATTATTTTGGAACAGCAATATTTCATAAAAAGATTTTATTATTTCAAATAGGTGTACCCAGAAAACAGGAACTCTCCTTACTAAATCAAATCATTTAACGTCTTGAGTCCTGACTGGATACTATCTATTTAACATAGCTACGAGAAATAAAACTAGAACAATTTTAAGCACATCAATAATCTGAACATATTTAGTTGAGAAAGTATCCATGATAACGTTGTCATTCAGAAATGTTTCAAATAAAACAACTGAATGATTCTGATATATCCGTACTTTGTTAAAAAAAAGTAACAGACAGAATAGGAGAAAACATATTCATCCACATAATCCAAATGTATTTAGATGGAAATTTTAAAATTTATAAAGTTTTAAATTAATATGAGTAATTAATGTAACAGTTTTTAATGAATGGTATTCGATTTCTAATCTTTCCCCATTTTCTCTTTTGTGACTTTGGAAAAACATAAAATAAATTTGATGCTTAATTTAAGTTACTTTTTATTGTGTACCCAGTATTTAAATAACTAAAATAAATTTCCTTAAATTGGTTTATACTTTTATTAGACGCTTACCTTTGAAATGTGATAGTACATAGGCAAAGTTTGATTTCTTAAACACTCACATAATTCATTCAAAGCTGTATGTGTGTATGTAGAATACCGATTAAAACCAAATCTCTTTATGGGGCATAGTAAAAATAAAACTATTTTACCTTCTAAGATAAAAGAAACCCATAGAAATTCCATTCTGATTCCTTTTATATTTACAATGCCTTAGCATGCCCTTCTTTCAAAATTAAATATAGATTTTCTATCTCTCACTTTTTGGAACATAATGAGTTCAAGATTTTTAATCTAAATAGAAGAGCATCAAATGTTCTCCAGATTTTGTCATTTGTTATTTTTCCAGCATTACCGTTCCCATATCTCCATATGTCCACCAATAGGTATTTCCCTGATACCTTTGAACTAAGTACCGTCATCTCGATTAAAAAAAAAAGAGAAAGTCAGAAATATAAAGTGCCAGGCTTCAGCCCACATAGGACTCAAATCCTCCTCTTTACCTTATCAATAGTCCTTTGCTTTTTTTTTTTCTTTTTAAGGAAGATTAACCCTGAGCTAACTGCTGCCTATCCTCCTCTTTTGCTGAGGAGGACGGGCCCTGAGCTAACATCTGTGCCCATCTTCCTCTACTTTATATGTGGGACACCTACCACAGCATGGCTTGCCAAGCAGTGCCATGTCAGCACCCGGGATCCGAACTGGTGAACCCTGGGCTGCCAAAGCGGAACGTTTGCACATAACCACTGTGCCACTGGGCAGACCCAGTCCTTTTTGCATTTCTGCTGCACCACAGTGGCCTGGACGAGACATAAAAAGAGACTATTTCTGAGTTGTCTGTGTAGCTAACATCTAGTTAAAAATTCATTGTCAACATGACTTTGCCTCTAAAATATAATCATATCCTGGAAATATATTAAGTTCATCTTAGCAAATATCTGAGACCAGAAAATAAAAAAACAGTAAATAATCAGTATGTCCACTGAGAGGATCTAGTTTTGAGAATGGTGTCTGGGGCTTGGCGAGTGGAAGAGAGAGGCGGAAAGATATAGGAGCTTCTTAAAAAATTGTGTAATTCTAATTTTTTGATATGACTTGGTTAAGGGGTTCATTTCCACTTATTTAATGGTTTGCTAATTGATGTAATTCTCCAAAGATCATGATTGAAAGTTTAAGCCCCTTTCAATCAACATCACACGTATTTTCCTCAAAACCTTCCTGTTCAAATGATCTCATATTTAAAAGAATAAATAAAACATTTCTTCTCTGCTTTGTTTCATCTTAGATATTCTGATAAAGTTTCTTCCCAAACACTCAGACAATTCATTCAAGGTACTTTGTTTTTAAGAGGACAAGGAGAGGCTCACTCCTTACGGAAGTCTTTGAATGGGGTTGCCAGACAAGAGAGAAAATGTCCCCGTTTGCCAAAGACTGAATAAAATGGTCATTTGAGGAATATGTATGTGTCCCCAAGCCTTCCATGCAAGAGTGAATGGATGGCTTAAAATTCTGGGTGACATCCACCCCTCCGTATTTATTTCACTTAAGTCATATAAAAGTAATGTGTTTTACAGTTTCTTGACTGTACTTTGACCTTTCACATGTCCTTGTCATTGAAGTTATTACCCCTTGGCTTGCATGTCCTCACCCTCTTGTCTGGGAGTGACTTGTGAATTCCCAACCTCTCTTTAAATACTCAGATAAAAGATAATTTACCCTTGAAATTCTTTGCTTTTTTAAAATCAGTGTGTTTGTGTGTGCGTTTTCTGTGCTCCCCCTATAACACTTTCTACAGACCTCTTTTGGAAGCATATATATAACTGTTCCAATAGTTTCCTTGCCAATTTGTCTTTGTGACCTTCTAGGAAAGAAGAGTCTTCAATTTATCTTTTTATTCTCAGACACTGACATACTGCCTGACAAATGGGAGGTATTTAAAAAACATTGAGAAGTGAATGAGTGGTCAAATTACTTTACCTCTCGATATAAAGTCTTCAAGTTCTGTTTCATCATGTTTTGTTACAAGTGTGTTCTTTGTATCCTGTAAATTGTTCCAAAGTATGTTTAAGAAAGCAGGTATTTTTTTAAATCTAAGCTTGCAAGTTATATGTGATTGCTATTTCAAAAAAACAACTTAAGATAGATACTACCATAAAACCAGCCAGAGTGTTTACCTGAAAGAGACGGAAAAGCTTAGAATGTTTCAGTAAAGAAACTGAGCAGATGTCTTCTGATTGGTGAAAAGATGTTCACAGTGATCCCCATATGCAAATCACTTCTGCTCATCTGGCCCCTAGCTATATTCCATGGCAGTCCTAGATGAATTTTAATGGATGTTTCACACTGATGCTTCATTAAGGGTTATGTTTTCATAATAGCAGGAATAAAGAGAATAAAGGATTAAAATTTAGAAAAACTCTAAATTGAAGCAGTGGGTTTCTTTTTTTCTCTCTATAGTTTCTTCCTCAAGTTAGAAGAACGAAAACAAAAAATAAAAGATTACTGCGCTTTGGTTATTATAATAAAAATATTTTGGGGTTTTTCTGCCATACAAGTACAAGCAAATAATTTCTTTTTTTATGTCAGCCAACGTTAACTTTTAGAAACCAAAATTAATTGCACATTACTTGAAAAAAGTTTTAGATTCAAAGTATAAAACATTAGAATAAATTAAAACTGAGTTCACACAACTAAGATTAAATGGTGTTAGCTAAAGCACTGATTTACATTAAAGATTTAGGAGAAAGTTGGTAAATTTTTAAATCATTTTCATTAACCATGGAAAAATTTATTTAATCCAAATTGCATTAACAATTTATGTAGGCCAGTACTCTCGAAATGTTAGAGAAATCAGCTCATAAAATGGTTTATTATGCACTTACATGTTTTATTATGTTTCCATTTAAAAAATAATAATTAAGAGGAAACAAGCTGTTTTTAAAGTTTAGTTAGTGCTCATATCCCAAGAACATATAAACATACACTAGAGAACAGCTTGCTGGAGTTGAACATGTGCAAACAGCATAGTGAATATTATTCAATAAATATTTACTGAGTGTACACTATTTTAGACATCAGAGACATATCTCACTGCGTTTGCTGATCATATTCATGTCTCACTTAATTCTCACAAAAACTCTCTGATGTCATTCTTTCACACATAACTAAGTCAAGGGGAGCAAGGTGAACTCAGATTTGGCTGACTTCAGAGTTCAAGCCCTTCACCACTAGATGGTCTCTGTTTCAGTGCAATTGGGGAAGCACATGGTCATGTGATGATCAACGTCCTTGATGCCGTAAAGGGAGAGTGAACCACAAGCCTAGAATGGATGAACAAATAAAAGGAACACAGAGAAAGTGGAGCTGAGCATCACCAGTACTCAGTGTCAGAGAATAATAGGAGGAAGACGGTTCAGGAAAAGAGTTTAAAAATTAGAGAAAGAAGGAATTAAGAAAGAATTTTTTTAAATTATTTTATTGAGGTCATTTTGCCTTATAGCACTGTGTAAATTTCAGTTGTACATTATTATATATCGGTTTCTGTATAGACTCTCTTGTGTACAGCACCAGTAGTCTAGTTTTTATCTGTCACTATACGTATGTGACCCTTTACCCCTTTCGTCCTCTCCCCACTCACTTCCCCACTGATAACCACTAATCTATTCTACTTATCCACCTGTTTGTTTATCTTCCACATATGAGTGAAATCATACAGTATTTGTCTTCTCTATCTGACTTATTTCACTTAACATAATACCTTCAAGGTCCAAGGATGTCGTCACAAATGGAACAACTTGGTCTTCTTTTATGACTGAGTAGTATTCCATTGTATATATATATACATACCACATCTTCTTTATCCATTCATCAGTTGATGGGTACTTGGGTCACTTCCGCATCTTGGCTATTGTGGATAATGCTGCAATGAAGATAGGGCTGCATAAATCTCTTTGAATTGTTGATTTCATGTTCTCTGGATAAATACCTTGTAGTGGGATGGCTGAATCATATGGCATTTCTATTTTTAATTTTTGAAGAACTCTCCATACTGTTTTCCATAGTGGCTGCCCTAGTTTGCATTCCCACCAGCACTGTATAAGGGTTTCCTAAGAAAAGAATTTTTTGACAGATGCTAGAGAAGCATAGTTTAAAAATGGAGGTTGGTGGATGTCAAAAACTACAAAAAAAGCTGATGAGAATGACATGAGGAATTAATGTTAGTATTTCAGTCATTAGAGAGCTCTCAGTTTGTAGTAAAATTCATAATTCTAATCACAACAGATCATAAAGCGGAAATAGTAAAATCACAGATGTAACATCCATAGAATTACCATGAGACCGGAGTTTCTGTCTTTATATCTAAATGTTATAATTGAGCATAAGCATAGATAGAATTCGAGCATTCAATGTCAGTGAATAAAAATTGTTATTGTTCTGATTAAAGTTAAAATACCATGTTGTAGAGAATCACAATAAATGTAGGACCACCCAGAAATTAGGTAGAGATGCAAATGATACAGAAAGCAGGATTCTAGCACAGTGTTTTCCCTTTTTAAAGTGCATTTCGTGTAAAATTAGTTGCCTGAGATATTCATACCTATTACTTTTTTTAAGAAAAAGAAAAGGTTCTGTGATCAAGAAAGTATAGAAACACTGTTTAATGTGGCTGGACAGATTTAAACATAGGATTTCCTTTATGCTAATGTATTATTTCCCAAATGTATTTGGGGAATGGTACCCTTTCCAAAAAAAGAAAGTCACTGGCACCCTTTTCGTTGAAAATCACCACAGAGCAGACATTGGAAAGTATTGTTCTAAAGGATAATGAGGTGAGAAGCGGGCTGGTGGCCAGTCTACCAGTATAATACGTGATCATACTGGAGCAATGGGAAAACCAAAATATTCAGGCTTCAGATTTCGATTCATGTAGCAGTATATAAATAAATGTCATCCCGAGAACTTTAGTTTTATTAAAATTATTATGAGTCTGCTGATTTATCCAAGAGAAATTTAAATGAGACAAGTGTGATAATTGTAGGAACACAATTCCACAGGAAATATTGAGAAGTTCAAGTTTGTTTTTGCGCCATGCTGGGCTAACAAAACATAATCAGAATGTTTGTGTAGTATGGAATAACCCACCAAACTTACTCAGTTTCTCTCAAAAATAGCTTTCCTTTAGGAAGATCAAAAAGATGTTGGAGTCCATGCCTAGCTCCAAGTGAGAGCAATGGTATTGGACTTACCCTCAATAATTAGAAATATTTTAGTTGAAGTTTATTTAAATTATACTGTAATGCCACATCTTTAAAATGTGTCACTTTATATTAATTTTTACAAATCCACTCCTGTGTGTTAGCTGCTGGCCAATAATTACAGATATAGCAAAAAGTGGGTTTATTTTAATTAGGCTTCTTTAGTTGTTTTAGAAGCAATTCATTTTGTTAATATTTATAAGGAAATGCATAATTATATGCACTTCT
Organism: Equus przewalskii; assembly: GCF_037783145.1. Taxonomy (NCBI): domain Eukaryota; kingdom Metazoa; phylum Chordata; class Mammalia; order Perissodactyla; family Equidae; genus Equus; species Equus przewalskii. The sequence goes on along the minus strand of NC_091858.1, from coordinate 27,946,533 downwards.
CTGGAAATATTAACCACTGAGAACATGTTAAATTACATTTGTATTATTATAACTATTGTTATTTAAGAGGAAAAGTTACACCTTTTAGGCAAAAGCTTAATTTCAATATACAGAAATCAAATTATTTTATTTATTCAAACAGATAATAATTAGTGAGCAGTGGACTAGGCACTGTGAAGCCAGCTGTGACGGAGGACTCCTATCTCATGTGGCTTGTGTACTATTAAGAGCTCCCAGCACTTGTCAAATAGTGCTATCAGTACTATTACAATTACATATTTTGAGATGACAAGCATTTTTCATATATGTAAATGGTTTACTTTAAAATAAAAACTAACTAAAGTTAACTGCAGCTACGTACTTTTTTGTGAGGAAGTTCTTGGGATCAGAAGCAAAAATTTGAAAAATAGAAAAGCTCTTTTTTTTTTGAGGAAGACTAGCCCTGAGCTAACTACCTCCAGTCCTCCTCTTTTTGCTGAGGAAGACTGGCCCTGAACTAACATCCATGCCCATCTTCCTCTACTTTTATATGTGGGACGTCTACCACAGCATGGTGTGCCAAGCAGTGCCATGTCCGCACCCAGGATCCGAACTGGTGAATCCTGGGCCGCCGAGAATCGGAATGCATGGACTTAACCACTGTGCCACTGGGCCGGCCCCAATAGAAAAGCTTTTTGAATGTATATATCATATGCTACAGTATGCCTGTGTATGAGTGAATTAGCATAATGCTGTCTGCTATGACAAATAAGGCCCAAATCTCAGGGGCTTATGACAAAAGACATTTCTTTTCTTGCTCAGGTAATAATCCAGGGTGAGTGTTTCTTTTTTTTCTTTTTTTGGTAAGGAAGACTGGCCCTGAGCTAACATCCCTTGCCAATCTTCCTCTTTTTGCTTGAGGAAGATTGTCGCTGAGCTAACATCTATGCCGATCTTCCTCTATTTTATAGCATGGCTTGATGAGTGGTACATAGGTCCATGCCTGGGATCCAAACCTGTGAACCCTAGGCCACCAAAGTGAGAGGATGAACTTAGCTGCTACTCCAGGCCATCCCCCAGCACAAGTGTTTCTGATTGTCGGGTAGCCTTCCGTGTGGTTAGTCACAGACTCATGCAAGGTCCTGGATGAGGCCATGAGGCCTACAAATGCTCCAAATCCTTCAGCTGGTAGGCTGGGGAATGAAGTATTAAAAGACAAAAAGCAATAGTTGTCTCCACTCACACTTTCTAGGTTCTTCCTATATACGAGGAAGGAGGAAAAACACAATCCTTGGCTCTACAATCAAGAAGATGAGCACCCAAATTCTGTGGACTGTGAGTCATTGTTGCCACACAGTGTGTGTATACAATCCAGCTAATTCATTGGAGGAAGCTTTCTAATTGTACTTTCTTGTCAAAAGTTATATAGTTCGAAAGTAAAAGCAAGAGTAATTGCTGTTTTCCCAGGAAAGAAATCACCCGTTAATGAAATGTATGACCCATCCCAATGACTTACCCATTTGGAATGTTTGCTGATTTCCTACTGTACGCTGTGTACCCCGTGTGGACAAGCTGCATGATGCACAAAGGGGAAACAACACACACTCTCTCTCCTTGCAGAGCTTACAATCTAGGAAGGGAGAGAAGTTAAAAAAAAAGAAAGAAATATATAATGAAAACTGGTAAAGACAGAGTTGTGACAAACCATGATTAAAAAGGATGAGAGAGAGTGAGAGAAGAGCTATGCTTTAATAATAGATAGAACGAAGACCTCCATGGGGTGTGATGTGTAGGCTGAAACCTGAAAGGTGAAATGCCCCTGGCAAAGAAGAGTGTCAAGAAGATTTCAGGTGAAGGAAATAGCATGGAAGTCCAAAGGCCGAAGGTCAAAGAGACCTTGGACTCTGTGAAGTACCAGGGTTTATGTCTTCACATATTTGTAGAATAAGCCAAGAAATTATTACTCTAGAGGTGCTGATTTTTAGCAAAAATGAAAAAAAGAAAAAAGTAGTCTAAAAGTTTAAGAACTACCAGCCCCCTCAGTGTTCAACACACATCATCACAGGTTGATCTGTCAGGGTCCTGAAATGAAGCGTTGTACAATTCCATTATGATTATTATCATTATTCCATAATGACCAAGGTTTATGGATGAGAATAACTAATTTTATTTGCTCTTGTTATATAAATATGTAAAATCATTTTACATTATGAGTAATGATAAATGGCACCCTAAGTATATAATTTTAACCAAAATAAATAAAACCAAGTAGCTATACTTAGAACGATGGGATTTGAACTTACTAACAGTTTGGTTTTATTTTTAAATGTGCTTGAATATTTAATAATAAATAATTTTATATTATAACAGTGTTTTACTCACCAATGTTTCTTTGGCTTTCTTTTTTGTTTTGCATTAATTTTCTTATGATCCTGATAAACATATATATATATATATGTATATATATATTCCAGAATTTGAAAGGACTTACCTTTTTTTTCCCAAGTAATTTTACTGGGATTATAATGGTTTATAACATTGTGTAATTTCAGGTGTGCATCATTGTTTATCAATTACTGAATACACTTCATTGTGCTCACCCCAGTAGTCCAATTTTTATCCATCACCATACATATGTACCCCTTTATCCCTTTTGCCCACCCCCCCAACCACCTTCCCCTCTAGTCAGTTCTCTTTATCCATGTATTTGTTATCTTCCACATATGAGTGAAATCATGCAGCATTTGTCTTTCTCTGTTCTGGCTTATTTCTCTTAACATCATACCCTCAAGCTCCATCCATGTTGTGGCAAATGGAACGATTTTGTCATTTTTTTTATGGCTGAGTAGTATTCACTTACCTTTCATTAGTTCACAGCCCAAGCAACTGAAACTCGTATAGCCAACAAACGAACTATTGCATCATTGAGCATTTTGTTCTCACAAAAAAATCTTATAAAAATTTACAGCAGATATTCTTCTGAAACTCTGAGAACGCATCCTAGTTTATGTTGTTTTGGTTTTAAATAATGGATAACAGGAAATGTATTGAATGAGTAGAATGAAATACATTTCTCTCCTATGACAGCCCATGGTATCACATCTCCTCCAGCAAGGCCCCGATGTAGTCTTCAATTCAGTTGGCTCTGAAAATTTACAGCATAAGAGAAGGAGGGGTGCAAATGGGAACTACAAGTGCCATTATCTAGAATTAGGGCCAAAACTGTGACCTTTTAATTGAGTTGTTGAGCCCAAAACTAGTCCAAAAAGGATATGGCAAATTCACATTTATAAAAGGGCCATGACTTTTTATGAGTTCTCAATGTGGAGCTCTCTAATGTTCTTGTAGTTTAGGAACCAAAAACCAAGCTAAATTGTTCCAAAACATCTGTATATGCACTTAGTGCTCTGCTAATTGGAACCAGGCGGAAATGAACCACTGGTTTGGATTTTTCAAAAAAAATATTCACAAGGCTTCCAACTGAGTGGGGATACATAGCCGGAATCTAATCATGATGAAATACCAAACAAAACTACATTGAGGAACATTTTATGAGGTAACTAGCCTCTATTTTTTAAAAACACAGATGTCATGAAAGACAAAGATGGTCTGAGAGACTGTTCCAGATTAAAAGAGACTAGAAATAAGTGAGAAGTAAATGTAATATGTGATCCTAAACTGAATCTTGTACTGGAGAGAAAAAATACTATCAAGGTTACAGTTGGAAAAATTAGAATATGGACTATACTTTAGATAAAAATATTTTATAATGTTGCAGGGTGGGTCCTTTGGAAGCAAATGTTGAGGCAGATAGTACATTTAATAGGCATGCAGAATTCTAATTAGGAATCAACATCTGTGGAAAGATTGGGTGGAGAAAGAAGTCATGGGGAGCTCTAAAGTGTTCATAACCCATCAGGCTTAACCCACATTGGGCCAAAATGGCTGGGCTGTTATCCCCATTCTGTGATCAGTCCTTGGATGTCGCCTGCCCCAGGAAGGTGGTGCCCTTCCCCCAGGCTGCTCCCTGCAACCGCAAGTCCTAAACAAGTTGACATGTGGTGGTCTGCTGACCCACTCCCAACGGCTGTGGCAGCAAATTTTTCCTTCCTTAAGGGGGGATCTGGAAGCTGCATCTCCATGCCCCCCACAAGGGTTAGGTTTCTTGAATTTTATGCCTATATTGAGGTTTTGTTGAAGAAGATCCTTGTTTTTAAGAAATGTACACAGACACAGTAATTTACTGTATGCTTGACATAATTTTAAAGACAAAGGTTAAATTAAAAGAAAAATTTTACTTAAATGGTAAGTGCCATTGTCTGGCTTACTCAAAATAAACGTGGTCTGAAATTTTCATCAATAGGCTATATTCTCTGCTTTCATCTCCAAATAAGGGAAACTTTATGAAAGAACAAAGGGGTTAGAGAAAAGGCTTTGTTATATTCTGTTCAATTCAATTTACAAATTTGTAAATGTGTAATTTATAATTACAAATTTGTAATTAGTAAATTGCAAAGCATTATGTACATACGGCTTTACTATTGAATATGCAAAGACAAATAACTTCCTCCAAAAATTGCAACCAGGGGCTGGCCTGCTGCTGCAGTGGTTAGGTTCCCATGTTCCGCTCCAGCAGCCCAGGGTTCACCAGTTCAGATCCCGAGTGCAGACCTACGCACCCCTTGTTAAGCCATGCTGTGGCAGGCATCCCGCATATAAAGTAGAGAAAGATGGGCGGGAATGTTAGCTCAGGGCCAGTCTTCCTCAGCAAAAAGAGGAGGATTGGTGACAGATGTTAGCTCATGGCTAATCTTCCTGAAAAAAATTGCAACCTAACAGGGCAAGAAGTACGTATAATAGGCAAATGACAATGCAGTAAATAACACAGGCACAACAGAGGTAGCAGGGAAATGATAAGTCTCATAAAGGATATCTGGCAGAGGTTACATTTGAATTAGGACTGCAAAGAAAAAGGGATGTGTTTTTACACACCAGCAAGGGAGTAACTAATGCACACACAGCAAAATAAATAAATAAATGGAAAAGAAAACTCTCAATTCTATTTTGATGCAAACTCGGATTATGTCCATAAATATCTAATAAATGTGAGTGTATGTCTTAAGAAAAATATCTATGTCAAACATTAGATATTCTTAAGAGTAATTTGGAATTTTTATAGAATAAAATGTGACTTATTAAAGAAATGCATTTGTTATTTAGAGAGTTTGCACCTAATACTACAAAGCCTAAAAAAGTGTTTTGAGTTTGTTGGTCAAGACAACAGGAAGGACGGAAGGAGGGGAGGGAGGAAAAAAATTAATATCTTCTTTCTTCCCAAATAATGTAAAAAAGCTGAAAGACAGCACAGATTTTGGGGGGAAAGGAGATTGAGTCCTCTTTGCCATTAATGCTTTGCATTGTCTTTGCAACAATTTCTCCTGTGGGAATAGTTGTGGATTGTGTCAACAGCAGCCAGGACTGAAGAGCACAGAGGATTTCTAATAGCTCTGTCACAGTCAATAAAAAACCCACAAGAATTTGTTTTCTTGATCTCATGTTTTGTTTTTTGTTTTTTTTTTCTTCTTCAACTATAAAGGAAATTAAGTGGACTGTCTATCCCATTTCCCTCCTGGGTACAGGTTGCTACAATATTTGCATTTGATAAAAGACTTTCTATCTTTCATAAGGACAAAGAATCTAATTTATCAAGCAATGTATTTTGCAATTCTCTGCTCAAACATATATCAAAGAATGAACAGGTTTGAAATAAAATAAAATGATACAAAAGGGAAAGGAGCAGAGTGATCCAAAGAGAAAAATGCTAAAAAAACAACAAAAAAATTATCCTAGTTATATGTTGCTCATCCATTTACTCCCTGATATAAGCATTCTGGGTACCCTCGTTTTTCATCTTATTTCATATCCACAATAGATAAAATTCAGCTGAGGGTGATAAAAATTGATCTTTTACCAGGTATGGAATCGAACACTCGCAATTTCCTGGTTACTAGCTCTGTAAAAATGTATGATTATAAACCAAATCTTAGAAAATATATGATTACTGAATTCCAGGATATGTCAGATAGACAGATAGATAGATAGATAGACAGATAGGTATAGATATAGGTATATACACACAAGATAAATTTAGTTCAATAAATAAGAATTTTAAAAAATACTGAATTATCGACAACTGGATCTTTTTTTTATTTTATAAATTTATCCTTCATGTAGATTCTCAGGGAGTGAAAATGAACATGAAAAAGGCAGAGAGCCTTTCTTTACCTGGAGAACATGTCAAGATTGAATTTCCAGCATATTGGCATATTGACATTAAGGCATTTGAGAAATATAGATTGAGCTCCTACCTGTGCAAGATAATATGCAAGACGATGAGAATATAAAGGCAAATCTGGTATGCATCTGAAAATCCAGTAGCATGCTGAGACGTGAACATAAATAATGTAAGGCAGGAAGCATTAGTGCAAAAATATGATAATGATATTGAGGATGGGAGGATGTATACAGTGCTTCCTGGATGACAGGGATTGTCCGATCTGCTTTCCATGCATTCACTTATTTAATTGCCACCACACTGAAAGATCAGTGCTACTATTGCCCTTGTTTTACAGAGGAGGACATTGTGCCTTAGAGACATTACATCATTTCTTCAAGCGCACACAGCTGTTCAATGGTGGAGCCAGGAATCCAGCTTTAGTCTATGTGACTCCGATTCCTATAATGTATAAAGTCATATTATAGATGTTCAGTAACTTTATTTAATGCATGAGAGAAATACAGTGGCATATAGAGCTTTAACAAGTAGGCTAGGGGGGACTGGAATAGTGGACTAAGTTGTTTGGAGAGTTGGAAAGGAAGAGGAAAAGGTATGAATCTAATTATTTGAATGGGGATGGAAGGATGCCTAGAGCACAGAAAGGGAGGATATAATGATGATTCTAAGGATCCAAGTTTGGAAAATTAGATGCTGTGATGCTATTACTGGAAAAATAACCACAAAAGAAGAGCAAGATTCGGAGGGAAGACAGCTTTTGGTTTTAATTTATTAAGTTTGAGGTTTAATTGAAGTGGCCATGAAGTGACAAACGCCATTGTTAAAGAAACGATTATTACTAGGAATGTCTATACTGAATTATTCAATGACATTTGAAATAAAACGAAACATATAGTGAAATCAGAGGGGCCTCACTAAATGTCACCTTTACTCCTTATCTCCTTTGAGTGACTGGCTAGCAAGTGAGAGAACTTAAAAAAAAATCATGCTGTGAATATCTGCTATCTGTGCTTTTTAACCAGCCTGCCTATTTTAAAAATTGGTATTATTTCTAATGAACAATTTAGTGTCATTATTTCAGAAATGTAAATGCCAGAAATTATCATCAGGTCCAAAGTTATTGCCATCTATTAGGGCTCCATTAAGCAGATTTAAAATGAATAAAATTTTCTATGATTAGTAATATTTATGGAATTTCTCAAGAAAACTTTTATGGAATTTCTCAAGAAAACATTTATGGTTTTTTATTATTTATAGTAAGATAAGCAAAAATTGCTTCTAGCAGTGTTTTGTGGGTTGCAATATTATATTTGGATGCAAATAAATATACGAGGGTTATAAATTTAGCTTATATAGTATAATTTAACAAGTAAGTAGTTGTTAATATATTCAGCCATATTAGTTATTAACGGATGAGAAAATATAATGTTGATTTCATACTTTGGAAGTATGTTCTAGTTACCCAAATTGTCTTTTCCTCATAGTTAATTAGAATTGCACAATTAATTAAACAAAGTTATGCCCAATCTTACTTATTTATATAATTTTCATGCTGTTTTTTCTGAAATGTTTATAACAGTGACATAGCTGGAAACACTGGTTCCCCAAGATAAATTAAGAAAGTATCTCACTTGCCTTTTTCTATTTATAAAACAAATGCTTTGCCAGTCATCAGTCCACACCAGGCAATGTTGCTTCACAGAAGGGGAAGGGAGACGCCGAGACTCAAGTCTAACATGTTGCCCCTGGTGATTTTGTGGTTTCTCTGTATAAAGCACAGCCTTACAAATACTGGTATTTCAAGAGAGAGCTTTGCAAGCTGGTTTTTAGTTGATATGAGTGTTGTAGGACCTATTTATGAGATTTAGCATCTATGGTTATGTAGCTATTTAACCTTGTTATAGTCTTCAGCTGATTTGGATATTGTTGAAAAAAATTAAAAGTTTATATTATGTTAGAAGTCCCTGTTAATTTTGCAACTCTTCTGTCCCGGTTTAGCAGAATCTGATCTGGCTGCCTCTTGGAAGTCACTTGCAAACTCTCACTTAAGGGCTTCTCTATGGTAGTATAATTTGGCTTTTTTATTTGATGATAAAAATATTAATCATTTGATACGTCAGATTGATCTTCAAAGCAAAAGGACTGAAACCAAGTCATTAGATTAAGGACATTGCCATTCACATTCAAATGTCTAAAGAAATAATTACTGACTAGTTAAAAAGTGTATACGAAAATAAGACTGTACCAGGGTACATCTCTCTTTAAGTCTTTTTACAAGGCATCGTTATATTCTGACTCTGGCTAGCTGCCTCTCCACAGAGGGCAATCTTTTTGGCTTAGCCCCACCACCCAGACTTCAAGCCTCATTTACCGATAGATCTAATTTCTATGTGAGATGGGAGAGAAAGGGAAAATAATCTTATTAGATCAGACAAAAAAACGTATTCAAGCCTCTATTTGTAGATTTGGCTTTGAGTTTTTCTCCTTTCTCCCACTGGACAACCTATTAGAGCATAACAATTCAAAAGTAATACATTTTCCAAAGTATGAATGATTCAGTATTGAATAGCACTCTTTTTGAGGATGTAACACAGGAAGTCAGGGTACCTGTTTTCCTTGTCTGGACCCTTTAGCTTCCACCACAGCATAAAGGGAAGGTATGTCCCCCTGCCTTTTGGTTAACATCCAATTTAAAACATCTGTGCGCAAATTTCTGGGAAATAGCATACACACATATACTTATCTTCTGAGAACACTTATTTTTTTAGAACCAATAAATTTACATTTTTACCATGAATTTAAGACAGTTTTAGTTTATTTATTTTTTTATTCTTTTTGAGGAAGATTAGCCCTGAGCCAACATCTGCCAATCCTCCTCTTTTTTCTGAGGAAGACTGGCCCTGAGCTAACATCCGTGCCCATCTTCCTCTACTTTATATTTGGGACGCTTGCCACAGCATGGCTATGCCATATGGTGCCATGTCCATACCCAGGATCCGAACCGGTGAACCCCGGGCTGCTCAAGTGGAATGTGGGCACTTAACCGCTGCGCCACAGGGCCGGGCCCCAGTTTTAGTTTCTTAATGTTTTAAACCAAGAACCTCATCTTTGCCTTTCCTTTACATAGCCAAAGGGGCTAATATAATTATATTTTTAAAAAATTTCTCTCAAGGATGAATTCAAGACTTTCCTAAGAAAAAGAAAAATATACTAACCCCTTCTCAATATCTCTCTTACTTCTGTCTTAACTCTTAAGTGCTTATTATTTCTATCATTCATTTTGGAATCTAATTGTTAATTTGTTTGTATTACTATTTAAAATGTCATGAGTCATGAGTTAGTTCAGAATGGTAGCAAAAGAATTGGAATTTGGGGTCATATGTACTTAATTTCAAATCCCAAATCTGCTGGTGATTATCTGGGAAACATTAGGCAAGAGTTGTATCTACTTTCGTTCCTGCACTTCATCATTTATTAAGCAGGGTAAATAGCATCTACTTCTTAAGGCTGATGTGAATTGAAAGTAATGTACATAAATCATACAGCCCAGTGCCTGGCAAATGGTGGCATTAATAAATGGTGGCTATAGTAGTTATTGAGGTTGCTATTATGATTACCATATTTCTCATTATGCAAATAAATACTCTTTAAGAGCTAAGCCTGTCTTACATTTGGTTTATGTCCTCCGCCACACTATAACACTACTAGCCGTGTGCTAAGGAATGAATGAATACATGAATCAAATATTTTCAGAAACTCTTCATAAATCTAGTTTAGCAAGTGAAAAATGGCAAGGTGAATATCTCATTTTATTTTAAGTGGTTTTTCAATACCACTCATCATCAGGATCAGGTCCTCTGAGGCCGCTTGCTATTGACCATGACCCCTCCAGCTAAGAGAACTTTATCAAGAGTCTTGTTTCATGGTGTTGTCTTATCTTCCTGGGAAGCTTAATTTGTCAGAACTGTTAAAGAAATCATCAATCATTTAGGTTGTTCTGTATCCAGTTTTTGATTACACAACACCTCCTAATATACGTAATATTTTTATGTACCTAAATAATGCAAGCCGTATATTCATTGCAATTTCTGAGGAATAAGTTAATCAGAGCATTGAGAAATGATAACTTTTTCCCAGTTGCTGCCCTGTCAAAAATAATGATAATTCTCAACTTATCTCCACATCTCCATGAAGTTTTCCTTTACCTTTTCAAGTTAATGAAATTTGGCATCGTACCAAGACAGCAATCCTGCTATTCTTAATTGCCCGCATCTGGAAATAATTCGGAGTTTACCCCGTCATGCCTGTGCTTTTGAAAATGTCTTGAGAAAGTTCCCTTGGAAAATGTTGCAGACTCTTGCACAATTGTTCGTGCCCACTTTCCATCAGGTTATGATTATTTGGATATCTGTGAAGTAGAATGCAAACTGTCATGATTTTAAAGACCTGCAGACTTATGTGGGCATCCACAAGTGTTGCTGGTCAAGTTCCCTGGAAAGCAGACTCTGAGATTCACATGCAGAAAGTCTGGTTAGTGAGATCCACACCTGTGGGGAAGGAAAGGTCGCTAGATTGGGCAGAGAGAGAAGTCTGGCTGTGATGAAGTCAAAACCAGGTTTCTGCTGATCTCACGGGCCTTCGGAGGCTGCCCTTCAAAGATGTCCTAAGTTGAGCGTGAGGGGCCCCACCTTGGAACTTGCTTATTGACCAATCGTTGGATACAGGTTGCCCCTGGAAAGCGAATGTGACCTGGGGCGAGGCAGCTCTCTTCAGCTGAAGGCAATTTCAGGAGAAAGCTGACAGGCCGAGGGTATCATGCCCAGCACGGGGGTATAAATTCTTCCATGGAGCAGGGGAATCCATTCGGTGCAATGTGGCTGTTCACTGTGGTACTGCGGTAAGCACAATTCTGCAAGAGAGATGAGTAATTGTGATGTTGCTTTAAATATCTTGCTTAGTCTGTCTACAGTTTGAAAAAAGGATAAAGGTGTCTTAAAGCTTTTCAATACTATTGATTATCTGATCATTTAGCAACGCTGGTAGGCCTGTTTTATTGAAGAACTGTTAATTACATAAATCACTTTGAAATTGAATTATTGAAATTAGAATTATTGGTGGAGTTTTTAAATGAAACCAAATTTGCTAACTTTTGGACAAGTGGACTGTCTCATCAATATTACTGGTGTTAGAGGATTTAGGATGTCCTCATATTCATAACTGTTCAAGCTCTTTTATGGATCGAAAGATCAAGGCGTTTGAAGAGCTTGCTAACTCTTTTGGGTCATGGTTAGAGTACAAAGGAGCATTATGTCTGCATTAGTCCATTGCCTTTTGTGTCACAGTGGATGCATATTAATATATTAAGTGATAACAGCAGGCAAAGGGATCTTTTGCATTAATATAAGTTGTTGGAAGGAACCCATTTGGTAAAATAGACTAATAAAACCCAATTTATGTAATAAAATACACACGGCAAAGAAAAATAGGACTGTTGCTTAAATATCCTTCATTTATTTCAGAACTACTCTCTTTTAAAAGCAGCAAAATTATTGCCCTTTCATTGCAGCCTAAAAAGCTTTATAAACAATATTGCGGCTGAGTGAATCATTATCCTAATGGGATATTCATCAAAAATCTATCAAGATTCATAATGAAAGGCTTTTAGAACTGAAATCCAAATGTTGCATACAATGACAATTTAAGTGCATGTGCTCTTTTCTCAAGAATTGCCTCAGAAACGTAGAAGTGTTACTCTGATTAGAAAGAGCATTACTATGGTATGAAAAATGATTGGAGTACTCGAAATATACTGCATGATAAGCTGGGTATGACTCCGATTCTGACTGGCACTTGGGATATTCACATTCTTTTTTTCTTTTTTTCCTCCAAGTAGGAATAAATCAAATCCAAGTCTATTTCTGCTCTTTCTGCGTTAATGTTTTTAGTTTACAGACTGAGAGGAAGTAATCTAGGGATCAACTAGATTTAGGCTTTGAAATCATTTTTTTAAAAGAAAAAGTATCTTCTTACCTTTATAAGCACCTGAAGTCAACTGGCATTAATGCTAAGTCACATTTTCCAGAACTTTCCTAATGTATTTTCCTCAATTCCTGTCCTGAGAAGTGCTAGTGAGAGTACAAAGAAGCTTTCCTACAGAAACCACAACATAGAGCCTTTTGACTCTAACAATAGACAACTGTGTGAGCTAAGACCAAGGATCAGATGAAGGACTGACTGTTAAGTCAGACTCGGGCAAATCAGATATTACCCCAAATCAAGCTTTCCTAATAATTTCAAGGAAACAAGCGGCCCATGGATAAGCAAGAACAGGTGTGGGGCTGCTCATGGAAACATTTTAGTAATTCTTAGATTTATAGAAAATAAATTGAGTCAAGTTGTTGGAGTAAAACTTAAACCAATCAATTTTACTTTCATTCTTAGTAAACTTTGTCCCATGCCAGATAGGACTAAGAAAGAATTAAATTTTTAAATGAGTGAGATTTCATTTTATCCATACATCTCAATTTTCCTCCTCTTTCTTTCCCCATTTCTTTGGATAATTGATGGGTGAATCTTAAATTTATAGCATATAAACTTAGTTATGCTAACTCATAGACCATCTCTTAATGTAGAAATAGAAAAATGGCAATAATTTTGTCTGCCAGATTTCTTTTAGACATTTTAAATCTTTAATACTTCCAAACTATTTTATTGCTAGCGTGTCTTATGTAATGTGTATTGCAGTGTTCGATTAAAGATGTTGGAATTCCATAATTGTTTGTGCTATAAGTTTTGGAAGCAAAAAGACTTGTCTGATGAAGATTTAACAATTTTTTTTGAGAACAAAGGTTTTCACTTCGAAATAGTGACAATGAAAGATACTGCTTTCTTTTAACACTATTTCAAATGCCAATTTTTATGAAACTAATCACAAGTCAGTAGATAATTCTATACTTATTTTCTTTATGTGATGTCAAGAGCTAATTTAGTAGAGGCATTTTTTTTCAAATTTATAATATTTTTATTTGGTACTGTTTGTAACTCAAATTTAATTTATTATAACCTTTATTTTGCCTCTATAATGTTGCCACAACTATTGAATAAAATTTTATTAACATTTGGTACAAAAAAGAATCCGTCTTCAAATGCAACTTTCTAGGACTCCATTAGTGGAACAGAACTAAAATTAGTCTCCTTTCATCTCCGAAAATAGTTTCTCAGAGGAGGTTGTCAGGTTGAATGGTAGAGATTTTTATTTGGTAATTTTCTGAAAATAATTATAGGTTTCATTATCCCTGAAACAGAATATTAATCAGATAGGAATTAAAATGACCAACGTGAGATCTATGTACGAATTCATCACATCTGTTTGCAGATTATAATGGTGACAATTCATGGTGTGCCTGCTGAAAATGCAGCACGGGGGACTCCGCACTTAGTTGTAAACATACAGTAAACCGGTCTGTCCTAGTGCCCAGGGATCCAGTCAAGCAAACAAAACTGAGCAAAGAAATTCCTAAGATGAAAAGCTAAAGACACTGACATAACCAAAGATGTACCAAATTAACTGACAAGGTCTTTACCAATTTTGAACAGGTGAAGATAATAGCATTCAATGACATTGAATAGCTGAGCAAAAATGTGATCAGGTTGGATGTGAAGATAAAACTAACTGATAGCAGGGGTGCTCACATTAACACAACTATATGTTAATGTGTGTACACACACCCATGGAGTCAGTGGTCAGTGTGCTTGTCTGGATCCAGATTTCTGGGTTCAAGGTTCAGCTCTTTTACCAACCATGATATAACTCTGGCTTTGTTCCATGCTCTCATATTTCAAGCTCAATATCCATTTCTCTTCTGTGACTTTAGGAGTTCTTACACTTCCAAATGGTTGAGTCTCCTTTTTCGCTTCGTCAAGAGGTATCTGCTTCTCTCTATGGATAACCAAATGGTGCAACCTATTTCAATACTGGACATATTCTAAGAGACAGATGCAAAAGTGAAAAGCTAGTTTTTTAGCTTTGTATTCGTCTGTTTGAATGCTAATGATTTAAAGACAGGCAGGAAATAGTGATTTGTATTGACCGAGCATAACTTTGGTTGATGTCTATGTCTGCAGCAGGTAACACATTTAGGGCAGCATCAAGAAGTGGCCTCACCTGTGGATTATGACCACATGGGCATATCACAAAGGCAGCATTTCTGTCTTTAAATATTTGAGGGTAAAATATTAGAAATCCGGTAGATTGAAAATGTCAATTACATCTCTGGAAAGTAGGAATAAACAACATGGGCTTTAGTGGCATCTGGAATTTGTGTCAAGTGTGAGACATTTCCTCAAAGCAAAAGAAAATTAAATTCATGCAGACATTTTTCAAAATTGTGCAAATGACCTCTTATCTCAAATTTGCAGAGAGCAAATAAGAGAATTCTAGTACTTACAAAAAGATTTATGTAGCCCACTTTCCTCATTTTATAGTTGAGGAAACAGGTTCATCAGAGTTAAGTGTTGCTTCCCAAAGACCCACAGTGGTTATTGCCATTTCCCTGGTTTAGGACCTAAATTTAGGAATTCTAAGTTCAGTAAATTTTCCATTATGCTCTGTAGCTGGATGAATCCTGATAGCCTGAACTCAAATCCTGGCTTTGCCATTTCTAGCTAAATAAACTTAGCAGTTAATATTTCTGTGTTTTGGTTTTCTCATCTGTAAAATGGAGATAATGTAATGCCTTCTACATAAGACGGTTGTGAGGATCAAGTCAATTGAGTAAGTAAGGCAAAGCACTTACTTTCATGCAATGAACAAAAAAATGTTGGTTAATATTATAAATCAATCATTTGATAAATTAATGTCTGTCCCTATATGAATATATATACATACCTTCTTAGGAGCCAGAAATAAGGATACTGTATAAGACACGTTTGATAATACAGAAAGTACAATTAATCCGTTTGGTTAGGTGACCTCTTTTAATAACATTAGCTGTAGAAACCATCAGAATGGCACCTAGCGTAAATAGAATCTGCAGCACATCTCTTGCAAGGAATGGAACTAGTGCTGGATCACGGCCAACCGAACAGCATGTTTTCTTTTATAAAGCAAGTGGCCTGATGGCAATTGTAATTATTCTATCTGAACTGCAGAACATGAAAGAAAATATGTACCATGTGTAATATTATGGTTAAAAAATGTGAGGTTATTTTTTTTTTTTTTTTACTGTGTAACAATTGTAAGACTTAATTTTGGTGGAATATGAGAACCCTATTGTGCTACTGCAATGAGGGCAATTGTAGGTTTTTGCAGAACGTGGCACTGTGTAAAAATGAATGAGTAAAAAAATTATCACTTATATAGGCAATTCTGTTCTTTCAAAATTATATGAGATTATGAAATAATGTAATTGCCCTGCTCGTTAGCTAAACTGAAAAATAATTGGGTGTTTATTAGCAATTCTTGGATGTAGGATATTGGATTTTTTTAACCATGCATTGTATGGGAAAAGGAATATATTATGAGTCATGTGTTAAAAAAAAATTTTTGTTTAATTCCATTGACTTTCAATTGCAGTAAAAAGTGATTAACTGAAAACTTTGAAAAGACATATTAATGTACAGCATTCTAGCCAGTTGGAATTTTGAAATACTACATCATTCATACATATGAATATCATTCATATCTCTTCAAAAAAACACCTTTGGTAATAATTTGGAAAAGTAGATGTATTAGTCCTAGATATTAAGATTTGTGCCATAATTTGCATATTAATTTCTTTCAATCTGTTAAATTTTCTTCCAATAGTCTTAAATGTGATCCGTTATGGTCTTTGTGTTTCTAAAACTTGGCGAGAATTGTAGAAGTGTGTAGGCTATTTGATACAATAATACTTAGACCAATGGAACCGCTGCTCCATCTTAACGGGTCACTTGGGTTAATGTGAAAAATCACGCTTTAAATTAACTCTATAGGTTACCGTGAAATCAATGACAGTGAGGCGTCAAATGTTTAACATCACACTGTGTATATGTGTATGTTCTTCTAAATACATCCTCGTGAATCAATCAGTTTAGTAAGTAATCTCTTTAGTAGAAACCTTTCTCAAGTTTTTATTCCTTTTTCCGAAAGTTTTATCTGGGCATATCCATTGCCATTGATATCAATAAGCTACTTAGACTCACTGATCTGAGTTAATCTAGCTGAAGTAATAAAGTTTACGATTTGGACATGACCTTGTGAGGTGTTAGAGATGACTCTGGAATGTGGGGATTGGCATGCAAGAAGAGGGGAAGAAAGCATTTCAGGAGTCCCTATAGAGATATACCCCATGTCTCAGCTTAGCCTTTTAGCGTTTTAGTAAAACAGCATTTTAGTGTATTGGCAAGCACCAACGAAATGTTTTAGAAAAAGACTCAGTTATAAGAAAAGATTAGTTGTAAAATAGGGAAATTATAACTATGATTCTCCCAATATCTTTTTCTACAGAAGTCGCATGTGAATATCATTCCAGGTCTTACAGTCAGTGCAGGAGAGGGGGAAATCTTCCTGTCCCAAGGCTCACAATGTCACAGTCACTCTCGGACACACACTCTTCTCCTTTGCTTATGGATGCTCTCTTGAGCCTTGCTCATGGTTTTCATCTGTCTACTGCCTTTTCCAGTCACGCTAAGTGAGGCTAGGTCTTTCGCATTACAACTCCTATTTTCTTCCGCAGCACCCCAGGAATTCCATAGTCATTGCTTCCAGAAATTGAAAAGAGAACCTCTCACACTCTTTCTCCTGCACATTCTCTGTCTTCCTAAGGTTTGAAGCCTGAATAGCCACCATCCTCTATCCCACACAGGGTGAAATCACTGATTTTCAGAGAAGAACCCATGGGCATTCTGAAGAAACAAGAGAAGGAGGCTGTTTGGTCTCTTGTTTTGCCCATCTATACCAGAATTTATTTATTTACCTTCAACAAGGACTCTTAAGTGAAAAACATTGAACACTTAAAGTAATAAAGAATTTTTGATTGTTATTTAATTATCATAAGATTAATATGTTCATATTCAGGATTCACTCTGGAATAATGAGGCAAAATTTAGGGACTGAGCTATAAATACAGTTTGAGAAAACCAAGTATACTCATGTTATAGAGTTTTCTGAGCTCTCTGTCTCCCTTTAAAGCTCCGTCTGACAAGGGCTGTTGTGTTAAGTAGCTATTGCTTCAAGGCTTAACATAATTATTTTTTACAATTCTAAGTGTTGCTGCCTGACCAAACCTGGGTCAATGTGGGAGACCACAGCCAAAAAGCATGGATACAAGGAGGCATGAAAAACTGGGGCCGTTTATACAGCTGATCTACAAAGTTCTACAGTAATCTACAGAGTAGTAAAGGAAGCATTGAAAAATAGAATAAGAAAGCAAGGCTTGGAATGTTCTAGACTAGGACATGGTCCAGGCAGGACATCTAACGACAGGAATTCAGGTCAGATCTAATCAGACTTTTCAGTGTCTAAAGCTGACAAAGAATAAATTATTTGTAGGTTTTATATAAATCCTTTCAGAATTTTTTAAAAATTACCTTTAAAAAACAGTTTCATTTTTTAATGTGTGGATCACTTTGGGTTTTTCTATACACCTGCTCAAATCATTTTATGTCATTTCATTTCACAGTATTTCCTTTTGTGCCAAAGAAAAACCTAAGAATTAGGTTTTCTTGAAACTGAATAATCTCCTCAGATACACAATAAAAAAGCCGTGTTTCTTTTTTCTTTCTTTCTTTCTTTTTAATCTTCCTTTAAACTGCCAAACTCTTTGTGGAATAACGGAGGTTTGACATAAGGCCTAACTAGTTGACAAACATTGTCACATGCCATTTCCGTAGGGTAGTCCTCAGTGTTATTGTGCTTAGAAGAACAGTAAACAACGAAACCTGTTCAGATGTTGTCCAGCAAAAGTTAAATAATGCCAGCTCTAAAAAACACTTCAAGTGAATCAACAAAGGTTTTCTGTATTTAAAGTCGAATATAAAGAAAGTAAAACTGCTGAGATCTTTTCAATATAGTGAAATCCACAGAAAGAGATTAATGAAAATGGTTAGATATTATAAAATTTAAGAGGGTAGTACATATTTTCCTAAAATGTAAGTTAAGTTGACCACAACAGCATACACAATGTCTAATTTTTCTTTGGTTATTTCCTTATCACATTAATTTATATTAATTTATAACTTTAATAAGCAGAACCTGGTATATCTATTGTACTTGTCATTTGGCATTAAAACTTTTTAATGATTGGCTCTAACTAAATAGATTAAGGACAGGCTAAAATAATTGCTAATTATATTTCAAATGAAAATACATTTACAGAGGAAAAGGGGAGAGTGAAGAAATTGAAGGTGGTTAGAGATGGAATAAAATTAAAATAATGGACAATGATAACATTTCTAAAACAATCATACTATAAGGAGTGATTTTTAGAAAGTAAAAAATATATAGATTCATATGAAATTAAAATGGAAAACAGAGCCATATAACACAAATATACTTTGTGGGTCTGAAATTTTGGACAATAAGCCATCCTTTAAAGAAAGGAGTTAAGGGGCCGGCCCAGTGGAGGAGTGGTTAAATTTGTGAGCTCCTCTTCCGCAGCCTGGGGTTCACTGGTTCAGATCCAGGGCGCCGACTTAGGCACCACTTATCAAGCCATGCTGTGGCAGGCATCCCACGTATAAAATAGAGGAAGATGGATGCAGATGTTAACTCAGGGCCAATCTTCCTCAGCAAAAAGAGGAGGATTGGCAGCGGATGTTAGCTCAAGGCTAACCTTTCTCAAAAAAAACCAAAGGAGTTAAGATACATGCCCCCTCTGAAGTCTTTCCAGTTTCACAGGCTATGACTCTCCATCTCAATTTTAGTCAATATTGGAATATTTCTGCCTGAAAATCACTTCAGTAACCAGGTGCCCTGGGACCTAGAGAGCAGAGCTGGCATCTCCTTTGAGTGCCTTCAGCACCTCCTTCCTTTATCTCCTGTTCACTGGCCTCAATTCTGGACCGACACAGGAGAAGAGAAATGGAGAATGGCCCTCAGAGTGTCTGGAAAGAGGAGGAGAAAAAACAGAAGGAGAGAAGAGAAAATGAAAAAAAATAGTGGCAATTGGAAATGGGTAAAGGTGGTCAAAGGGGACAAAGTTCCAGCCAGAAGGTGAATAAGTTCTGAGATGTAACGTACAGCCTGGTGACTATAGTTAACACTACTGTATTGTGTACTGAAAGTGGCTGAGGGTAGATTTTAAAAGTTCTTACCACACACACACAAAATTGCAACTATGTGAGGTGATCGGGGTGTTAACTTATTGTGGTGTTATCAAATCATTACATTGTACACTTTAAACTTATACAATGTTATATGCCAATTATATCTCAAAGCTAGAAAAAAAAATAGTGATTGCAGCAGACATTGTTATTACACAGTCAGATTCCATACTTCTCTGCTGTCTAGATGACGGAGAGACCTCTGGGAAGATTCAAGGGCCTTCAATGTCATTTTTTTTCTCTGCCACTAACTAGTTGTGAGATACTCAACAGTCCAAGAATGTTGTCTTACAGATTCCACATTTCACTTTAACTTAGCTCACAGCTTCCCAGGAGCTGTGTTTTGCCAGGCCTCTGGGAGTCTCGATCTGCAAGTC
Organism: Equus przewalskii; assembly: GCF_037783145.1. Classification (NCBI taxonomy): domain Eukaryota; kingdom Metazoa; phylum Chordata; class Mammalia; order Perissodactyla; family Equidae; genus Equus; species Equus przewalskii. The sequence goes on along the minus strand of NC_091858.1, from coordinate 27,926,580 downwards.
TCGATCTGGAAGTCTCGAAGTGTGCAGCTTAGCAGTTGGCTGAAGACTGTCCTAGGAGGACCCCTCACCAGGGTTCTGGAGGTTCTCTTCTCTCCCGTACTCTGCCCTACAAATTTCATCAGCCTCAGCAGGCCCCGACTCTGATCTCTTTATCCTCAGCTCAGCGAGACCTCTGTGCCCCTCTTGGGGTCGCTTGCCTGACATGCAACCTGGAAAGTGTCTTCAGGCAGAAAGCCTGGGTGACAGCGGGGCTCATGTCATTGTTTGCCTTCCTAAGGGATCACAGGCCTGTGCTCCCTGTTCACCAAAATGTGTACATAGTTGCTTCATAGATTACACCCAGTTTTATAGTTGGTTTTGACAGGGGTGCTTGCCCAGTACTGGTTGCTCAATGATGGTGAGAAAGAAAAAGCTGCATTTTAAATTCATTTATCTAAGTTTTTGCGTCACTACATCTGAAAGGATCCAAATATTTCTGTACATGAAAAGAAAACAAACTACATTGTTTAATATCTTTTATTAATTACAAGTGGTATAATTATCCCTCCTGGATGTTAAGCCAATGTAATATCATTCATTTTTAAAAACATATTTGTGATTCCGTCACCCAGTTTGTGTGGCAATCCCGCTATAGTCAAAGCTCACACGGAATAGTAATTCAATTAGTGAAGCATCCGCATCTGTTTTCACTGTTTTCTTTAAATTTCTCAAAGGGCTCATTATAGAAGCATTATCTCTGTCAGGGACCTAATTATTTGTCTTCATCTTCTAAGCAATTTACCTTTCATCTTTAATCTTGGCATCCTTGAACTTTTTCTTCTGTTATATTCGCTTCAGTTTTATGTAACTCATTTTAGGTCATGCCATTCCTTTGGATTTTAATTTGCTGAGTTTCTTGTACTTTTTCTCCAATGCTCCCTTACAATTAATATTGATCACTTTTCACCTCTACTATATTTATATCTCAAAAGTGCATCTTATTGAGCATCTTTCTAATTAACTCAAGTATTTTCTTTATGCCCTTCCTCATATTCAGGGGCATCTGGCTAAGAACCAGCCTTTTATATACTTAAGATCAATTTTACTTAGCATAATTAATACTTGATATTTTATTTTAAAATTCTCAGTACTGATTCACTTAGAATTATAATATTTTTAGTAAGCATGCCGTTTTGCTTTAGGATATAAAATACACATTAAGATAGTATCTCAGAACATATCAAGTACTCAGTCCACCAGTCCTAGCTATTAAGCTCGTAATATCTCAATATTTAATTTTAATGTTCAGTGTTGACTTGATTGCAACAAATGCTAGTTGTCCAAGGCAGTTCTCTGCATTTCTTTCATGATATAAAGAAGTAGCTGAATGACTGCCTCTTTTCCCTCATTTAAATGTCATTCTTCTTCTGCTTTAGGTGCTACTTTCTTTTTGGTTCTTCCTCTCTTCAACCCTCCTAGCATTTTTTTCGCTTTCCCTTCATCTCATTTAAGTTATAACTACTCCATAAGGAAATACTCCGCTTTTAGGTAATGTGGAAATTGAGATATAAATATGTTGCTGAAGTTATAGACTGAATAAGAAAATAAAACATCAAACCCAGTTCTGATTCTTGATTCCATGTTCTTGACCATCACTATGCATTATCTGCAAACTGAAACTAACATAGGTACTGACTTTTTAAACGGAATAAAATCTGTCCAAGGTAGTGATACTTCACTGACTAGTAAAACTGTTCCTAATTTTCAAATCAGTCATACAAGTTAAACAATATAATTATTGCAGTTATGCAAAGTGAACTGCTTAGAAATGCAGAAAATCGTATAACAGAGTCAATGTAAAACAGAGACACGGGTTCAACTTCCAATTTTTCCTTCATCTCAACATTAGAACAATGTTAATTAGTCAATGGAATCTATGCTGTGGCCACCAGCTGTCCTTGATAAGTCAAAGGAAACCATATCGAATATGTGATAAAACAAGAAAACTTGTTTCATCCAAATATCCATCCGCCTATGCATCTGCTCATTCATTCACTCATTTATTTACTTAACAAATATTGATTGATCAATTATTATTTGCTAAATACTTTGTAATGCAATGAGAATGTAACAAAATCATTCTCTGCCTGACCTTAGTGAACTTTTAGTTTATAAGAAGAAACTACAGAAATAGAAGTTTCTCCTCCACGGAAGGGATAAGATGATATCTCAATATCATTTTATTAAGTTCTTAATAATTAATATTCTCTGTATTTGACTTAAGAAAATTAAATATGTATTTTCTTTAAAAACCCTGGACTTATCACATTTTGATTAGGAAATCTAGTTATGGCAATAATTTTCATTCATCACTGTTTCCAGTATGGATGGCAAGAATGCTTTTTTATCTGTACACTCTTAGTTCTTAATGTTGGTTATCCTTCTGGATATGGATGGTTTTCATGAATGCATAGGAACGTCTCATGGCTCTCTTCTCTGAGACATTGGAGTGGGATTTCAGAGAAAATAAGTGGTTTTAGATTCTAAGGAGTTTTATACTCTTAGAAGTTCTGAGAGGCCCTTGATAAGAGTTTTCAACACAAATGCAATCATTTCCTAAGAAATCGAAGGGCAAAAAATGTTCCTCCAGTACATTTACTGTGACATTGTGCTTCCACACTATTTGTGAACTTTATTAAAGAAAATGAATGTAACCCTTTATTGAAAATTATAATAACTAGAATTAGGTCCCTGAAAGTTTTGAAAACAAAATAACTTGTGAAAAGTAAGACAAACATCTTCCTACCATAAAGTAATATGTTCTGACATTTTGGAGAAGCCTAGGTGATTTTATTGGACAGGAAAATCATGAGTCCATGAAGAAGCAATATTTATATTAGTACAATAATGATGAGTTCATGATATTAACAGAAGAAATTTGCAAAATGACAGAGAAAGTGAGAATCCCTGCCTTTTGTGGCTCCCTTCAAAGAGAGGCTCACAAAAATATTAATACATAAATAAGAAAAATAATCCTCAATTGGTAGTTGGTAAACTTTCCTCTAAAGGGGCTGATAGTAGTACTTTAGGCTTTGGGGTATATGGTCTCTGTTGCACCTACTCAACCCTGCCATTGTCCTGTGAAAGCAGCCACAGACAAGGTGTGGACGGATGGGAGTGTCTGTGTTACAGTGAAACTTAGCTGAACCAGAGGATGGTGCATGCGACTTAATGGGCTATAGCTTGCTGACCCCTTGCACTGGGTGGATGTGGGCATTTCAAATACAGTCCAAGTGATGGACAAATTGTTTGGCAATATGGGCCTAGCAATGCCATCATTACGTAATTGATATGAAAAAAAACTGTACAAAAAATTAGCAGCTTCCCAGATGAAGTGCATAAAAAGATGAAATAGAATAAATAACAGAATTTCTTTTAATATTCCTTTAGAAATACTTTTGTTGCTATTTTGTTAATGAGTCTAAACAGCATTTGCACATTATTGATGCAACCTTTTTTGTTCAAAAAAGAACATCTCCTCTATTTACTTTCTGTATTTTTTATAATAGATAAATATTGCAATAGCCATATGGTCTTATTTCTTCAGTAAAGTTTTAATATTTATATTGCAAATTTTTTATCCTCTGGGAAAGGGCTAGGTGATTTTTTAATGATATTAATTTCAAATAAAACTTATTCTAAGAAGGGGCTGGCCCAGTGGTGCAGCGGTTAAGTTTGCGCATTCTGCTTCAGAGGCTCCAGGTTTGCCAGTTCGGATCCCAGGTGCAGACATGGCACCGCTTGGCAAGCCACGCTGTGGGAGGCATCCCACATATAAAGTAGAGGAAGATGGGCACGGATGTTAGCTCAGCACCAGTCTTCCTCAGCAAAAAGAGGAGGATTGGCAGCAGATGTTAGCTCAGGGCTAATCTTTCTCAAAAAAAAAGTTGTTCTAAGGAAACTAAAGTTGATAGTAATGGTCATTTTTCAGAGGAACTCTATCTGTTTATCTCAGCTTTAGTCCGAGACACAAGATACATAAGTCCTCAAATCTCTGTGAGTTTATTAACTCTCCTGTCAGAAAATGAATTTGTCATTTAGATACTTTGTCTAGTACTTAGGCTAACTTACTCCCCTGGTCTTTTAAACTCTTTCTAAATTCTTGAATGCTTGAGGAGCTTTCCCCTGAAATTTCCTTCACCGTCTGACCTTCGAAATCGTAGGCATTCAGGTAGGCCTAGGTCAAATACCATCTTCTCCAAGACTCCCTTCCCTGATTGTTGTGAAATATTCATATTCTGTTTCTCGGAGAGAATCCAAGGCTCATGCCTGCAGGATGGCATCCCAGGTAGGAAGAGGGTGTTCTGAAGAAGCCAAGGATCTGTCCCATATGCCGGTGAAGGATCTCAGTCCCTGATAAGTTCAGAGGAGGGACTGGTGTCCCCTAATTATGGAACTAAAAAGCCCCCATGATCCAGTGGGTCCCTCTGTGGAGTGTAACATCTGGCTCAGAAATGCCTAGATGCCCCAATAAGTTCCATTTCTGAAGACTTACAATGTTGTTCGGTCATTTGCTTTTGTTTGCCAACATCCTCATATTGCCAAAGATAAGTTTACAGACTGGAGAGACCCAGGGTAAATTAAAAGCTATTAGTTGTGATTAAAACACAGCAGGGGTTTTGGTCTGGCCCATCTCCCTCGAGAGTGCCACCATTTGGCAGTGGCTGAAGAGCATTGATAATCGCAATCCCCTGGGGATGGAGAGGACCAGGAGAAAATAAACGCTGGCAAAGAAGCGCTCTGATTGGAGCCTCAGTGGTGGTCCAGAAGCTTCCTTTCTTTTCATGTCCTGAGCCTGAGGCTTAGCCTCTTCTTTCTAGTGGGAGTTGAGGCAAGGCCAAATGAAAACATTCAGCAGTTGCCTCATGAGTGGCCCCTCTCTGGGGAGAGGTGAGCAAATTCTGGGACCCTGGTGAGACTTGGCACCATACTACCATCACTCTACTGGCTTTGATGAAAGTATGGGAAAATTAACCAAAGGCAAACTTTGCAAAATACATGTATATATATATATTATAGAATTATTCAACCACAAAGGTTATCCAATATAAAGTAAAAAGTAAACAGCATCCAATATGAAATCATCTAACTTATCTAAAGCAAACCTCCCTATTAATACTTAAGACCCAAGCAAGCACTTCTTTGGGGTCGGGGTGGAAGGCCACAGTCCTTAACCTCTGGAGGGTCCCTGTAGTGATCCATTAGTTGCTTTGTAGTTATGTTTGTGGAAATGGGCTCTTTCTGTCTCCCCAGCCCCAAGAGCTTCCTGGGTCATCACTGTGGATTGGGCCAGGTGTGAGAGCTCCCCTCAGATTAAGGGGCAGAGCTTCCTAACATAGATTTGACCTGTAAGTGTCCCAAGAAGGAAGGGACACACACCCCTATGGCGGGAGCAAGGGTCATTGAGTTATAGAAGCTCAGGGTTTTATAATCACTGAACCCTTAATTTATGATTAGCACATACTTTCTGTTACCACACATCTAGATGCTTGCACATTTTTTCAATATGCAAAGTAGGCAGTCCTACAGTATTGATTCTCCATGTGATTAATCACATCTGGCTCTGACACTGGTTGTAGTTTTACTTAGATGGAAATTAGGCAACCTGATATGCTGCTCTTGATAAGGAACAGTGTACTTCCCTAGAATCAGGTGGCTCTTAATGGCTCTAATAAAGTGTTAAGGCCATAATGGGGACTCAAGATCCTTTTTAACACCCACTTGCTACAAGACATCAAGAACGTTAATTTACATAGAAAATGGAGCTTACCTAGCATGCGCTTTAAGTTTTATTTATGACTATCTTTGACCTCTTCCCCTTCTCTTCACCAACCCAGTTTAGCTAATGATGACCACAAATGTGTGTGGCTTACTTCTACTAACAATGAAGTTTCTTGGGAGTTGAGGCCACATTTTAATCAATTTTGTGTACTTGATGGAACCCAGTTGACCTAGGTATCTTGCATCATTGATATCTCTTTATTACATTCATGCCTGAATACATAAAATTTAAAATAACGACATGTCTTTAAAAATACATTGCAAAATACAGAAAAAAATCCCAATTGGAAACATTTCAATCATGATGTTAGTTGAAGTAGACATCTCCATCCACTAGGAAAGCCTAAATTGGGTTTCAGCAATTCTAAATAAAGATACCAAACTGCTAAAGTTTGCAGCTGTGTCTTTTCTGTATTATTTTTGGTAGTGTGATTGTTGTTATTACATTCTATTATCTGTTATATTTTCCAAATTTTGAAATTCAAAATTATATAGACAAAAAAATAGATCTAAAAAATGATCGGTGAAGAGAATATGTGTTAAGATAAATAGACAGTAAAACGATTCAAAAATTAAGTGAGCTACTAAGGAAAACATTCAAGCATCTAGAGTTTGAAACCAGTTAAAAATTGGTTGGAAATCTGAGGCAGAGAGCACATTCTCTGTGCGTGAAGATTGCCAGTGGTTAAGATAGTTGGAGAGATGTTTTTAGGTGAGTGAGGTAAATTATATACGAAAAAAAAATAGCAGTAATAAAGATGAAGGTTAAAAACAAAAAAGTGACAGTTAACTTGCTTATGTTTCCCAGGGGGGAAATACATGATGAAAACATGAAGTCAGACGTTTGACTTAGAGTTTATGTAACTGAAGAGCTTGCAAGCAACTTGAGAGTACAGTGAGGCAATTATAAACCCATCTCCATCTCTATTTCTAACTCTATTTCGATATCTTTATATACATATTCCTATTGAGGAAATTGTAACATTCACTGTTCAAACGAGATTTTGTGTCTGGTTATCTAAAACAGGAATGTGTTCGTTTGGAAAACATTTCCATCAGGCAGAATGTATATTTGGCAAACAGTATATTGTCTAATAATTTGAATAAGGACAGACTCTGCCTATTATAATATATCTAGAGTCTTATTTTCTTAGAAGCAGAACCCTCCTTGCCTCCCCAAGGAAGGACCTGTTTCATGTGGTTGATTCCTTAATGCACGTGCTTGGAGAATGGCAGATGGTCTAAGACAGTATTTACTTAACTATTTTTGCTGAGTGGTGTGTACTAACTAAAGGCAGACGCTGAATAGTCCTAGGAAATAGAAATGATTTTTAGAGTCTGTGTAAAGGAAGAGCGAGTAGAGCAGTAATGTTCCAAGCCAGGGAAAGGAACTTTATGGGGAATATAAGGATGTCTTGTGGGGAATTTGATTGAGCTTGTGCTGTGTGAGTGAGTCATCTTCCCTGCCCCCTGTGAAACTTTTGATAAAAATATCCATGTCTAGTTACCGTTTGTGGAGATGGGTTTGTGCTGAACATGGCTTCAAAGTGGGCACAGTGGAGAGGCCTATGCCATCACAACTGGGTTATAGAGAAACAATTACTTTCTCATTGTGCATGACGGGTGCATAATGAGGCAATCTACAGACAGATATGGCAAGGAGGTAAGTTACATAGAAATGGTGAGAGAAAGAAAAAGAACTTGCCAAAATGGTACGTTATAAACAAGCTTTCGTAGAAATGGGTAACAGTCCAAGTCAGTTACACAAGACCTTTGAGATTGTAAGTAATTTCTGAAAAGAAATAAGTGTTTTTGTTTTTCCAATATTTAAGAACTGTCACATATTTAGTTATATTGCAATAAAATAATTATAGTGTTCAGACATATATAGGAGCTATCAGACTTATGAAGTCTGTGGTACGATAGTGCACTGAAGACCAGCAGTAAATTTCAAGAAAACAAACAACATAATACGGGGTGACTAAGTAACCAAAAATAGTTACCATCTCCTACTTATACTATTGCTGTAGACACCTAATGCCTCAAACTCTTTCCATCCTCCATACTGCACCTAGAGTGATTTAAAATTAATCCTGTCAGGATCAATGGTTAAACTTTTCCATGGTCTACAGAACAGTCTAAGCTTCTAAACATGGCTCCTGCCTTGAACTCCTGCCTGAGCCTTTCTTAGCATCATTTCTCACCGTTCTACTAATGCGTGTGTTTGCTCATGTTGTTTTTTGTTTATTTCTTACTGGAATACGTGAACGATTCCATTTCCCGCAAATCTGTTTGCTCAAGTTGCTCATTCACTCAAGAGAAGTGTAGCAGATTAGGTCTTGCCTCCGCCAGGAGATGAATCCTGACATCCTCTGGTGGGTTAGACGCTTTTCATCAATGCCCATAGAGTACTCGAGGCAGGATTTTGCCTTAGCACATAATAGAACGTATTAAAACAATCTGTTTATACATCTGTCTCCAGCAATAGAACATAAGTTTTCTGAAGTTAGGAACTTTCTGTAATTTATCTTTCGTGACCCTGGAAATAAGTAGAGGATCATACAGAGTACGAAGTTAATAAATGTTGGTTGAAGTCAGGGTGAGTCATTAGGAAAAACACAATTTTAAATTTCTCCTCTTACCTATTATTTTTGGTCTCTTCTAGTAGGTATAATTTCATATATGACATGTAGTCATATTTGGCAGCAAAGAATCCTTCTAATAGAGAATTGTAATATATTTTATTCTAGTTTTACTTTATGATAAAATTTAAGTCTTTTTCTGGAACATTCCTCTTTCTTTATATTCTCAATTACTTGCCAATTCTGTAATTTCTACTCTAGACATAGCCTTAAGAACTACCTCACCATCCATATTTATTGCTAAAGCTTGATTTTAGGCCCTGGTTACAAAGCTATCTAGTGGGACTTTTTTTATTAATAATCTTGCCTATTTTATTCATCATTCAAACTATTGAAAAAGCTATTTTCAAAAGGTACAGACCAATATTTCCATTGCCTAAGGTATAATTCCAAATACATTATCAAGGAATTCAATGTCCTCTTATGATCTGCTTCCATCTACATGCCCACACATTTCTCATACAACACACTCCTTGCTTCTGTGCACGTTTCAACCACAGCCATCTATTCTTTTCTGAGTGCATCTTGTGTTTTTCCATCACTCTTTCTTTGCGTGTGTGTTTATTTATCATGAATTATTGTCTTTCCATTTCCATTGTCAAAACCCCACTCATCCCTCACATCCCGGTTGACATACTTTCTCTTCCAGAAAGTCCCCATACAGCTCTAGTCAGAATTAACATTATCTTTACTGTAATGCCAGGGAAATTTTTAATATTATGGCTACTTGTGTTTATATAACTCACTAAATTTTATTTCAAAGCGGGGAAAAAATGCCTTGTAAACTTCTGAGCTCCCTTATGATATTTAGTTGAAACACTAATAGTAATGGAAAATTCCATGTTTAAGGTCAGAATCTTGGAGTTGGAAGGGATCACGTAGTCTGAATCAAATTCATAATCTGAAGGACTGGGACACAGAAAACAATATTTCTTAAAGTAATTGAAATTTGAAGATAGAGCCTGGTAACTTGTCTGCCAATACATTTCTCTTTCCATCGTACCTTTTGATTAGCATATGCCATAGTAGCTTTTCCTACCAGAAGTTCTAGCTCAGTACTATCCATTAGAACTTTCTGCAACCACGGAAATGTTCTATATCTGCACAGTCCAATATGGTGGTCACTAACCACATATGGCTCTTGAATACTTGACGTGTGTCTTGTGCAACTGGGGAATTAAATTTACAGTTTCCTTGATTTTAGTTAATTTAAATTTAAATAACCATGTGTGGTTAGCAGCTACTCTATTAAACATTGCAGTGGACTATATCAGCAGTTTCCAAAAGAGCATTTTCCAAATGTGCTAACACCTAAGGTTTTGTGGTCAAGAAGGAAGAAATACAATTATAGTTTCCTTTTGATTTTAAAGGACATTTTTTTTAGTGCAGAAATGGCCAACATCCACTTATTTGATGGAATAAGGTTATTGGATGCTTTTCCCTGGTACAGAACAAGTGGTAGCTCATAACGACTGAATTCCAAGTAAATAATGTCCAGTTAGGAAAGATGATGTGCACTGGATAATTAAGGAGATGACTTGATTCAGTCTATTGCAATTGAGAGAATGTTCATTAATGAACATCTCAAAGAAAAGGAAGGGAGCAAGCCTGAGGTCTTATGGAGGCAGGCAGACAAGGGAGTCATGAGGAAGGATGGAGATGAGTCTTACTCTGAGTAATTGAAGAAGGGTGGAAGTCGGAATATACAAAAACAGGGTAATCCTTAGCCATTTCTCTGAACACAAAATGTTGGGGGAGATTTTGCAACCACCCCTGCTTTCCAGGGAGATGTATGTGGATATATACATAAAAAACTTCAGGAAGAATTAAAATCTTGCAAATTTTATCTATTTACATTTCCTCGCTTCTGTTCAAAGATCTTGGGAGTCCAAGTTAAGAACTTTTGCTCTGCGGTTTCCTACCGAATTTCCAGTGGGAATTTTTTGTTAGTTTACTTAGGAAAAATTGAATTATACATTCTTTAATTTAAATAAATTATCTAGCATTTAGAATCAAATTCTGAAACATTTATTGAACATCAGTTATACTGGACAAGCAGTAAATAATTTAATATATTTTTATCTCATTTCATTCAGTCAATATTCATTTTACAAACAAGGAAACTAAGGCTAATAAATTTCAAGTGATTTCCTCCATTTAGATGTGGACCTTCTATTTCCGTATATTTACTTATTAGTAATTTCAACATTGTGTAAGGGAAATATCATCTAGGATCACCTCAGCCCCTATGATTATAGATAGCAATTGACTTGAACTTTGGGATTGGTGGGCAATCTAACGCCCACCATGAGATTTCTGCAAATGCCAGTGTCTTTATTACCTGTGGTCGCCTCACATTTTGAGCTCTTGTTTTATACAAATTAATTCTATTTATGGAGCATTTCATCTTACCTTTAGTGAATACAATATCTCTGTTTTGAACCACATCAAAATGAATTTGTACCTTAGGCCCTTCCCTTCAATGACACACACGTGCACACGAACAACACATCCATGCATCGTCACACTCACTCTCCAGTGTGAGTAGACTGATATCCCTGGATGTCTTCATGACTCAGGTTTTTCTCTGTTTACTCAGAGTTCCATGCTCTAGCATGGCAGTATAGGAGATCCCAGAGCTCTTGGTCTGTCCTCTCCCTACCCCAGTCCCAACAATGTCAGCCCAGCCCGTATATCCAAGCTCTGTCCTCCTGCTCTCCAAACAGATGCCCCTTGGTCCTGAGAAAGAGGTCTAAGCGGGCCTTAGAAACTGTCTCGATGCTGTTCAGGGATTGTGGTCTTGCAGGAAAGATGTAGTATGCTCGGGACGGCCATGTCTTTGTTTGCCCTGTACATTCCTGGTACCTTGGGAACGGGTGTGACTGGAGGAGGGAAAGAACAAGGCTGTCTAAAGGGCAGAGCCCAAGGTAGGGGTCCCTTTTGCTTAGTCTAAGGGTGGAATGAAATGATGTGGCATCTCTGAGACCTAGAAGTTATTCCGGAAGCAATATGAAGGTTGGTTTGGAAAAGATTGAGTCTGAAGGCAAAATGATGAAGGAGCTTTTGTGATACATGAATCTACTAGAATTGGGAGAATGACAAAGGGGATAGAGAGGAAGGGGTGGACAGATTCAAGAGATATTTAGGTGGTCTGATCAATAGAGCTCAATGGGCAACTAAATCCCAAAAGGAGAGGAAAACGTTGGAAATGAGGATGAATCTGAGCTCTTTGTAGGGAGGCCATTAAATGGAAATATAACTTTGTTCTAGAATTCTCTCTTCTACATTGTGCTCTCTTTCAGGTTTTAAAGCAGTCTGCAATGAAAATCTGGAGCATAACCATAATTTTACAGCTTGATTTTTGTCTAATAAGATGAAAGCTAATTACTATTATATTTTTCAATCGATTGCTTTTGAAACACTTTCTTTGAAGACACATCTATTTATGCTTCTAGTTATGTATACTTAAAAAATATGATATAATTTATTGTGGTGTAGATAGTTTTAAATGCTGTACAAACATAAGCAGTTATGCATATTCAAAATACTATCATATTAGTAACCAAATTAAGTCCCTCTTATTTTTCCTGTTTCACTGAGTTTGTTGAATGTTTTCTTTCTTTTTTTGAGGAAGATTAGCCCTGAGCTAACATCTGCCACCAATCCTCCTCTTTTTTGCTGAGGAAGACTGGCCCTGAGCTAACATCTGTGCCCATTTTCTTTTACTTTATATATGGGACACCTACCACAGCATGGCTTGACAAGCAGTGCATAGGTCGACACCCGGGATCCAAACTGGCGAACCCTGGGCTGCCAAAGCAGAACATGTGAGCTTAACCACTGAGCCTCTGGGCTGGCCCTGATTGTTGAATGTTTTCTTGAACCTAACTTGACCCCTTAAAGAGTAGATGAAATTCTTTCAAGTTGCAATACATCTAGTCTAATCAGGACTCCATGAAAAAAAAACAAGTTGTTTTTAAACCAAACCTATGACAATGATAACTGCTGAATTGGAAAGGAATTGTTTAATTATTCATGTAAATTTAATTATACCAGTTTAAGTAGAAGCTTGCCATAAATATTAGTCAAACAAAAGATAATTATTTGAATGACATTACCTCTAACAAAGCAACATAAACAGACTGAACTAATTAAGAACTAAAATGCATATGCTGTAAACTTAATGTGAAATTTTCAGTTACGATATTGCATTCTATAACTTGATAAAGTAGAGTTTATTATTACTGCCGTCATTAAAATAAACCCTCCTTATTGCACTTATAATGTTGGACTCCTACAGATAACATTCTAATGAGGGTATGATGCATTTTGATTGAGTTACCACAAGGGAGAAATTTAATTTAATTAAACTGGTCTTCATTAAAGTATTGCATTCAAGTAAAGTAATTATATGGCACATACAATATGGAAGAAATCCTGCTGTTTAAAAGGGAGAACATTCAGAATAGACCAACCATGATTTTATTATGGAGCACCTTCCTCGATAATTAACCTGCGACTTGAACATAATGAGACAGCAAACAGGCTAACGTTCTTTGATGCTCGGTTTTTAAAATCACATCTTCTATATAAAAATATCCATATAGAATTTATACATATATAATATGTATATACATATCTGTGCATATACACAAAATATTATATATGTAAAAGTGGTAAAATGTATATTAATGTTTATACTCAATTAGCAAAACAGTAAATATATACATACTATACATATTTTTGATATGTCTTATTTTTGAGAAACATTCTCTATAGATCTAACACAGTTATTGAATATACCTAGCCTTCTTGAATAATCAGTTTATTAACCTAATGTTAAGCAATTCCAAAAATGGAGTAGGTGGATAGGTACCCGTAAAATGTTAGTTTGTGGAAAAATTGCTTATGACCATTACAGTAGCTGACTGATATCTCTACCAAATTAATAATACTTCATATATAGATAAAGAAACCTGACCTCAGATGTTAAAGAGCATAAATGATAACTTCAGTTATTACTACTTTTTCTTTCAGAGTCTCAAAATTAATAAAATAAAAGCTGTGAAAATTACTGTACTTCTAAATGAATCCATTAGTTAACTGGTTGCTTAATTGAGTTTATATATCAAAATCAGCAAAATATAAGAGTTTTCCTTCCTTTATCTCTTGTTTTCATTGTCTATAAATGCTTCCTTGTTTCTTCAGTTACTCTCTTGACCATTTCTTCTGAAGTGTTCCCTGGATCTTTCCTTTGTTATTTAACTGGTAAACCACACTAGAACCTTAGTTATCGCTGTCTACCGTCTTGTACGCAAATGATATCAAATTGCATATCAAGTTGTATATCAAATGGGTACATCAATCTGGATGTACCTCACACTTACAGACTTACTCTTTTTTTCTCCCTGCACATTTCCATTCCCACTAATGGTGCCTTATTCTAGGCTTTTGGTATCTAATGTCAGGGCTGCTGGCAGCACCAGTGTCGTAGGCAAGCAGCTACTGCAGCTTCAATGGGGCCTCCTGCACAGAAAGCCCTGCCCTTGGGTTAATGCCCTGAGATCACATCCGAAAATTCCTAATTTAAGCTTTGAATTTGTGTTTTATACGTGAAGTCTGAAGAGATAATGGAGCATGGGCTGGGCAAATAAAAAAGAATAAACATGTCAGAAGGGAGACTAAAGAAAGAAAAAGTGTTATAGTTGAGTACACTTGATGGCACTTTTTTCCCTGCTTTTTGAACAAAGGGCCCTGAACTTTCATTTTGCACTGAGTCCTGTCTGCCTGATGCATGGGATAAGTTTCTCACTCTGTTTCCTCATTCTGGCTTCCCTCTTCCCTGGTCCATGCTCACGTGTGCCTGTCACATCCCGGCAACGTGAACTCCAGCCTCCACACCCCTGCCCAGCCCTATTCACCAGCATTCCCCTGGTTACAGCAGATAATCAGTATTTTCTCAAATCATCTGCAGCTTATCTCACCCTGCCCTTGTTTGTCATATTTTTATGCCTAGATTTCTTCCCCTTTCCTGGAAGCCACCCCTTTTTTTGGAAATAAATCTTTAACCTGCAGCTTCTTGCTAAAATCCTTGCTTTTCCCACTAGTATTTCCAGTGGCTCTCATGAAACATTTCTTTCTGTCTTGCTTCCCTTATATTCCCTGACTTCTATGATGATTACTTAAGTATTTGTCTCCATTGTGTGTGTTCCTCAAACCTCACGTGCAGAATCCATGTTTTAATGATTTGTATATGTCAGTTCTAAAATAATGCCTTACACGCAGTGGGAGTTGGATGTAGGTCTTTGGCTCTGAATTGCTTCTTTATTAACAGTTAATGACATTTCATTGCCAAACAAATGAACTCCAACATTTTTATATGGGTCTAAAATTGCATACAATTGTTAAAATCGTAAAAGGACACAGAAATAATTGATTTTTAATTATAAAACCCTATGTTCATTTGATTAATTGCAATAAAATGACTTGATTATTAAATTCCATTTCACCTCATGATAGAATCTAATCAACCCTTTCTAAATACATACTTGTTTTCAAGATGACACGTTTGAAGATTTGTGGGCACAAATTCATGTGTTTTTGTGTAACAATTCCAACCTATCTTTTTTATGTGAAACACATCAATATTATATTTAAAATAAAATTATTCTTAGTAAGATTTTCTAAATAACTAGATTCAGATCAATTCATTTCTTTTTAGTATGAGAGATACATTTGCAGAGATTTATGGCTAATACAACCACTGTAGCAGTTAGAAAATAACCTGTATCCATAGGTGTTTCCTAAGAAACATGGTGTAATATATTAGAGTTTTGAAAGGTACTTGTACACATTTCCACCAAGCCCAGGTAGGAATGTCTATTTTATCACTTGTATTCTCTATCCATTTATTTTAACTTCTCATTTAAGGCATAAATATATATTTGAGGAGTTTTGAAAAGGTAGATTGTAGATTTTCTTGTTGCTTTTATGTATATGGCCATTAGACCATAAGGTGAACAGAGTGCACGCAATTGCACATTTTCTTCCTTCGCACGGACTCAAAGACCCTTCCTTCCAGGAGCGTTCATTCCACAGGAGGCTTAAAAGCTTTTGTATTTTCTAAAATGGTGTTCACTGCTCAATTTCTCAAAAGTGAGAAACGGAAATCAAAATAAGAGCCATTTTGGTTCACCACAGTGTTTTTTTCTTCCAATATTCTTGAATATGTAAAAAGGTTGAATTTGCAAATATGTATATAGGATAATAGAGACATTGATAGTATTTAAATTTTAAGGTTTATGTGAAGATGGCCACTTAAAGGTTTGTAAATTGCTTTAGTCAGCAGAATCTAATTTGAAGCTCTTAAAATTGTGTCTAGTGAGTGGTTGAGTGTCGTTAGCCTTATTCTTCAGAGGAGGAAATCAAGATTCAAGAAGGTTATTTGGTTTACTCAAACTTAAAAAGTGGAAGGGCTAGAATTCCAGAGCAGGTCTTCTGACAGATGGTCCAATTCTCTTCCACTGTTTATTAGAGAGATTTTCTCCTCCTTGTTTTCTAATTTATCAGGCTAATTTACCAGGGCTTCAAGAAATGAATACAAGGTTATGAGAGTAAAATTTGAAGATATAGCATATACTTAAGTTTTCCACAAACTCCACAACATTTGCATATAATAAACGCAGATTTCTTCTCGGATTTTTCTAGAAGTATGTTTAAAGGGTGCTTTACAATAATTTTAGTTCAGTCTGGAAATAGCTTCCTATATCACATTATGAGTCATGGTTTTTCCCATGTACATTGATAAAAATGTCTAATTCTTTTTACCTTGCCAATACGGATATCTGGTATATTCATAGTATCTAGTTTCTAATCCCCAAATTCATCCTCATTTATAAAATGGAGATGATAATACCTACATTAAGGAATAAATTCAATCATATGTATATAATTACAATTTTTGACATAATGTTTAATAAATCATATTTTACAAAGCATAATGACTATAGCAGGAAATGATGTCAGCTAGCACAAGAGTCAAGTTATAATGAAAACCTTATAGGATGATTCCAAATAGATGATTCTTTTAAAAAGTCATCTATTTTTATGTGTTTTTAAAAAATTCCATTCAAATCAGTTTAACATAAATGTAAATTAAATATCAGACTCCATATAAATTATACACAACTCATTTCTGATTATGAACCAAACTGCTCAAAAGCTTATGCTTTTTGAAAATTAGTTTATCCTATGAGAAAAGGATGCTCTCTCATTCACTGCTAATCTTTTATCAAATTATTTTTGTAAGTCGTATATCTTAAAATGGTATCAGTTAACGACATTATTATATTTGAAAAAAATTCAGTAAAAGCAAGATTTCTGTGTTTTAGGATTTTCTGCTAAAATTGACATTGTTACTTTGTTCTTGAAATTTTTATAGCCCTTTACCCATACTAAATAATTCATATTAATAAAATATTAGAAATGAAATGTCCACATCTAATTGATGATTCTACTACCTTCTTCTTGAAAATACATAATTCTCTTCTCTAGCTCAACATACCATTCACTCTTGTCTAATTAACTTTGCCTAATTAACTTTGTCTCTTTCTTAATTCTTTTATCACTAAGTAAATACACTGTGCCTTGAGAGAACTTGTTAAATTTCTCATAAATACGTTTAAAAATGTAAAGGTGGGGACTTTTTAAAATGAATAATCAGATCTTTCTATATACTCTTATTTTTAATTTTATCAAAGAAGTGAAATTATGCATACCTCTCCAATTATATTTATATTGTAGAGTGCTAATAGTACTGAGTTTCCTGTTTACTGGTCAGAAAACACAGTTTAAAACACTAAAAAAGGGGCCGGCTGCGCGCTCTGCTTTGGAGGCCTGGGGTTTTGCGGGTTCGGATCTTGGGTGTGGACATGATACAGCTTGTCGGGCCATGTTGAGGCAGCATCCCACATGCCACAACTAGAAGGACACACAAGTAAAATATGCAACTACATGCCGGGGGGGTTGGGAAGAGAAAGCAGAAAAGAAAAAAAAAAAAACAGTAAAAAAGAAACTAGTCTACAAATTCTATACTGAGAGTGAAACGTGATCCATGTCCTTCCATATGTTTCATGATTACATGGGAAGTTATCCTCCCAGCTGGATTTGCCCAGATTCCCCTTTCTGCCCACCTCTCCCTAATATTTAAAATTTCTGCAGTGGGAACCAAACATGGAATTTTTCTTCAAAAGCTTTTCTCCCCAGAATCTGTGGCATAACTTTTTAGTGTCACCTGTGTCGTAAGACATGCAATGTCCATGAGTGCTCTTCCACACACTGACTCGTACAGCAGGTATGTTTCACAGACAGCTTGGAGAGCTATAGCAACTCAGATATAAATTTGGCTCCTTTCAAAACCTGTAAGAAGAAAAGCTCTTAGTTCTTATTATTCAACATAATTATCTTCCAAACATAATGTCTAAAACTTGTGTCCATAATTTATTATTAACTGTATTGGCTGCCATATCGGTATTGATTCTTTCTCTGAATCGCAGTGGCTCGAAGTAATTTGTTGGACTTTTGGTTTGCATTATGTTTTTAATGAGAAATTCAATTTACATAGATCCTTAAAATAAATATGTAGTGGAAAAGACTACAAACATCTTTCCACATAATTCAAATGCATATTTTACACTACATCTAACATGTGGCCCTCTGTTTTCTCTGATTGTTTACTGGCTGTTACAGTTACATCTGTAGCCCTCATGGATGGCCAAGAATTATTCAACAGTTGGCTCACACTGGTATTTCTTCATCCATTCTGCTGTCTGCTTTCTTTTCATTCTTGGTATTTCGGTTCCTTCTTGCTACACTTCTCCGTCTGTCTCCATGGATTTGCTCTCTGACTTACTGAGCTCTCGGCTTGTTGCTTCAATTAACTTTTCAGTGGACCTCCTGGCAGCTTCCATTGTTTCCTGCTGCTCTGAATCCCTGTGCTTGCCCCCACCCCTCGTTTATCAGTAGTCAGCAGGTTGAACTATTGTCTGGAGCTCTGTGGGCTCCCTGCTGATTTTATCACTAATTCCCTACTGATCTTTTGTTACACTTTGATGTCATTTTCTACCCAATTCTTTCTTCCGGATGCTGGCATGCATCTTGTAAGACCCAATGCTAGGAGAGCAGTTTTCCCAAAAACTCTTAATCTAGAATTTATTCAGTTACTTTCTCTTTTAGAATTGACCAAGAGAGAAGTATAGTTCCCACTGTGTCTACTGGGAGAAATATACTTACATCTGACAAGGTGTTTATATAAATAGACACTATGGCTAGTTGCTGTGATGTTAGCGTTTCAGTTCCAAAATATTCCCCCAGTGACTTGTTAAGCAACCCTCTCCTTTCACAGACTTCACTGTGATATCCTGAAGGTAGTTACCTTAAAGAGGATTAGTATTACTTACTATTTACTCTTCAAGAAGAATGATCCTGCTGTTTCTTTGTCTGATTTAGCAATCTTCTGTGGCATTATGTTTTGATTACTATGAGGTCCCATTCTCAAGAGTAGTGTTCACAGTCTAGATGTAAGGTAAATTCTTCTCATTACTGAGTTTAGTATTTTTCATGTTGGGTATCACATGAGAATTGGGAGGGACTCCTCCAGGACTCATAACTCCCTGGGGACCAATGTTAAGTTTCACATCCACTCTCAGTGTGGTTTCCGGTACTCACACACAACTTCCAAAGCCTGAAAACTTTCTAAGGAAAAGTAAAAAAGGCTTTTTTTCAGTCTCCTAAGAAAATAATTTCTTTAAAAACTTAACTTAAAAAATAGTCTGACTTAAACCTGGAAATTGTAAATGTATTACTTATGCGCAACTTTCGGCCAGGTGCACTAATGCATGTAATGTAAAATACGTGTAACCAATGCAAAATAGGGGAATAGAACTGTAGGAGTTTAAACTATAGGATTTAAATATAATGGAAATAACATGAGCTTTGGAAGTAGATATTTTTGTGTTTAAATCTAGCCTCTGACGTGTTTTAGCAATATAATCTCAAACATGATTATAATAATGAACTGTGGTTTAGAATAAATCAATGATTTTCCAAGGTTATTTTTTTTTGGTTGCTTGTTTGTTTTCAATAGCAAAACTTCAAAAAAATTCATACATAATCTCAATGTATTTGTTTTACAACAAGGATAGTCAGAGCCTTTCTGGTTGGAGTGTAAGTGAGGGACCCAAAGTTCTGAATGGTTTTTCTTCAACTTCTTCCAGAGGGTGGCTCTGAGAAATGTTTTTATTTCTTTAAGCTTCTGTAAAACACAGTTTGAAAGCCTCTGAACTAGATAATATTTCATTGTATGAATTTTTAGATATAGCATATCATGCTACTATCCTTTTGTTGCTGTGTTTCAGATCTGCTTCCCTCTCTAAGACTGAGGAT
Source organism: Equus przewalskii (assembly GCF_037783145.1). Classification (NCBI taxonomy): domain Eukaryota; kingdom Metazoa; phylum Chordata; class Mammalia; order Perissodactyla; family Equidae; genus Equus; species Equus przewalskii. The sequence continues at coordinate 27,906,676 of NC_091858.1, read as the reverse complement.
GCAGCATTTGACTACCAGCCTCTCCCCCTGCTCCCTCTCTGAAGTAAAGAGTAGTAGTGACAAAGGGTCAGAGCTACTTCTGCTCTGGCAGCATCTCCCCTCCTACGTCCTCCCAGGCACTCTGTCTCACCACCACAAGGCGCTCTGGTTATCCCATGACCAATCCCATCAGGTGCTTAGCACAGGCTAAATCAGTCACCAAAAATGCCCTTCGCCAACTCATGTCATTTCTCATCAGCCCAAAACTCATACTCATGGAGCTTTGCCTGCCTCCTAATCTGATCTTTCATTCCCTCCCAAAATACCAAAACTCTTCCAACTGTGCCCTCTTATGGTTGCAATTCTCTTATTTACACTAACTCCCTTGCCCTTCTCTCTCTCCTTTCAATAACCATATAAAATCCTAAACCTACAACTGAAATTCATGCCAATTCCCATCAGCTGAAGATAAAATTTTTCTTACTTTAAAATTATGCCCTCTAGGCTCAAGTGACTCCTAATCTGTTTGGCAGGCTTTCTTTATTTTCTTAGCGTTTTTTCACTCTCCTAGAGAATTATTTCATACATTCTCTGTACATAAATCTTTAACATCTCCTTCCTCATCTTCACTCTCTGCTGATGACCTTGGTTCTTATATAACTGAGAGAAGAAAAAGAAGAATTTCTACATCTTTCCATCACCACTTATCCTGACTTCCTGCATTTTCCTTCTAACTTCTAGCTCTACAGATCAACACTCTACAGTCCTGTATCCATTAGATCTCATCTCTTTTTTTATCCAATGATATTTCTCTAGCAATTACCTCCCTTCTGTATCATGTATCAATTCTTTTCTCGATTGGATCATTCCCAACAGCTTACAAAACCGTGATAAAGATCTCCTGTCTTAAATGAAAAACTCTCTCTTGATCCCATGTCCCTTTCCATGTGTTGCTCTATTTCTCTGCTGCCAAATTATACCAGAACTCCTTAAAAGAATTGTCTGTACTTGCTGGGTGCCATTCCTTTGAAATAACTCTTGAAATAACTCCCCCAAAATTACTAGTATTAAGGTTACTAATGCCCTCAGCATTATTAAATAGCATAATTAATAGTCTGTCCTTGTTTCATTTGACACTGTTGCTGACCCTTTCTTTTTTGAAACAGCTCATTTGGCTCCTGGTACTTCATTGACTTCCTTGCTCCTCTTCCCTCACAAGCTACTTGGTTTCAGTTTCCTTTGCTGCTCCTCATCTTTCTAACTTCTAAACATTGAAGTGTCTTCCTTGGAACTCTTGTCCATTTGTACCTCAGTAACCCCTGTGTGATCTCATCTGACCTGATGATTTTATATACTATGCTTTAATATGTATCTTCCAAATTTCTATCTCCAACCTGCACCTCCCTGCTGAACACTAGACTCATATATCGAGTAGCATTTGGATGTCTAATAGGCATCTCATGTAACATATCTAAACCAAACTCCTGACTCTGCCATCCACAAAACCTGACCCATACCATCTTAATAAATGGCAACTCTCCATCTTCTCTATCTTAATAAATGGCAACTTCGTTCTCAGGCCAAAATTCCTGGAGTCACTCATGGCTCCCCTCTTTCTCTAGTGTCCCACATCCAATTCATCCACAAATCTTTCTCTTCAAACCACATCCAGAATCCTACCAGTTTTCCCCACATTCAACAAAACTTCTCTTGCCCAACCCACTGCAAAAATTTCACCTGGGTTAAATCAATACTCTGCTTTAACTAGTCTCTGTTGCCCCTTGTGCTACTGTGGTGCATTTCTAGCCCATCAGCCATTGGTTCTGTTAATATTTAAGAGTTGACACATCTCCAACAAAAATCTTTCAGTGGCTTCCCATTTCACTCACAATAAAAGCTAAAATCATTATAACGAACTATTATTATGGTGACTATATAATTTACCATCCAAACTAGGACACTTTTTTTTGAGGAAGAGTAGCCCTGAGCTAACATCTGCCTCCAATCTTCCTCTTTTTTTTCCTGAGGAAGATGGGCTAACATCCGTGCCCATCTTCCTCTATTTTATATGAGATGCCTGCCACAGCATGGCTTGACAAGTGGTGCGTAGGTCCACACCCAGGATCCAAACTGGTGAACCCTGGGCTGCAGAAGCAGAATGTGTGAACTTAACCACTGCGCCACTGGGCTGGCCCCTAGGACATTCTTCATAGTGGCAGGGGGCACTCTTAATCATCACTCCCAGACAGCATGGCTAAACAGTCTCAGGCAAAGCAGAAATGTTCTCCTCCTACCTACCAGCCCCTACATGATCTATGCCACCCTCTGCAATGTACTTCTCTCCATCTCCTTCCATCTCCTTCCCCTTCCATCTCCTTCCCTCTCTATCTCGCACATCTCTCACTTATATACAGCACCACTTGCACTTCCTAGAAGCTGTGTTTCCAGAAGGTTCTCCTCTACCAGCATTATTTGCTCCTGCAGATCTCTTTGCTTGAAATAAATACCCTTCCTTCACATATCTTCAGAGATCACTCTCCACTGTCCTTTATGTTTCTGCTCAAATGTCGCTTTACCAGAGAGGTCACCCTGGACACCATACCTAAATAGCATTTTTCCTTCATACCTGGCATATTCTTACTCTTTTACATTTTTTCCATACCAGTTATAACCATCTGATATGTATATGTGTATGTATTTGCTGAGGAAAATTAGCCCTGAGCTAACATCCGTTGCCAGTCTTCCCCCACTTTTTTAAAAGGGAGTCTCTGCCACGGCCTGGCTGATGAATGGTATAGGTCTGTGCCTGGGATCCAGTCCTGTGAACCCAGGCTGACAAAGTGGAGCACGCCAAACTTCACCACTACACCATGGGGCCAGCCTCTGATATATTTTTAGTGAATTTGTTTGCTATTGCTTGCTCTGCTCACTAGAATGAAAGTTAGAAAAGTGCAGAGACTTTTTCTGTTTTGCACCCTACTGGGTTACTGCCTTAGAATAGTCCCTGAAGCAGAAAAGGTGTTCAATTGAAATTGGCAAATTAATGAATAAAAAATGTCTGCTTCATAGTATATTGGTTCTGATCTCCTAGCTTGTCTGGCATTGATCAAACCATAAAAAGTCAGTTTATACTATACAAATTCACATAATTCTCATTCATGCATGGAAAGCCAATATAATTTTATCAAGTGGAAGATTTTCTTGTTTCCCTTTGTTGATTGATACGTGATTCCACATTAATTGATAATTTCCACATTTTTTAAAAACCACACAACTAGCATGTTTTTTCTCTCTCTCTCGCTCTGACTTTTCAAATAATTCTGGGTGCAAAAATATTCATTGATTAATTGATTGAACAAACCATATTACACAGTCACTTCCCATTTAGAAACCTAAGTTAGTTCAGAAAGATTATTTCATGAATGTGGAATTACAGGAAGAAAGCAGTTTCTATAGATTGAGGGAAAGAAAATGTCTAATTTCAAATAGGTAAAATCTATTTCGTTTCCAAGCACATAGCCTCAAAACAATATTTTTGCCAGCCCATTAAGGAAATCTATTTTCGTGATCATCTTATATTCTCACAGACACTTTGTCTTGGATACAATCAGGAAATCATACTTGTGATTTCCACCGTTTGATCATCATTCCTGGCTACATGTTAACTTGAACTTTGCTTCATCTTTCTTTCTAAAGTATTTTATTGGTTTCCCCTTCTACCTTATATAATTGATTTCCCATTTATGACATATTGTCCAATTTTGTCCAATTTAAGTCCAATTTTGATTACCTCTTTACAAATCAATTTGCTGCCATAAATCCATTAATATTTAGCATTCTCAAAAGCATGTTCTTCCTGAATATATATCTTAATCCCATATTTCATTAACATTAATAAGTAGGTTATTAGGAAACTTCAGAACTTTAAATTAGCTTTGGAATATTGGAAGAAATTTTTTAAATACTTCAACGTCCAGTTGGCTCACTTTGTTTATCTGGTAATAAGATAGATGATTCCATCCCTGGAAGTAATCATTTTGCTGCTAGATCTAATATTTATTTCATCTGAGGGGGAAATAGTTTGCCAGACATCACACCACAGTGAAGTATACTGCATTAAACCAAGCAGATAAAAGAATCAGCAAGAATTTCTAGGTTCAAAAGCAGAGTTAGTAGTAACAGCAATATGTCCAACTTAGACCAATTGTTTTGAATTAAACATTTTTAATTGATGAAAAGGATGTTTTTATACAATATAAAACACTCTAAGTTTCATTAATTCACTAATTAAATGGAAAATATAACATGGAAAGAGAAAAATGATAACATTGAGAAGTAAGATTATGGTTCATTTTAATTTCCTTTTTCTAGCTATTAAATTGCCTGGATTATTTTACAATGAGAATGTATTAATTTTATAATTAAACTTTTTTTCTCTCTTCTCCCCTGTGAAAACAAAAACAAATAAAACAAACAGGCAGTGTCGGTCACCACAGCCTCGTAATTGATTCTACTTCCTATACATCTACTGATACAGTTTAGAGGTTACAAATTCTCTTTCGCGTTACAGCATCCTCCTAACAAAACTCTCAGTCCTTAATCATGATGAACTCTAATCCATTCTCCCCACTATAGACAGATATATTTTCTTTCTATAACATAAAATAAATTATATTACTACTCAACTTAAGATCTTCTTGCAATTGGCCTCCTGTTGCTTTCAGGATGGAATTGAAATTCCTCAGCATGTTATCCAAGACACGATGAATCCCTGGTCCCTGTTTTCATGTCCTCCTCCTTCTCTATAGGCACTGATGTTCTAGGCATGCTGACGGAGTTGTGGTTCAACAAATGTGTCCTTCTCTCCCGACGTCCCATGCTTTGCACAAGGAATATACTCCACCATATTTGCCCCTCCAACTTGTTGTTCAGGAATCAGCTCTGACACCTCCTCTATACCACTATCTTGTTAATTTAGCCTAAACCTTTCTGAGTTAAATGATCCACCTAGACCTACCATATACTGGTAGGCAATCTCTAACACTGTATTATGATCCTTGATTTTCTTTTATATCTATGCATTAAGCTGTTGGCTTCTTGGAGGCCCATGCAGCTTCATCATCTCTGTGTCTGCTGTTTAACTGCTGGTTACCAAGAACAGGCTCAACGAATGGACGATGAAGGAATGTTAAGTGAATTAGTATCCCTTGTGATGCTGTTCGAGCATCTTTGCAAACATAAATCACTTGCAGGAAATAATCCAGGCAAGCGCAGTTTGCAGAAAATAGATATTAAAGGTGTGTCTAATAGATACTACACATATTAAAGGCATGAGAGATCATGTTTAGCTAATATAAATTTGGTCCTGTAATGTCTTGGGATGGACCATATATTATGCTATTTTTATCTTACAACAGAATGGAACAATGATAGACCTATATAGTCAGAGCATTTTGAAGAGTTTGGTAGCAATAACATCAAATTCAACATATTGATTTTTATGAATATTGTTATTCTATTTATTAAATGTATATTCATATTGTAAACATCTGAAACACAAGCATTATCAAATTTAAAATGATTATTGTTCTATCGTATGAAAAAAGTGTATCAGAAAACAGATTTGAGGGGCCGGCTATGTGGCTGAGTGGTTAAGTTCGTGCGCTCCGCTGTGGCGGCCCAGGGTTCAGATGCTGGGCGCGGACATGGCATCGCTTGTCAGGCCATGTTGAGGTGGCGTCCCACATCCCACAACTAGAAGGACCTGCCACTAAGATATACAACTATGTACAGGGGGGATTTGGGGAGATAAAGCAGGGAAAAAAAAAAAAAAAAAAAAAGATTGGCAACAGTTGTTAGCCCAGGTGCCAGACTTTAAAAAAAAAAAACAAAAAAAAACCAAAAAAAAAAACATTTGAAATCTTTATTGATTACATTAAAATATTTTTACCTATTAGAATAAGTGAACTATTTTTAAGTCTACATTAAGAGCCAGACTAAATACAGTTTTGGTTTTTATTTAATTGCTTTGGTTAGGCAATTTTCCATAATTTGCATATAAATCTATGTCTTTATTTTAGAAAATCTGTATTACTTTTTACTTCCTAAAGATATTGCCTAAGGGCATGTGGTAGCTGTTGTAAATTGCAGGTAGGCAGGCAGGCACTATGAACAGTTTTTAAAAGTTATACTGAAATAATCCTCAATTTGTTTTAGATGTTTCCTTTTGTTTATTTCTTTGAGACAGTGTTGCCAATGTTTTTAGATTGTGGTTTTATATGGGTGAATGAGGATTACACCTAACTCATTCTCACTTGTGGCCTGACTCCTTAAAAGAGATGTGAACGGGGACTACACTTTCTCCATGGCCTACTGTGCCACCTGGAAAGCTTTTCCTCTGAAACAATCAGACAAGACTTTTGTACAGAAAGTGAGTGTTGGGCCTACTCTGTATGCAGCCGAGCCTGTAAAGCTTATATGTATTGGAGATATTACAGGAAACAATTTGTACAGTTCTGGTCATATTGTTGACAGACTACTTCTGCTCAACTTGAGACATGTTGAACTGTGTAATATACAGTGACATAGCGTTGAGAAGCAAATTATATACCATTTTTGAAAGGTTTGTGATACCAGACTGGTAAATGGAAATCTGTCCTTATTACCAAAATGCCTAATATCCTTTTAGAAGTGGTGAAATCCTAGGGGACAGTTAGTTTGAAGAATATGAACCCCAAGAAGCACACTCTAAGCCATAAAGCTCTTATCTGTCAATATCATACACAGTAAATGTGTAAAAAAAAAGAGCATAATGGTGCACTATTGTTATTGCTGAGACATCAGTCTTCTTTATGTTTACATTAGGGACTTGTTAAGGTGCAGAATGTTTTGCCCACTAAATGTCTATATGAGACAAGATTGTCAACTCAGCTGTAAACAGAGGGCATTCCTCCTAGAAATATCTCTGAAATTGGCTTTATAAATGTAAACAGCAGAAAGGCTTCTCTATTCTTATTTTTACTTGATAATTTTTTAAGGGTTTGAAAGCGAATATAAGTGTGCTTTTTAAAAACCTTAGAAGGCTTACCTTAATATTTTATGGTTTTCTTTCCATTTTTATTAAAGACTGAACATATACCAGACAGTGGCCATAAAACTAGTAGTCTCTCCTGCCAGTGGATTGACACAGTATAAAGTACACTTTGAAGATTACTCAGAAACATAGAATTTTTGGTAGATTTCTGGGATTAACAAGAAGGCTCTTATTCCAGTGTTAGAAGGGAAGAGTTATTTTCTACACTTCTTATAACTTTTCTACGTGTAGAACTCAAATGAGACTGGAATTTTGATCATATTGTTGAGGGGGAAAAATAGGATAAGAGTTTGATAATAATCTTCCTGTCAGAAGATGGTAAATAAGAAAGAGAAGCCCAATGCCATCAAATGTTGGGTGTGAGCCTGTTGTGTGCACTCTTTCCCAGTCCCTAACACCTCCTGGCCACCTCGGGCACTGATTGCCTTGGCCGCAGAAACCACCAAAGATGCTCTGTATGTTTCACTGCCACTTAGCTATATGAAACAGCACAGTTAAACAGAATCAGTGAGTAACCGTAAGCAGCACTTGTTAATTTATCTTTAAAGCTCAGGAAAGAAAAAAATTGACTGTGATGCATTTGAATAATCAAAACACCAGGACCTGCAGTATATTTCTTAAGACTAAGAAAATGAAATGAAAATGCAGTAGATCTGCTCAGGAACAATATTATTTGTTTGTTCATGAGTTCTAAATCTCCCATTGACTGTGGAAATCTTGCTGTTCAAGGCCGGATTAAAATGAAACCTTTAAAACCTTTCTAAAAAGCTACTTTGTAAACAATACTCTTAATAGCTTATCTCGTGGCAGAAGAAAGCAATCTTTTAGAAAACAAATTCACACACAAATATCACATTATTTTAATACTCTAATTTTACAACATTTGTCTTTTAGGAATGATTTAGATCCCTTATATGAAAAATGATGTCATTACATCTAACGCTGTTCTTCAGATTATTGTCCTTTAAAAACTGAAAAAAAATACTTAATCTTCAAAGAAAGGAGATATATGAAATTTTTATTAAAAAAAAAAATTTGAGTTGTAGGAATACTACAGGTGCTCAATCAGAAGTCAGACCTCTATCTCTTCAATTGGCCAAGACTTTACAATGCTGGATAAATTTATCACAAGAAACAAAAAAAGGGTTAAGGATTTCCCTAATTCCTTTTTTTAGTGAGAATAATCTGAGGGTTTTTTTTTTAATACGTAGATACAATTTAACCCCTCTTTGTGATTTAACTTACGGAAAATATTTTAGTTTTTATTACAAGAATATCTAGCTCATCTAAGATGTTATGTTGCCAAGAAAACAACCAGCCCTGGATGGAAACGGCAAGATCTGTAACTCCATCCAAAGATGCCTCCCCTCCCCCTCATTCCTCCATCCGCCCCAACACTATATGCTTGAGGCTTTGTGAAGAAACAAGGAGGGGAGTTATCACAATCCTGGACCAAAGATACCCTCTTCCCGCCCAGTCCAAGTGCGCAGGTAGAAAGAGAGGTCAACGAGCAAACCAGCTACCTTCCCCTGCATGAGGTCACCTGAGCTCCAGGTCAAGGCTCTGCTGACCACAGGGGAAGAGATGGAATTTATACTGAAGTTGAGACTGAATCTTTAAACTGGACTAGTTTTAATTAAAAGTGACAGAAAAATTATGGAATCTGCCCGAGAGTTCAGGGTAAAACTGAATTGAGAATCTTCAACCTGTTACATTTTCCTTCCTTAATCAAAATGGAAATTTCACATAAAATTTGAAGCTCTTCTGGAAAATTAAGTGTCTATTAATAGAACAGATCTGTCACCTATTTGAGCTGGAAAGAACTTCAACATCGCCTATCCCAGTACTTAATTTTGTAGATGAGGAATTGGAGAAAGGTTGAACAAATGACCCGAGTTTGCAAGATTAAATCAGAGCTGTTTCTAGAAGTCAGAGGATCTGATTTACAGCTCAGTGCTGTTTGTCCTTAAGAGGCCTCTGTAATAGGGTTTGAAAAGCGTTGGCCTTATGAATCTGAAAAAATGTGAGAAAGCAGTAAAACTAAACTTTAAAATTTGACTCAATGAGTCAACCTCTCCTATAATTCTAACCTTATCACTCAGATGTGTTCTAAAACGATGAAAGGTGAGCTTAAACTAGGTAGTATTTTACTTTAAAACGTTTCTCTGTAATGCATTTCAATAAAGACAATTCTTGATATATTTCAGTGTGAAGAAAGTGAATACATTTTGTTAATTGTATGAGCACAGTTCAGAATATCTAAATCTTCATTTGTAAACCAAGAATATTTAAGTGATAATACAGTATTCTCTATGCTTTTAACAATTGCAACAAATTATAATATTTTTAACCAGTTATGTGCCAGATACTGCTAAATTCTTCAAATGAACAGTTGTGAACTACTTATGAGGCAGGTAACACTGATATCCCCAATTTACAGAGGAGAAAGCTGAGGCATAAACATCTTAAATACTTTGCTCAAGGGTGCGAAAATATGTGAGCAAGTCTCAAACCCAAGCTGCCTTATACTAGATGTCCCAGGCTTAACCAGTATACTGCCACTCATGGATGAAGCATTTCTTGAATTGTATAGTTTTATAAGGATCTACATATTATAATAGAATGTTTAAAAAGAATTTTTAGCAGGGAATTAAGCTTTTAAAACCTATCTTTTTGTATTTTGTTTTTAGTGTATTATTTCCTATGTTTATTTCATGTTTCTTTTCTTGATCTTTCCCTATACTATGAGAAAATACACTCACTATAATGCCCTTTTGAAACTTCAGGAGACCATAAGGAAATTAACTCAAATTCTTATGTTAAGAACTTGAGTTAAACGTAAGAAAGATCTACATGTAATGAAAATATTGAGGGACATTTTAAAAGTAGTAAGGATACTAACAAAAGGAGGGCTTTTATGCATGAGAAGACTTAGAAGCTGTCTTTTCATCAGGTAAGGACATGGTGGGCTGTCTTCACAGCCCCCTATGGACCAGTTTCTACCTCTCCCATGGCTTGTTCTTACTAAATTATTGCAGGATATTTATTACTAGGAACACAAGCAGTATTTTGACTTGGAGCCATAATGCAAACCCAAATTTGGCACAGTATGTTCGAACATCACTTTAAACTTGGAAAATTATGACTTTAATTAAAGATTCAGCATAAAGCCAGCAAGATAATAAATCTGAAATTGATTCTTTGGTTTGGGTTACATTCCTCTGACCTCAGTGGTCACATCATCTCTCTCAGTGCCGTTGATGCCGTTGCAGGCTTCCCAAGGTTCCTCCCTCTCCCTCCCAACCCTTGAATGGTTTTCTTCTTTCCCCGCTCTGGTCTCATTTTGTTAAAGAGCTCAAAATCCTAGAATCAGACTCATATATCTAAGCTATAAGAGATTGATCTCTGAAACCATATTAGGAAAATATATGTATTTACTCTGATTAAAATGAAAGCAAGGACTGAATCACAGTTGATGTCATTTTGCTTTTACTTATAGCATCTTTTTAAAAAATATTCAGTATAATCTAGAATTTTTTGTTCACCTCATTTTAAGCACAAGTGAAGATTAATTAAAAACAAAGAGATTTTAACTTTGACTCAAAGCTGAATTGGAGCTCCTCTCATTTTACAGTAAAGGTTTTGCATTGCCATTTTGATACGTGGCCTTTTTGTATGTTGTATTAACTAACGACTGATTGTTCCACTAACAGTTCTTGGAATATCCATGCATTATTTTTTCCATTTTCCAGTTTCTGGCTCTTTCCCTGTGACAGCAATGCCCTTTCCATTAAGGTAAAAAGAAATAAGACTTCAAGATGTGAGTAAATGTACTCATGCAGATTTGGGGAGAGTGCAAATAGAAATCAGGTGGAAGGAGATAATGGATTTGTTTTCCTATAACAATACATATTAAAATTTGAGGAAGTTAATGAAAAAAGAATGGAGCTAAAAAGTCAGAATTAAAAAGAAAAGCCTAGTGAGTTTATCTTTAAAGCGGAGGCTGTCATTTCTTAGAATATTGCACTTGGTTCTAGGGAGATCTCGGAACAGTCGGTGCTCTTATATTTACAATCCATGCTTCAGCACCCTGGCGTGAGAGGCTGACTAGCGCACGGAGGCTGCCATATTTATTTCAATTGAAAAGGAACTTCCCTCCAAATGTCAATCTTAACTCTTATTCTAAAAACTCATACTTGCTTTCCATGTAGTTTTAAACACAAAGTTGATAAATTTTAAACTCACCTCCAAAAGTCAAAATAACATATCTTATGTGTTCATGTAAAAAAAAAAAAAAAAAAAGTTGGATCTATTCAGCTAGTACCTTGGGGCTTGATATCTTTTGCAATATGATGGCTTTCTGAACTTTTCCTGCCATAATGAGGATAGGCAATAAAGTCTGAAACCCATCTTATGAGGTGCCGCATGCGTTTATAAGATGGCCTATAGAGACCAAAGGTAATTAGTACTGGAATAGAAAAATTATTTGATACTCACATTTAAAAGAATCGTTACGATATTTTATACTTTGAAATGAATTGCCAAAGAGCGTGTCACTTTATAAAAGACACTCAGGCATCTAAGTAAATACTAACATTAAAGCAACTTAAAACACATTAATTGAAGACTATTTCCTCCGGAAAATTGTTTCCTCCAGTTGAAATATTGCTGCTTAATCCAACATTTTGTTTCTCTGACTTATGCACAGTGTAAATTCATGATACATTTTCTTTCCCCCTCAAGTCACTCTGTCCAAAGCAGCTCATCATTTCTATCATTTGCTCTACAGGAAATGTGTCACATGGCTGCATTATGAGGAAAATAATGCGTCTAACTTGATTATAATTTACTTTGAACTCTAACGCTTAGTGTTGAAATTTGCCTATGGCAATTTCACAATACATTTCAAAGGTTCAACCTTATTTGAGGGAAGCGTTTTCTGTCTTTCCACGTCCCCTTAAGGATATTAAATTGATGACTCTGGGCCACCAGACTGCCATCACGATGTCACTTTTTTGCTTTATACCTGAACAGCTCGACTCTTTCATTATGGAAAGTACCTCTACCAGAGCACTTGCTAACATGTTTCTGGGGGGAAAAATTAGCTTAAATCAATACTTTAACATCTCTGTCTTGGAGATTTTAAGGGTTTTTTGTTTTTTGGGGATTTTTTGACCCCAGAGAAACACTACCTAGCTGATATTCTTTCATCACGGTTGCTTCAGTGTATTGAATGGGCTATATTGCATTTAAGATGCTACATGAATACACACACTACACATCAAGCTGTTAAGAATCATTTTAAATGAATTTTGAATATTGGCAAATGATAGATCATTTTATAACCAGTCTAAATCATATGATTTTTCATTGCCTTGCATCTTAATGAGGTGAGGGGTAGCAGGATATTAGAGTAGTTAATGAACAATATTCTTATATTCACTTATTTAAAATACCCTAATTCCTTCTTTATGAAGACTAGGTAGGAAATGTGTTTCTCTAAGAGCTAAAAGACAGTAGCAGTTAAGAACTTGAGTTTCCATAAGAAATTATCAAAGTAGAATGGACAGACTAACATTTGGGATCGTTGTTGATAAGATGTCCGTTTGACCTTTTGTGATCTAGTTGAATAAAATGTCACTAATAATTTCACTGTTTCTCAAAGCAAGCTGTAGTAGCAACATGCTTTTCAAGTATTAACATATTGACTAAAAGCCCAAAGCATAAATAGATAAATTTCTTCACGTAATCACTGAACTGACTATTCCCTGATGGAAAATATAAAATTTGCCTCACCCGATCAGGAAGGGACACATTCCCTCACCCCAATATTCTGTCCATTCAGAATACTGGAATATAATCATCTTTGCAATTAGCAAGGGAACTGACAGTTTAGGGTTCTCTTTCTCAACATCATAGTCCTTAGCCTTTTACTCACTTCCTGATGTCCTCAGGCCTGTTATCTACTGCTGCTATCCTAGGTTTCAAATGTATCTTATGGCATTTGTACCAGTCAGAAATGCATTTGCTTTCAAGTAATGGAGCAGAAGGGAAACTAGTGTCTTAAACATTGGAAGCAATTTTTCTACAGAGTTTTGCAGGAACACAGCTAACGGCATTGTTTCAGCTTCTTGAACTGTCATACGGATCAAAGCTCTTTCTCTCTGTTAGCCATCATTAATTACTAGCTTTTCATTCCCACATTTGTTGGTGTATGATCACAATATGGCTGCAGCATCTCCAGGTATCATTATCCTATTCGCAAGCAAAAAGCAACAATTGGAGGGCAGGGGGTCAGGCTAGAGGAAAAAGTCTCCTAGTAGTGCCCTGTCACACATCCTCTTACGTCTCATTGAACAGAACTGAGTCATGTGGTTACTCTAAATTTAGAGGAAGGCTAGGAAAATAGCTTCTTTTTTTGCCCTAGAGTAAAAGTTAGGCAAGAGTGAGGTCTGGTGGGATTGACTTATGTATTTGCCAATCAGGAATATCTCCCACCGCCGCCCAAATTGCTCCTGTTGTTGCCTGCACCTTTATGTCGTTCTTTGTTGCCCTCCCTTGTATTTTGTTCCTGAAGCATACTGGGCCATCTGTGTTGCATGGAATACGTCCTTAGACTGTCTAGGCAGTGGGTGGCTCTAGAGGCATAAACAGACAGTGTTCTTAGAGATCTACCTATAAATTATAGAAAAATCTATTGGCAAGAGGAGGTTTCTAAAGCAGAATCCAACTCTGAACTCAGGAATTGGGGCAAATCTGGCCTTATAAGGTGAAGCTCCACAACGTATTGAACTTCAGAGGACAAAGACATCTGTGATGATGCAAGGGTGACAGTGGTTGTGTAATATGGAGCCTCCTTCCTATCGGGAGAAAACTTCCTTAGATTAGCAACTCGTTCCACTTTGATACCAGCAGTAGGTAACTTTTCCTACAGTTGTTTCCATGCACCATGCCTTTTTCCACTCTTCCAAAATTTTCAAATCAGAGGAATAATCTTGCTCTTTGGCATTACCCATCTCAGAAAATTCTGTTTCATTCTTCAGTCAGGGTGGTTTAACAGAGTTTCCATTTTGGAAACCAAACTTCTTAAAACATCTGCATATACTCAACTCTGTTGTTGGCCAACTTCAAAACACTATGTGTTCTTTCTTAACAACTTGTGTTCCTCGCTCAGAGCTTTACTCTATAACCTACTTTCTGCCACTTGAAAATCCATGTGGTAGACTCACCTAACACTCACCTAAAAGTCTCCATCCTCTTTAACAGCAATTCCTGCCATCTCCACTAGGCTCCAGTCACCCACCAGATGACTGCCATATTTTCCCCCTTAGCCTCACTCTCTTCACAGCTGCTCCACCTCTAAGATTTTTATTTCACAACCCCTGTGTCTCTGGCAAAACCTCTTTACTTTCTTCCTCTCCTATGTCTTGAGTCCTCCTGAACACTGAAATTTTTATTTTGTTTTTCTTCAGTATCCACCAAACTAGTTTCCATCCTTGGTTCACTGGTACCTTCTATTTATTCTTCTTGACTTCCACCATACCTTGTTAGAATATGGTAATATTGGAGGAGGAAAATGAATCCGTAGCTGTTGAAGGCCTACTTCCTGGGGTACACTGCTGGGAACTTTGCATATGTTTTCTTTTGGTCCTCAGAATTGGAGATATTCTTTAAAACTTTTCAACCTCCTTCTCTAGTTAAACATTCTTATGGGAGCTCAGGTACTTCTGTGGCTTCAGCATCCCCCTTTACACAATCTGGTCCCACAGTCATTGTTTGAGTTCTCCTCTTTCTCCACCAAGATCAAGTTTCATGATTTCAAAGGTTAACTTCACAGTTTATCACGAAAAATTAATCTCTCCACTTTCTTCAATTCCCACTGTGATCATCCTTCCCTAGAATGTTGAAATAGCCATTTTCTTGGGCTTTTCCCTTCCAGCTTTTTTTACTCCTATCCCCTCCTGCTTATGACTTACTTTATCTTCCTAAAACACTGACTGGAATGTATCTCTGTTCCTCTAAAGCCTTCCATGGTGCCTACTTTCCTGTTATATGAATGTTCACCTCTTTACCTGGGCAGTTCAGGCTTTCTGCAAGAACACCCAGCTCTCTTCCCAGCCTCATCTTCCTCACTCCTGCATATTCCCCTTGTATCTGGTTGTCTAAACCATTTCCTCTTCCTTGCATCCTCCTGACTATGCTTCTTTGTTCTTGCCTTTAGTCAGTCTACAATAACAAAGCCTTCAAGATCCACCTGCTGAAATCTATCCTTTTATTTAGGGCACAGATTATATGCACCTTCTTTATTTCCTTTTCATTCTAACTTAATACACTCTATTCCTCTGCCTTGTCATCCTAAGATGATTTATACCACTCATATGGTACTTATCAAATACTTCCTATGAGAGGAATACTTGAATGTATTCTTTATGTGTATAGCATTGTATTTTAAGCCAGTTAAAGAGAAGAAAACTATCACATACATTTTTGAAGTTGCATGGAGATTCTGATAAATATTTTTGAATAAATGTTTACTGTTAAATAGTTAATGCAAATAGCTTCACCTAGTTAAGTTAATCAAATATAAGAGCTCACAGGTAATATTAGTAACTTTAGGGGAGTTGCAAAGTCACTAAAAATCAAATATGAACAGCAAGATGGACTTAAAATCACAAGAAGTAGGAAGTGCAACATCTGCATATAGGAACATTGAACAGGAAAGTAGAAAAAGTCACACAGTCGTATCCCTGTTATTGGAGTTCCTCTCAAATCGTCCACACTTGTCGTTGGCTATGCAGTTTCAGAAGTTACCAAAGAAAGAAAATTTACTACCTCTCCTGTGGAACAATTGATAAATAAATGAAAAGTAACAAGACATATTGGAGTATATGAGGGAGCCATTTGGTCTAAAACTAATTTGGCCTGACCTTGTTTTTCCAGAAGGACCTGACATGGCCTGTTAGGCATGCATTGTACATCTGCTTTAAACATTGACAGTGTCCCAAAGGTGAGAATGATGTCCTTAAAGATGGGGCTATTGCCTCCCCCATATCAGCATTTCTTTAAGGATAAGCATTTCTTCCCAGAAACGAAGAATTAATTACTCAACTGCTTGAACTCCTCTTGTGACCACTGACCTACTGTGCCAGCTGAGCATCTTAGTGCTTAGTGACAGTAGTAAGAGAGATCACTGTCATATGTGATGTATGCTCTTTGTTCCAAGGTGGCATGGAACCACTCTGTCCACCCAACTTCTTTGGAGACCTTCGTTCCTTGGTGGAAACGTTCTCCCGGGCTGGAGTCCTCAAGTGGGCACATAATCACCTCACCCCGGTGTTGATTTATAAATTGATTGTAGATCATTTGAGTCGACAGAGTTTGGATGCTTGCTAATACCTAAATTGCTATGATATTGTAAAAGAGCAGGGACAGAATGGAGGCCAAGGAGTAAAATATATACATTAACAGAAAATTGTACCTTAAGAAATGAAATTTGTTTCCAAACACATGATTTGTTCTTGATATCGTTGGCTTTCAAAGTGTGGTCCTGGTACCAGTAGTGGCTGTGTTACCTGGGAAAGGGTTAGAAATGCCCCCTGACCAGCTGAATTGACCTGTGAGGATGGGACCCAGAATATTGTGTTGAAACAATCCTTCCAGGTGATTCTGATGCACATGGGAGTTTTAAAACCACTGACTTATATTACTACTGTCGTATCCTTCGATTTGTTTTTAAATTTACCTCAAAATTATAGAGCATGACAAATAGGAGATATTTAAGTAAAACGTATCCATTTTTTCCCACAGACAATTTAAGTTATCACTAAAGTAATGTGTTGGTAATAGTGGAATTGAATAACAATAAATAAAAAAACGTATCTAATTAATAAAGATGTATTTATTGAGCATGTGCCTCTGTCAGGTTCTGCCTGTTTACTAGAGTCCCCCTCTCTGCCCACCCCCATCCTCCACCTCATTAGACAGTGGGCTTCTGGAGGTAAAGGATTGCGTCTGTTCTGCTGATCACCAGGCACACTTAGTATGCATGCACTTGACATTTGTGGAGCACATAGATTCTAGAAATCAGATGTGAGCATGACAGATGTGTCCCCTGCCCCATGGAGTTTATATTCCAGTTAGGGAGACAAAGCATAAACAAATAGCATAAAAATATCTAGCTGGTCAGTACTAACTGGTTACCCTGAAAGAGAATCGTCAAACAGGCTTTAGATGGATGGTCAGGAACGGTCTCTCCAAGGAGTTGACATTTAAGCTGAGACTTGGAACCTGAGAAAGAATCAGCTGGTTGATCTGGAGGGACGGCTTCCCTGGCAGACAGTAATGAAGGGGCTAAGGCCCTGAATGTGAGAAGAGTTGATGTCTCTATAGGAATGGTTAGTTTGTCTGCTTAATTAGTGAGAGAGAGATTGGCAGGAAATAAAGTTGGAGAGTTCATGAAGGATCAGAGATTCAGAGCCTTTTGTGCTGGGCAAGAGAGATGACTGAAAAAAGAATGTAGTCTGTTTTAACATCAAGTGATTCTATAAGGTGATAGAAGGGAATTCATCCTTCTTCAAATTGTGATTGTTTTTAAACAGTAGTTAAGAGTGAAGGAGGCAAAATCTAATAGGTACTGCGATTTTTTAATCACTAAAGAAGGCAGTTTGGTTTCAGGTTTCAACATCACAATTCTTCAAATGTCTAGTTATTGGTCGATACATGTTTGACTGAAACCTCAGTTCTACCCAGCCCCCTGACTTTTCTTCTGATTTTACAATCAGAAGAATTTTAGCATTTTGTGTATGGAAGTTGAAAATGCCAGCTTTTATCATCTGCTTCTGAAGACAGGGGTAGTGGCCATCGCAGAGAGTTGGGATAAACCTGCCTGAAAAGTAATGAGAAGATTGTGAGGCACAGAATACTGTTAGCTAACCATGCTATTCTCTTCCCTCCCCCAAACCTTGGAAAGGCTATATGTACCCATTAGTAGAAGATGGGTGCGTGGTCATTGAAGACAGGCAGAGCCAAGCACAGAACATCTTTGTCAGGGATTCCCTTAGCTTTTAACTGAATTACTATGCATGATGCTAGATGACTAAATATTGTCTTGAACTTGAAAGGGAGAAAAAAGAAAGAAATTTTCTACATGACTTGGATAATGACTTCATAATGTGACAGTGTTACTTTAAAAGGTCCCAGTTGCTTTTCTTCTGTGTTGAGTAAAACTATTCTCCTGCTACACTCACACAAATCAAACCAGCATGGCGTACTTGTCTCTAAACAATATTTTGCTCCTTCAGTTTTCTGCTTAAAAAGTCTTTTTGTAAGTTTGAGATTTCAGCCCAAACAACACTGCCAATTGCAAGCAGTGTGATGACCGCTTTGACAACATTAAAGCATCCCGTGGTTTTCTGTTGGTTATATAATTAAATGATATAAGTGAAATTTGATATATCTGCACACTAGCTCTTGACTGCTAGCCTTTTAAAAAAAATCCTATATTTCTGTATTTAAAAATGTGATCCTGTTTAGAGATCTTAACATTCTCATTTAATTATGCTCTTCTCTGATTTTTAAAATAACTTTTTTCTCTTTTCAATAATATCAGGATTTTTTGGTGTTCATTAAGGGAAAGCAATACTTGAAGGCATTAATTTTACGTTTTGCAAACCATTAGAGTTATAGTGCAACCTAGGGAATATTACCACTCTCGGGTTAAATTTCAAGGCGTTAAACAGTGTTTGAAAGTGGAAATAATTCAAGTTTTGGGAGTTTGTCTTCTTGAGCTTTTTTTTAGTGAGATGAAATAATCTAAAAATATATATTTTTATAATACCACTATTTAGCATTTTCATATCTGAATCTTCCTTAGGGGCTTTCAAAGGCAGAGTAGTGACATATTAGCTACTGAGGAAAGACAAACCAAGTCTCATGGTAATTTCATGACTTTGTGATAATGTTTTTGAAGTACCTCGTCAAAGAAATCAAAATGCTTAGTTTTGTCAGTAGAGTATAGCATGAATCAATCTATATGAGTTAAATGGTGTTTGAGTAAAATAATAACCCCAATAAAATATGCGTAGATAATTCCTAGATTCCTTATTGTTTAAATGATAAAGGAGTAATCATAGACCTTGATTTCACCACAATTAATCCTTTAATAATGACACTTCAAATACGTTAAAATTCAGCATGATGATATTTATTATGATGATATAATATACCTAAAGTATCAAATGAGTAATTTAATTTTATCAAATAGGCAAAAGTTTGAAAGAAAATGTAACTCAGCAACATAAAAAGCAAGAGTTTAATCTTTATTGTCTGTTGACTAGTATTATATAGTTTCATTTTTTCTATAGAACTCCTTTAAATATATTTTTAAACCATTGTGAAAAGTCATGTAAATTCTAAAGCAACTAGCATTATTAAAAGTCAGCCTTATTAGTTACGTTAGAATAAATCTAATGTTTGCTGATATGGTAATGTATGAACATTCTACCCATCTGTGGTAATATGAGCAGAATAAATAAAGGCCTGGCTTGTATTCAGATACTATATAAAAGTGCTTATGCTATAAAATGATATTAAAATAGATTCCAAATGACTAGTGATAAGCTCTGTACATAGTTGGTTTGCTCTACTCATCTAATTATTTTCTATTTGGTATCTTCGTTTTCAGTACATAGTAAATATTTAACAACAAGAAAATTAACATTTCAAGTTTTAAACACTATGAAAATGGATTAGCTCCAAATTACACACAGTACTCACTCTTTT
This sequence comes from Equus przewalskii, assembly GCF_037783145.1. Lineage (NCBI taxonomy): Eukaryota > Metazoa > Chordata > Mammalia > Perissodactyla > Equidae > Equus > Equus przewalskii. The sequence goes on along the minus strand of NC_091858.1, from coordinate 27,886,824 downwards.
ATTTATTTTAACCCCATACCAATTTTTTTTTTAATTCCCTCATCTGCTTGCACTATATACTCACTTAACAAAACTAATAAATTACATGGAGGAAACCAGTGGAAAAACTATCTGTAGAATGAAAGTTGGCTAATCCAAAAATTAATATTTGGACCAAATAGGATTATTACCTCAGGATAACAACAGCTAAAATTATCCTTTAAACAAAAGATAACTTTTCTTTTATCTGGAACATTTTATATTAGCACAGCTTTCTCTACCTGCTTATAAACCACTGCTATTTTAAAACCACATTTAAATTACATGCTTAGCATTGTATCCCGATAACTAAATATATTTCGTTTCTAACTTAGCTTTCCATTACTGCTGCCTTTACACTGCTGCCTTTACATCAGTCAGGCAAATAATTTCCAGTTCTGTAAATCCATGGTGATTTTGCTTGATTAAACACCAAGCGTTTTCTGTTACGTGTCTCACAATGTTGGATTTTTTATCTGAAGGGTCTTGACTCATGTGCCTCAAGTTCTGCATTAATAAAAACAACGTGAGAGGACTCAACAGTTGGCCATTCAGCCAGGTTAACTGTCTCCTCTTCATACCTACACGTAGTATAGTCACCACGCTCTCCATTCTGTGGTCTACTTCCTGGCTAAGTATTTCTTGAACAAAGAATTTTCAATAAGTAAAGTCGTCTTCTTCTTATTAACTCTTTCTCCCAATTTCCTATCTGTCAATCTTCAACTCACTCAGGGAAAAATGATCTCTTAGTAGTGGTCTGAATTATATGGCAACTCCCCTGGATTCAGCCCGAATAAATTCTGTGACCAAACCTTTACCATCAGGGGTCACAAAAATCTCTCACCTCCATTTCTTGATCTGAGACACCCCACATACATATCCACTAAACTTATCCCAAACTCTGTTAATATTTCCTCTTGTGACTTTCTTCAGCTCAACAGCTTGACAAATAAACTCTTCCGTGTTCAATCCGGACTTTCTGGGGAAAAGCTACATTAGAAGGTAGACTACAGCTTAACTACAATTTGGTTTTCATTTGATGATTTTGTGTTAACCAGAGGTGCTGGGACTTCTAACACATGTTGTCATTCATCAATATTGAACGAAATAATCTATACTTTATCTTTGCTTCAATCTCCTATTATATAAGCTAAAAAAATTCATTGTCCAAAGTGAAATATCTTATTCCCCCTTTTATCCTTTTGTCTGATTATATTCAGCTTTTTAACAAGAATGTTATAGATGCCATTTATTGCGAGTCCACTGGGCCCTGGGAAGGATTAGGTGACTTGTATGTGTTACCAATTTAATTCTCACAATATCTCTTTAAGTAAGAATTGCAATTTTCGCTTTAGAAGTGCGTATGCGGAAGCTCAGAGAGGTTCAACAACTTGCCAAAGATACTCTGGTAAGTGGTGAAGACAATATGTACATCCCTCTTTATCTGGGGCAAAGGCTCATGTTCTTTCTACTCTACAGTGTACACCTTAATGAAAATAATCAGTACCTTATATCAAATATATAAGAATACACACTTCCTGAGTTTTAGAAAGTCCCAGACTGCTTTCTGCTTACCTCTGTGAGCTTCTCAAAGTGGTACTTATGAATAAATACTTGGATCTGCAAGTTTTATTCATATTTTCTTCTCCTCCGGCAACAACAGAATTCTTAGGTCAAAGTGTCCTGTTTTTTAAAACCTTTTTATTTACAAATCATGATGTTTTATTCCAGCTGAAATACCAGTGCTAATTTCTCTCTCTTAACAGAAAACTGAAAACATGGCATTCTGGCCTTTGTCAGTAATGGCATTAACATTGACTCAACTCACTTTTACTTTCACCTAAAATGTTACGAAAACTCATCTGCGAATGAGCGGAGTGTTGAGCGTGACATTCATTAGAATGCAATTGACATTTTTGCTCAAAATAAAACTTTCTAAAACATATCTCAGCAATTTTCTGATAAGAACGCATATAATGGCTTGAAGCATTTTTATTGTTAGCTTAAAATATGGGGAATTATGTTATTTGTGATTCTTAAGGTAGTCCAAAATCTAGATAGCCACATCAAATTAGCATTTTAACAGGATTAATAGGTCCTTAAGGCTCTTGGAACCAGAAGCAGGGTCATTTAGTGAAGAGAAACAAAGCTTTATTAGTAGAACTTCCCCCAACATCATTTAGACAGATAGTCTGTTTTCCACAACCAGAGTTATAGTATATGGTTTCTCTTGCATTACTCAATAAGTAGAATTTTAAGGGGTGTAATCATCACACCTTTGCACAGTGTGGGATAGATTGAAATGAAAAATACAAAATAGCACTTTGTTAGTCTAAGATGCTTTATATCACTTCATTTGCATGCTATAAATATCGTGCCATTCAAAGTGGTTTCAGAGCTGGCTGCCTTACTTCCTCAGTTTTACATCTTATGTAGTAGCCAACCGCATACATACACATTAACCTGTCTTAAGAATCAGCTTAAAATATCTTTCCTCATTTTAGCTAGTATAACACAGATCAAAATAGAGGCATTTAGAGCATTGACTTAATATTGAAATTTTGCTGGAGTGCTTTCCAAGTCGGTAATTGCAACCTCTCCCTGAAGTATATGGTATTATATTGATCCCAGATTCATCACTCGCAGCTAGTCAACCACTTGACTCTGTCGACAATGGCAGTGGGATATTCAGCAGGTAGGAAGCATTAGAGTACTTATGGTTTTGCTCTGGCTTCACACTTCGTGTTTTCTAATTTGATATTGTGAGTGGCTGCTGAAATCAGGAGTCGGGGAGAGAAAGAGCGGTTGAGACGATAGTGATATGGAGAAAGTTTCCTATGGAAGGCTTTTTTTTTTTTCTAATTTGAGATTATCACCTCAGCAATATTAAACTAAGTATTTCAAGTTCTTTCATCTACACAGAAGTTAGATGACCAAAGTTAGACTTCTCTTCTGTTTCCATTTGGAGAATAACAGTTGATAAGAATTACAATGAAGAAATACTGGAACTATCTTAAATATAATTATGTGCATCTCTTTTCACCCTTCTTTCCCATTTCTGCCCTCTCTCTCTCTCATAATAGACACTGCATAAGCCTATGCCTTCCCTGAATTATATGCTCAGCAAACAGCTAGATACCTGTGCAAAACTCTAAGCCAGCTTTTGTGGGTAACCTCGAGGCGAAGATCTCTTTGCTCTAATAGTCTCGTTGAGTCACAGGTAGACTTTAGGCCTGGTTTTCTACCGTCAGTCATCAGGGACAATCACTTCAGTATGAATTTGTTAAGAATAACTCAAGATATTTTGTAGCATTTACCTGTTCATTTATTCAAGGTGTGAGTGTGTGTGATTACCTTGATCGACATACAGGGGATACAAAGAGGAATGACATAGATCTCTCACTCAAGGTACTTCCAATCTAATGGTGGAATGGGGATATCATACACAGATAATAAGAGTGTAACATGATTGGCGCTAGGAAGAAGAAATGTATAAAATATTATTAGAGCATAAAAGATACAGCATCTTATCTGGAGATTGGGGGAAAATTCCTCAGAAGATCCTTACTTCCTGGACTGGAAGCCATCTGATTAATTTATTCAGAACTGTAGCTGGTGGTACTAAATTTCCAAGCCGACAGCACCATGTAAAGGCAGAATCATCAGAAGTACACCCTTGAGAATTGGAGATATTGGGAGTGGACTTTTCTACAGAACAATGAGCAGTAACAATTTATAAGCTTTCTAGTCTACCTGGATGGTCATCCCTCTGCCATAGCCAACAAGCAATCAAACCTTCTCCTGATGATGATAGAAATGGTCTCAACTATTATATTTCAGTATTGACTTTCAGATTCAACTAAAATTCTTGGCCAGTTTCTCTCAGGAAAGAAAGGGCTAAATATAAATTATGCCAAAACCGAAATCGTTATTTTTGGCGCTATAAATCATCCAGATGGATAACAGCGAGCAGTTCCACGCAACAGGTTAACTAGTTTAGTTGTCTAGAGGTATGTTTTGCAGATGATTTATCCCAGCAAACCCACTGGGAAGCAGTTTGCCCAAGATTTTATTTTCCACAAGAGTCATGTTAAAGTCCTCTAATGCTAGAAGCAGATAACTGACAACTTGGCCTCAAATGCTTCCAGGAAATGACCTTTTGTCTGTCTTTTTTTTCCAGAGCTATGGTTCAGAGTTCATGCACTGAGTAGGTACAAAGCTGTTTTGATAAATGCCACCTTATCCCTGCCTGTGGGCTATTTTCCAACTCTCCCCACTAAAATTTTAAGTGGCTATGGAATTAGGCGGACTTGAGTTCTAGAACAGGCTTGACTCTTACTAATAAAAGTTATTTCTGTGGCCTTTTTAACCTCGCTAAGACAGTTTCTTAATCTGAAAAAGACAATCTTTCTCTCATGGCACTCTTATGGAATTTAAATGATAATACCAAAACTGTCTTGCATTGTGTCTGGCCCATTAGAGGTTCTTGGTTAATTTCATAATCTTTCCTTTTCCTTCCTTTGCAGAAGTTAGTGTTGCTTTTATTGGATAAGGAGAGCTATGTAACCTGTCACATTTTCCTTTTCATCCTGACTGTCAGAAAGCAGAGTTTATATTCCATTGCTCTTATGCTTTATGGATTGCAATTAATGTTACAATTACCTACCCTATCACATTTCATTATGTAGCTTTTGGTTTATTCCTTATATGTAATTATTTTACTATTTTCTGCCTCTTCCTGGAAATAGTAAAGAATTTGGATATAAAGAGTAAATGAGAATAACTTTCTTGGGACTCAGTTTTCATACATATTTGCAACGGATATTATCTCAGATACGTTTCAGCTCCAAAAATTTATAGGTCAAGTTTAAAATATGCTCACTTATTTTGAGTGTGATTTTCATCACATTTCAAGCACTGTACTGTGTATTCTGATGATGGCTGAAAAGTCGAGTTAAAAGAATGATTCTCCAGGTTTCCAAAATCATTTAGTGCCTCACTTCAAGGAGCTTGCCATATGGTTATGAGAGAAGCCATGTGCAAATAAGAAAGTGAGCAACTTAAGTGTTAAGAAGTAATAAAAAGAATAAACATATTTGTGTGCTAAATGAATGCATCCCACAGACATTACTAGGCATTTCAGTGAGAAGAATTCATGAGAGAAGTTACCAGTGATATGGTGAGATTTGAGCTGAGTCATGAAGGATATATATTTGAAATAAGAGAAAGAGTAGGGATATTTTAAGTATGAAAATGATGGGAAGAAAGATAAATGAAAAGGCCACAGTGATGCTCCAGGAAGTGTTAATGTATCAGTTTGGAGTACAGTATTTTTGCAGAACATCTTTTCTCAAACTTTGTTCCACAAAGAACTATGTCCCCCTGAGGTTCTCTATGAAAAAAGCAAAAAGTTGTGTGATTGCATAAGTTAGAGGAATGTTTGCTGAAATAAACATGTTTATTCACCACAGGACTTTGCAGAGCTTTTAATCCACAAAGAATTCTTTCATGCTTATGTGATCCTGGAAACCGTCTTTGAGGAGCACTTGCTAACATCTCTTGAGACTAGTGTGGGTACTGCTGATAAAGAGAGTAATGGGAGATAAGATTAGAAAGGTAGTTTGGAGACTGGTTGTGAGTGCCTTGAGTGTTAGACTATGGAGTCTGAGCGTAAACCTGTGGGGAGTAGACATCATGGCTTTGAGAATATGGGGCTCTGGGATCAGCCGGCTGGGCTTCTCCAAGCTGCACCACTTCACAGGCTGGCTGACAACAAGAAAGTTCCTTAGTCAATCTCTGTTCTAGAATTTGCTTGGAGATCGTGATTAGTAGCAGTTTCTTTGCAAAACTGTTGTGAGAATTAACTGAGTTAATATATGCAGACTGCTTAGGTGAGAGCCTAGCACAGAGCAAGCAACCTAAAAGCATTGAATAACATTAATGGGCAGTGATGGAACAATTTTGAGCAAAGAAATGGCACTATAAAAGAATTGTTTTAGCAAAGCTCATCTTTTATCAAAGAAGAAATGTTAAAGTAAAACCCTGGCTGAAGTAGTAGGAAGCAGAAGAAAGGATGGAATTGCATGTTGTGAAAATGCCGTTCACATTATAATAAACGGGAGTCGTTTCCCACAGACCTGGAATTCAAATCTCTATTGAAAATGTTGATGTGGAACTGCTTTAAAATGAGGATGTTTCATTTGATTAAATGGAACCATGTCAATATTTCCCCAAAATATCTTGTATGTGTTGTGTGGCTATCGTGTGTGTGTATGTGCTCCACACAATTTTTTAGTGTGTGGGATTTTATCCAAGCTATTTGTTAACTCGGCTGCTTCACTTTGAGGCTTTTCTTTTGGATCTTCACTGCCATTTCTATGGCATTTGTAATACTTTTTGATTTAATTGGAAATTGGAACTGACTTTTTAATGAAAGAAGTTTTCCAATAAGAGGATATTTCTGAAAAAAATTAACTTTTCTAATCCTTGGCATGTGAGTGCTATTTTTTTCCTTCAGTGTATGGCGTTACTTGGACTACATTAAACAGAATGAAGTTTAGCAAATAAGATTTCATTTTCGGAAAACATAACCATTAACAACAGTTACGGAAGTTAATCATTTTTATAAAATTAGGGAAAACATTTACAGTGTTCAACACATTCATTTTCAGGCACGTTTTAGTAAGAGGAATGTGAACCAAAGACGTGTTTGTAAATAATAGAATAAAAAATAGAAAAATAAGAAGTTGGGACAAAAATTATTAGGGTAGTAGTAAATTATAAACAATTTAAGTTGGATTGTATCAAAGATGTTTTACTTCTGTCTAAGGTGTACAATTTTTTATAAAATTGAAACAAATCCAAGCTGAATCACAATTTTATTTTAAGGATGCTAGACCAAAGGGTTACAAAATTTCTCCTTCAGAAAAAATTATATAAAATTGACATTAGAATACTATCTAGTAAATAGTGATGGATAAATTGACTTCATTATGCATATTCATACTGTCATTAAAATACAGACATATATAATTGAAATGTTTCAAGTAATAGAATTCCAAAATAAGTGTTGCTGACATAAGTTGAAAGTAAATGTGCTATCAATTCTGTATTTTGAACTATTTTAATGTTAAGGTTTTTTGTTTTCTTTTGTGAGGAAAATTGGCACCAGATGTTAGCTCAGAGACAATCTTCCTCTACTTTTTTTTGTGTGTGGGACTCTGCCACAGCATGGCTTGAGGAGTGGTGTGTAGGTCTGCGCCTGGGATCCAAAGCTGTGAATCCTGGGCAGATGAAGTGGAGCACATGAACCCAACCACTACACCCCTGGGCCGGCCCCAAATGTTAAGATTTGGGGTAATTTTTAAGGTGGTTATGCTGCTTCCTGAGTGAGCTAGTATGAATCAGTTCTGAACTATACTCGTTTAGACTAGAACTAAGTCACTGACTGTAGAACTCTCTAGATGAACTGCCCTCTTTGATCAAATAATTGATGTCACTTCAGTTGGTGTGAAGTAGAATAAAATGGGGCAAATCTAGTCATTCCCATTTACCAATAGGCACTTTCATAAAACTAGTTTACCTTAAATGTAGGCAAATAGAATAAAAAGAAAAAAATGTCTTTAGTGAACAAATCTCATTGACTAAAGCTGAGAGTTATGTTCATTTAGTTTGTTGTAGTGAAAAAAATAACATGAAAAAATTAAAACATCAGTTTTTGTAAATAATTCTATCAAAAGGAATGGGAGACATCACTTTCAATTTACACTATTCTCCCTGTGTACAATACAAACTACTTCCTATCTTTATCTTCATGATACATCCCCATGATAGAAATTTGTCAACATAAATTATTTTCTTGGTGGATCTCAAGTAATTGAATGTTTTAATAGGCTTGGCTCCTTTTAATTTACTTATTAGATACCAGTAACCTGGAATGATATTTCTGGTTTTTAATCACGGGGAAGTTGACCAAGGAAATCTAGCCTCAGTAAATTTCTTTGTGTGGCTGAAAATTTCGGAGGCAGCATGGCCAATTTAGATGTCCTTCACCTGATATTGCAAATTTAAAGCACTCATGTGAATGATTACATAGTTAATTCCAAAGGAACTACTTTCCCAGTCTGATTGCAGCTGGAAAAGTGTGGGGAGGAGAGAAGGAAACATCAGTGGAGAGTCCAAGAGGCTTGGATGCTGATGGTTTTTCCCTAAAATGATACTCCTTTTTCCATAGATGATACCCCTTAATTTTAAGCTCCTTTAAGTATTCTCCTTTGGAGATAAGCTTGAGGCAGTTAACCTAACTCTGTGCTATTTTAGATCCGATCCTTGTTGTGGCTCTTTTGTTTTCTATAAATATCAGGTTGCATTAGTGAGATCTCCCCATGTTATTAGTGAAGAGTATGCTGGACATGCACCTTAGCTTATTTGAATTAATCAGTTTTCTGCTAGCTAGTGACCTCGAGTTTTGCATTCATGCAGACAAAGCATGTTTGTTACACCTGGCTGCTCCTGCCCTTGCGCTCAGGAAAATTACCTCATTAACACTTCACCGGAGCACCAAAATAGTTATCAACTAGGAACCAAATGCAAAATCTTTCAGATATTCTGAATGTATTTCATGATATTTCCATTTCTCCAATGTATTTCACCCCCAATAATTGCCAGATAAGTACAATGCATAGATATTTTTTATTCTCAAGCGACAATAGAAAACAACACCATATTACATTTTTTGGTGTAGATTGTTTTGAGAATCAATTAGGCACTTTGAGATTTAACCTATCTGATTATTAATTTTCATCCTGTAGTGTCCATTACCACTGAACTTTTCTGTATGAAAACACACCTTTAATTGAAAATTTTAATATATTAAATGCTGTATAGCTAACAGTTACCTCACAGGTGACTGCCTTTTGGGCCATTATGGTCTTGTCTAGGACTCAGAAAATTTCTTCAGTTTTGCCCATCTGGATGGCCAAGAGAGCCTATTCCAGCTAATCAGCTTGACAGGTTCTCCTCGAGAGAAAATCAGTCATCTTAGGCATCCCCAGGCTTGCCCAGTGTGCTCATAAATATGTATGGCACCCATGAGCAGAGAGGGATTTTAAACTCATTATCGGTTCTCTATCATTTTTCAATCTCCTATTGAATCCAGTCCCTTCAGCAGCAATGAACTGGTCCTTTGATGGAGGTTTCAGATTCCCTTGGAGAGTTTCCCCTGAGACTTGATGTGGCTATGCCTTTGCTCTCTGTGCTCAGGCTTGTAGACCAAGACATGGTGTTTCCCTTCTTGATTCTAGTTGCCTCTAGTTGTGTGGTACATGCTTGAGGGTGCTGCTCTAGAACAAGACTGCCTAGGTCCAAATCCTTTTACCATTCTTCTGGTTGACCTTGCAAGCCACTCAGCTTCTCTGTTTCAGTTTCATCATCTATAAGATGATGCTGTGGGAACTAAATGAGTCTCTACAAATGCAGTATTTAAAAAAAACTCTTCACACACAGTGAGCCCTCAATTAATGTTAGATCATCATTATTAACATGGCAATTCAGTGGGTCATGTCTGGGCATGTAGCACTAAGTTAGTGCTTCTTGTTTCACTGGAAATGCTTCCCTAAAATGTGTTCTCTCCTGGTTAATTATAACAGCCATCCCTCCATAGACACAGGCCAGGAATGTTGACGTCTCTGGAAAGGCCCCATAAATATTACCTGTCTTCCCCACATAGTTCTCAAACAATTTAAGAAATAAAAGTGTGGCAGATTGAGGCCAAAACATACCTGTTATTAACTGGTTAGGAATTGCCTGCCCCTCGTGGAGTCCTGAATTCTTTCTTCCTGAAGGGAGATTGCTCACATGGAAAGAGGTGGAGCTCAGAGGAACTCATACAGTTCATTCCTCCCAAATGTATCAAGCTGACAATTCTTCTGCTTCCACTACGATGGAGTAATGGGGCAAAGGAAAGTCAGAGTTGTTCTGTTCATCAGGATGCCTGCACATGGAGGAAAACGTTATGCAGGGGTGGGAAAGATGTTCTCCACCTTTACCATGGTGTATTCAACAGGAGAAAGCTACCTAATCTTCTGCCATAAAATACTAGCCAGCTGCAATATTCTCAGAGAAGCCTATTTTCACTTTGGTGGATGCTGACACAGGCATTATCCACATTTTATCCGTACTGAACATAAAATCATAAGCAAAGCAAAGCCCTAGGTCCCACAAAATTTGACATAGAAATATGCCTCTTTCAACTCCTATTCAAGATGAGTGATTTTAGGGCATTTTGCCAATATGTATCTGTCCTCTGTGACTTTGAAATGCCTTTTTTCAATTTTTACTCATGTTAATTCATTTTGTGAAAATAGGTGGCTATCTAAGACTACTTTATTATTCTGATATTTGTCAGTCTCCTCAGGACTTCCATGTCCTGTCCCTTCACCTTAGGTACCTTAAGGAACACGTCTGTCTTTGCTCTCTTTGAAGGTAGTGTTGTTTCATCTTCAATATGAAGGAGGTGCATATTGGCAGGGAGCTACCTGACATGAAACTGGAGTGTGTAGTTTAAGGTGCTAGGTTTCAAGTAAAGAAGAAATTGGCTGATGTTCTTTCGGTAGTAATCAGTCCTTCTTAAATCAATAGTAAGTCAATGCCCTTGAAAGGTAGGTTGGTATTTGTACGACTAACTTGAAAGCTTTTATTTTTTTCTTTATAAATGAAGCAATGTCTGTGAAGACTATGGATCTATATCTAACCACCAAGCTCCAATAGATAATATAGATATTGATTTTTTTGTGAGCCCTCCTTATAACTCTAGGAATGAGGAATCAATGTCTTCAGTGATTGTATGATAAGAAAAATATAGAAAACAAGAAATTTCTGTGACTAGAAGAAATACTCCAGCAACAGTTCAAAGCTGTAGTAGACTACACAAAATCTATAGATGTACTATGACATGAAGTTCAAGTAAAGAAATTTAGATGAATTTTGTCATCAGTTACAAACATAACTGCATCATATAAAACTATTAAAAATTGAATTTGTCTTCAGGTGTGGTTGGAAGACTAACTGCAAATATTGATAGTATTATTTTAACCAACTTCTTAGCATATAGGCTCCGCCTCTCGATTATATGTGCATTGACTGTGTGTGCATTTGTTCTTGTCTTCATAGAATGGAAATCCTGGAATTCAGTACATGTGTCTCATCCTGTGATTTCCCAAGCATGTATCTCATTTGCTGCTATATTGATGATATCTTGAGAGAAGACTGGAAGAAGGAGTAATTATAGGGTATCGTCGTGTGATGACAATGGTTAAAATGCAATGAGTTATGATTTTCCAGGTTCTGGGCAAAGCTATTTACAAGTATTCCTTATTTAATCAATACAACTATACTATGCTATACTAGGCCTGAGAAGTCTGATGTTCAATAATTGAACAAGCTACATAGCAAGTAAATGGCATGCCGTTATAAAACCTCAGGAATTTTTTTCCATATTTTTTCTTCTACCTGGGTTGTTCTTCTCTAGGCATCCATTTGGCTCATTTCTTATTAAGATGTGTTTTGCAATCTTAATGAGACCTGCCTCACTCTCCTATTTAAAACTTTCTTTCTCTACTCAATTTTTCTTTCGAGTTTCATTCATCTTCGTTGTGTTTACTACCATTTAAGATTCTATACATTTAAATTATTTTGTTTATTGTTTTCCTCCCCAAACTTGAATACAGTAGGGTTGTATTTTTTCACTGATGAAAATTTACATTCCTTGAACATTTTCTAGGAAATAGTGGCCACTTAACAAATCAGAATTGAAAAAATTAATTTAGCCTAAGTGGGCTGAGTCCCTTAAAGCGTGGTGAAGTGTTAAAAATGTTTAGCACATTGTTCAAAGCACACTGTCTGAGTAATTAGTCGGACAGTGAAATTTTGTGTATGATTCTATCCAGTAAGGTTCTGCATTCCCTGTTTTTTATGTTGAATTATATATTTTTTTTCCTCACTGTGAATGTGTCTATCAAATTGTTGAACTGCAGAAACATTGGGAGAACATATTCAGACATAGTGGTATATTCTTAAGAGAACAAAGAAACCCTCCAAGGCATAGGAAGTTTGTGGATTTTTGTACTGACTTCTCAATAGTTCAAATGAACGTGGAGAAAGCTTGACTGCGTCTGGAGTTAACATATTTAAACTGTTTTGTATTCTGCCTTCCAATGTAGACTGGTAACAAGTTAATGATTTGTGTTTCAAACACTGTAGGAAGTTGATTCCCACAACATCTGCACAGGCTCATTGCCTTGGGGAAGACATAAACTGAAACCATGTTGGTAAATCCACATTATAAATGATTTTAGAGGCTTCCATTCCTTTTGATTGTATCTTTTTTCCCTTATTGGCTGTCTATGTTACATACACACACATTGAGAGAGAGTGGTAGATCGTGTCGGGGAAAGCGAATTTGCAGTTTACCCCTTGAGCATAACTTTAAATGACATTTTTCACACTTTTCACCTAATGTGTGTGTGACAATATAGAATCTGAAAGTTTTTCTTTTAACCAGTTAAGATGTTTTCCCGTGGAGTTGCCCATAGCTAGAATAAAAGCTATATGATATTAAGAAGTATTTTCAACATTTATTTTGCTGAAATAAAGCTTCCCTAAAGGTTTGGATACAGAGTAGCTATATATACAATTACATCAGAGTGAAACCCTAGAAATGCATTCTTATCCTGTATCGAGAATAATCCTTCAGTGGATTTTCAACAGAAGAAAATCTCATTCTAGTATACGTTCAGAAAGTTAGAAGTGAGTTGACACCACAGGGACTTAAAATCAGATTGTCCAAAAATAATAAAATCACTACATATTTTCAATTTTATTGGCCATGATTTTAAAGTTGAAAAGTCAATTTTTAGTAGTTTTTAATCATTAACCTCCTTTAAAAAAGAACCCAAGGAAAACTCTTTGCTAAAGTAGTATTTAATTTGCCTTGTGGTTTATAAAACTACTGATTAATTAAAAAGTCTTGAGAATAATTATTTACTATAGTAATAAATTACTTCTTATTTTAGCAACCCATAATCAGAAACTAATAGAATTAATGAATAAACTTCAGAAATGCAGACATTTGGGCAGTATAGATAATGCTTTCAAATTTAATGCTTGGTCAGTTTTTATACTTGCTTTTCTGTAATAATTTGAATTCGCTTAGTAGTTGAGGACTGATTTCTTTTTTAAAGTAGCACAATAAATGCTATGAGTTTATAATGAATTTCACTTTGATTTATTCTATAGGGATCAAAGTGGGGTTTTTTGCTGTTGTTCATTGCTCCTTTTTTGTGTTTGAAACTCTCATGTATTTTCCAAGCTAAGTATTTGATTTTCAACTCCTTAGATCTTTAACATATACATTCAGGAAGATTGACAACTAAATATATATGGTATAATTCCTCTGATAATTAAAATATACTTAGAGATTTTAAAAAATGTGTAATAACATACAACTATATTGGAATAACTAAATGTTGGCAGGAAGAATTCATTGATGTCACAAAAATAGGCAGACATTTTGAAAAACAACGTCTTTAAGTGGCCTTCTTGTGAGAGTCATTCTCAATTTCCATCTGCCCCATTGGACAACTAATCTTTGTAAAATCAAATTTTAAAAAGTACTTAAATATTCCCTAAAATGTATATGTGGGCTTAAGAATATCCTTAGCTCAGAGGAGGTTAATAATAATGAGGTTGTTACTGAGTCATACCTAGAATTTATCCTATTAAATAAAATGTCTTAACAATACCTTAAATCTGGAAGTTGAGGCAATAGAACCCTAACCATAGAGATAAAGCGTCTCTATAGGAAGCTGGCTGCTCTGGGCTGAAAGGCAGCTTTCAACGTAAAATACCGACTTAGGAGAGAAGGCAGAGAATAAATGACTGAGTCAGAGTGGCCTCATTGAGACTGGAGAGGCTGCTGAACTAATTAGTGTGCTAGAAAATTATTAAAAACAAGAGCAGATGGGCTAGCTGGATCCCAGACACAAATGGCTGAATGTGGTGGATGTGGGCAGAACAGAGAAAAGATGAGTTTAGGGAATCTCTCTGGGAACAATCTTGGGGAGCCTTCTGCCCAAAGATTCGGGTAACTTCGGGGACAGCAGTTTGACTTACAATGAAACAACAGACCTAAAAATGTGGGGGTTGTTTGTTACCAACTAGGGTAATTCATGGGAAAGAGCTGTGGTAGTTGGTGGATGGTAAGGTGGATGAGTGTGGTTGAATGGCATGGGTTCACGGCAAGCTAGGGTTAGAAGAGGCTGCCTCCCGGAAATGGAGGGCCATGGGCAGTGGCTATGTAATAAACTGTGCAAGTTCTTCATATACAAGCAAATACATTTAGAAATCTTAGATTATGCAAGATAACCCAGTCAGTCCTGTTTGTAATTGTATGGATGCCATAGAGAACGTGAGAGACTGTGGGAGAGTCTCATGGAGGCATTTCCTCCTTGAAGATTTTTGCCTGTAGTGGACACTAGGGTGGTGTGGAAATGTGCTGAGGAAGGTGAGAGTAAATAACTCAGATTTCTCTCTCACTATGTCACCACCCAACTCAGGTAACCATAATCACTTTACAATACTTAGTCATGGCTCAGTTTTTCCAAAATACCATCTGTGTATGAATTCTGCTTAACTTCATCAATTCAGTTACTTCTAAATGTGTGCCCCACCCCCATTACAAAATGTGTGTTTTCACATGTGTTTCATATACTATGCTGGGCACCTAAATTGAGCCATTTACTCCAGCCTCCGTCTCCTCTCGCCAGTCCAGATTGTTTTTTTAGGGCTTGCTCAAACTCCACCTCTTCTGTGAAGTTTTATCATCTCCAAGGAGCTCTAACTCTGTCAGTGCTAGTGTATGTATAATAAGTACCGTGCTACTTCCAATTTATGCCGCCTAGGATCTTGTGTGTGATTCATGTGTGAATTTTGTCTCCCTAACTAGAAGGTAGAATTTTGATGGAAAGGACTGTGTTTTAGAAATCTCTTAGTCTCCATCAGTGCTGCCATATCATTGGCATAAAACATGTGTTGAGCGTACACATTCAAATTCTTCTGTTTTCCACATCTCGGTTTGCAACAAAAGATAAAACACTAAGATAAATGGTTTATGATCTGATTTCTTCTTCGTTTCCTGAGATGGCTTAATGCAGTCTATTCTCTTAAATAAGGAAAATACTAGAAGGCAGCTGTGCTTGTCTTGGCTTTCTGACCCTCAGGCATCACTTGAGCTCTCTGGAACTCACTTCCCTCACCTGCAAAATGAAGAGGTTGACCTCACCTCTGTGATTCTATCACAGTGATTTATGCCTAATTAGATTGGAAAAGGAGGTGTTTTGTTGCCAGTATCCTACAAAGACTTTTCTTGAATCATCTATTTATTTGAATGTATCTATCAAATATCTCCTATTTCTCATACACTGTGCTGGGCACTGGGGAGACACTGGTGCCTACTCAGAGTTCAGATCCAGCCCTCAAGGAGCGTACACACAGCTTGGTGTAGTACAGTTGTCTCTGCAACAGCAGCAGCACCGTCACCTGGGAACTTGCTAGAAATGCGTATAGCTCAGCCCACCCCAGACGTACTGAGACAGAAGTCCTGGCAGTGCATTTCAGCAGTCTGTGTTCTTAACAACCCCTCTTGCACAACAGAGTTTGAGAACCATTGGTGAGATGAATGAAAACACAAAATTTGATGTTAGACAAACCTTTTTCTTACAGGTAATTGAACCTCAGATATTTAAATTTTCTGAATCTTATTTTTCCCTTTTTTGTTTTGACAAAAACAAAAGGCTTTAGGGATATTTTAAAGATCTTTTCTTTTCTGATAGTAAATTTAGATATTTGCCAAGCATGTGACATAATACCTGGCAAATAGTGAATACAGGTAATGATACAGTTTCTTGATCAAGTTAGATAGTTTAAATGAGGAACTGATTTTATTACCCAGTAGGTGTTCAGATGTCAAAAAATATTTTCCAATTTTTATTTCAAATAAAATTGAAGTCTATCATTGTGAGACCAGCACTTTGTTTCAGGAATGAACCTGGTTTATGGTGAAAAATTTCTATCTCTAGAGCCAGCCCTGCTGGCCTAGGGGTTGAAGTTCAGGGTGTTCTGCTTTGGCAGCCTGGGGTTGGTTCCTGGGCATAGAACCACACGGCTCCTCTCTCTGTAGCCATGCTGTGGCAGCAGCTCACACAGAAGAACGAGAAGAACATGTAACTATACACAACTATGTACTGGGGCTTTGGAGGGGGGAAAAGGAAGAAAAAAGGAGGAAGATTCGCAACAGATATTAGCTTAGAGTGAATCTTACCCTGTAAAAAAACACACACACAAAACAGAACACTTACCACTTAAAAAAAACAACAACAAAAAAAACCTGAGTCCCACAGGTGTGCTGGAGATTAAACTGAGACCTCACAGGGTTACCAACACCCCAACTCACCCCTGTCCAATAAATCAAGATCTTTAAGGGAAATATTGGAAATGGTTTCATATCATTAGGAATAATTGTACCTTGGCAATAAGAGTAAAACACTGGTTCTTGCCCTTATTTAACTTCTGCCTTAAAATTTTGAAGTGCAATTAGATGTTTGGAACCAGTATAGGGTGACAGGAAAGGGAAGCGCTTTCCAAGAAATTGGTTCCAGGACTCGGAATTTAAATTTACGCTTCTAACACCCACATAACCATGTGCGCGCGCTCTCTCGTGTTTCATTACAAGCCTTATAAATGATCATTACTGAAAAAGACATCTTGAGGCCAATTGCACAGAACACTTGAATACACTTACCTCCTATAGAAACGTCCTGAGATTCAAATTTGAGTAACACCGCTTAACTTTTGTGATGTCTGTAAGGTAAATTTGGATTCGACAGCAGCTCTTTTATGTTGACATCACTAGATAATGTTGTGCCGTAGCAATTTAGATTTAATCAAATGCATTCACTTCAGCTCAGAGCCAAATGTTTATTGTCTGGGTTTTTCTGTTGTCATATGAAATGTTAGCTGATGCTCCAGTCTTCTCCCAGTTGCCAGGACAGAAATGTATACAAATCAGTATTATGAATGAGAATTATGTGTAACTCACTTTAGTATGTATGGTCAATGCATATTCTAAATGTTATAATGTACCATAAAAATAGCGTTTGTTATTTAAAGTATCCAGTACCTGGAGGAAAAATACATTTTATACCTTATAATTAAATATGGGACGAATCAGTAGTAAAGATTTTACTCAAATTTATTCAATATAGTGTAAGGTATTTATAATTTTGCATTATGCATCCCTATAGATTTAGAAAGTAATGTTTGCACATTTGTATTATTGCACTGTTGAAGAAAATCAAATTATAAATACATATCTTAATTTATTTGCATATTTGAATCCTCCAGAATAAACAGCAAGTCATATGTCTCAAATCAAGAAGAAACTAAAAAAAACCCAATTGGCAAAACTAAAAAGTAATGTAAAAAAACGACATAATAATAGTTTGTCTGCTAAGTGATCAAATACATAATATTTATGTCTACACCATGACATCAAAGAAATGTGTCATCATATCTGACTTGACACCTAGTTTCACCCTGAATTGACAATGATGACATTTGAGAAGGTGTAATGGAACATTTTAATGAAGATTCTGCAGTCACATTAAATGTTCTCAAAATCATAAGCTAAAACCGTTATATTCATTATTGTGGAGATTCTGGATATTTTGTTATTCACGGACACTAACATCGTGTTGCAATTAAAATGTATATATATAATCAGAATTTTCTTGACCATTTATCAGTGTACATTTTTTCATCATTGTTTTTAAGCTGAACACCACTGTTCATTGTTTATATCTAACTTAGAATCTAAGTGGAAGAGTTTATGCATGATTTAATTTCATTTAAAAATATAAATACTAAGGATGTGTGTTTCTTACACGATTTTTAGGAATGTCTAAGAAATAGATGAATATATTAAAAACATAATTAAATCACCTCTCAGCAGAAATGGGCAGAATATATTTTTGGCTTTACGTAGGTGAATATCTTATAAATTTTAGCATTGTTGAATTTTCTGTCAGTGTGTGAATTTGAAGACTTTGTTTCTGAATCCTTTTTGCTCACTTTCTGGTAACTAATATCTTCACTGCTCTTAATTATGTTCTATTATATACTCTATTGTATATGTTCTATTATATACTCTATTATATACTCCTTGTTGTAGCCTTAGATTAATATTAGGAGAATTTAGAAACGTGAGAAAGGAAGCAGAGGGACTGTTTAGGGTTCTGTAGAACCTCCTAAAGGTTTGTGTTCTTGTTTGTCCAAAGGGAACCGTCCACTCTAACCTGCTTTATAGTCACGTCTGCAACTGTAATGTCAGAGTTCTCTGAAATATACCAATATGATTAATATTCATAGTAACTAACATCAAATATATATTAAGTCTCAGGCATTTTTCTGGAATGTGCTCTAGGCCACAAAGTTAGTAAGTTGCAAAATTAAGGTATAAACCCAACTTTGCCCCCAGTCTCTCTTCTGTTAAGAAGGATGAAAAGGGTTATCGTGAATCATTGTATCACTAACATCATACTCTGCCACTTCAAAGACCTTATTTTATTGTTTATAAGAGTTTTTTATGACTAAAGTGAGAGACCTCAGGCATTGTTGCCACCACATGTCATCAAGAGAGACCTGAAGCTTTGCTGTTTCTCCGTCTACCATATGCCCTCCAAAACTGGAAAGTAGAAAATAAATCTTAAAACCTCTCTAATATAATGTTATTCTACTAATTCATCTGATATTGTCCTGAATGTCCTTTTGATGGAGATTATGAGATGGTTTGAAATTTAGTATCAGGAGGATCATACTAAACATAAAATGAAATAGCCAGTTTCCCTCACTCTGTGTGTCTGTACATGTATATCATGCCAAGTGTTTAGAAGACAGTATGAAATATTCTAGAAGAGATTCTTGGATTCACAAAGGGCTCTACCAGAAGGGATGCATGCCTTAACAATGTTAAAATTCCAGAAAGTATTTTGTGTCCTGTTAGACACTGAGTATAGAAGGCTAGAATTTGTGGGACAAAAACTGTGGAAGAATGTACTAAAATCTGTGTAAATAATGGTGTCTGGAATCATTATTATCAACGTAAAGAATGGGACTGGGATCTCTGTAGGTCCTGTCCTTGTGGCAGTATCATCAGCATCATCTGGGAGCTGTTCAAATGCAGATTCTCAGGTCCCACCCCAGACCTAGTGAATTTGAATCTGTGTTTTAACAGTTTGCTCGTGTGATTTGCATACACGTTAGTTTGAGGAGTACTCGTTTAGAGAACTGAAAAAGTTTAAGTATATTTATATACATTTATGCAATAGGCTGATTTCACAACTGTTTTCCCATGATGTACTGCACTGAAAGTAGAGGAAAGAATTGTTTACCTTTTATCATAAACTATCCCACATAATGTAATATAAGCTTTCTAGGTGGATGATCAACTGATATCCCACAGGTAGGAGGAAAAAAGCCATTTAATTGAAAAGTTTATTTGCAGAGGTCCATCTTTTGCATTATGATGGTGGACAGCACTAAAGGGGTCGTAAATAATCTTGAAGGAAGGCAAAACTCAGAGCTGAAAATAAATGGAAAATTATGTGCCGGCACGCGGTGCTAAAACAGTCTGAGACAGACAAAAGTGGAATTGGAGGTAAACATGATAGAAACTAGATTTTAATTTGGAGAACAGTAGAAAATCAGAATTGGGAGGTTGCTCAGGTTTGCGACAGCTGAGGAGGTGGTTCCACTGTAATGTCTTTGAAAAGGATTTTATCAAATTAACGTGAAAGATTTGCAAAAATTAGAGTTTAATGATTCATTATAATTTTTCAGGTACTAATTACAAGTTATGTTTCTATATGTAGATATAGATGAGAATATGATATAGATATAAATATAGATTTAAATATAGTTATTGCTTGAGTGTTGCTAGAGCGCAGGCTCTCTTTGGTTTACCACTTTACCTCTGACCCACAGTGTTCTGTGAGCAGCTGCTAAGTGGATGAATTTCTGAGCATAATTTTTTTATACTCAGAGTCAACGTTACAGGAAAGACCTCTAGGGAAAAACAACATATACTATGTGTGTTTCTTTTTATGTTCTGTTTTTAAATGATTAAATGCCTCTCCTTGAGAGTTAATGCTAACTTGAAGTATAAAAACAAGGCATTGTATTCAAGATATGGGTTATTTATCCCTCAAGTTGTAGGAATAGATACAATTTATCTATTCTGCTTACCATCTATCTGGTAGCATGGTATGTCACAAGTTATCATCATTATTATTTTTCTTCCTGCAAAAACACCAATAATAACATTGGACATTCACTGAGAACTTACTGGGATAAGTACTGGGTTTAAGTACTTTGCAAAGATTTCTCATTTAGCTTCACAATCAATCTATAAAGTAGAGTCTATGATTAGCACCATTTAATAGATCGAGAAAGTAGGCCAGCTAAGAACATTGACAGGCTTCAAGCTCAGGTCTCAGAAATAAGGGATTTTACTCGTAAACGTGGTCCGATGCTGCCTCCTGACTATACCAGAAGAAAATAATTAAAAGAATTCATTGAAAATGAGATACTGGAAAACGATTGAAGACATTATGACTCATAGGCTGGAAATATTTATTAGCAGTAGGATAGTTAAATAAAGAATTTGAATGTTTATAAGTGAACCATGATTTTTTATTCTAGCATGCAATAGTGCGAATTTTTATCGTTATTTTAGAAAAAGAAGATTCCCTCTTTTCCTTTTCATTCTGTCAAATTTTCTTGACCATGACAAACAACAGAGGTTAAGCCTATGGTCCATAGGCAGTTTATGAGGGAGAGGGGGAAATTTTTCCAACTTGTAGGAGCTTACAAAAAACTTTGTTTTATTCCCAAATGGAAGAACTAAACCCATTAAAACTAGACATTTTACATAAGCTGTGAAACTTTCCATTGCAATGGATTCTCATTGTGTCCCAGCATGAAAACATTTCTTTCGTACTATGCAAATAGAAGTAGTCTCGGAAATTTATGCATACAATGAATGGAACAACTACAATAACTGGTCATTCACCTGCAAAGTGACTAAAAGTTATGGGTAGTTTGTAAGGAGATCTATTTAAAATTTCTGTCAAGTCAAATGTCTCTGGTGTTTTGTTCTCCAACATAATAGAATTCATTTTTGCAGTCCTTTTAAAGGTACCCTAGTGTAACTATAGCAACACGAGGGGAAGCACTTTTTTTCTAAAGCACACACAGCCGTGTAACCAGGCAGGGGCGTATTTCTTGAGATGTGTTGTGTTGTGCATCTGAAATGAGGAACCAGTTTTCAGTCTCAATTTCACTCTCCTTCAATTAAAATATAACTATCATATTTTAATATGGAAATGTGTCAAATTACTCTAGTGCTATGAAAGGATCTTCTATATTTGGGTGTCTCTTCTTCGATTTTTAACACTAAGCAAGTATATACTTGTAGCTGTAAGTAATGGAGTATATAGTCACTGAACACAAAGCAAAACAGTACTGAATCCCAGGAGCTGAGAGCTTGGTTTCTTGTGATTCGTGTCTGTGTTCAAATCTAAAGACACTTTTCACACCCAAAATGACGAAATCATGCAAAAAAATTGTTTTGATTTTTGAAAAATGTAAGCAAAAGAAGCTGGATTAATTGTAGAATCTTTAGACTCAAGAAAGAAGGGCGCTGTAGAGATGGTATAGAGAAGCCCCAGTACCGGAAAGCCCACTTTCCATCTGTTTCTGGCAGAAATCTCTTAGCTTCTTAGAATTGGTGACCCAAGATTTTGGGGATTTGGAGAGATGAGAATGAAGCAGGTGTCACTAGTGTGTTCTTTGCCTTTCCTCCAAATTGAAAGTCAAATTTGGTATTGTAGTCTGGAGACAATTTTCAAGAGTAAAGTGGGATTACAGGGGACTTTTGAATTATATGGACTTTTATTATTTTTTATGTTTCTAAGATTTTGTGTCTACACAAAATTCAAGTGCATGTGAATATGTACTTTTAGCCTCTGAGGCTGTATGGACTTTTTGTTTGACAAGATAAACCTCTTGAAAACCCTCTAGTCAAAAGGTTCTCACTAATGAAACTTGTTTAGTCTTCTTATGCTAAGTAAAATAAATCTTTAAGTTTAAAGTAGTAATAATAATTATAAAGTTAAGCCATAAAATGTAAAAACACAGATCTGAATTGAAGCTATTTCTCTGCTTATCTTTATTTTTCTATCACATACATTTGTCTTCATTTGTTTTAATATTCTTTCTTATCATAAAGCCAAGTTTGTCCTTCTCAAAATTTTGAAAATATAGAAGTGCATGTAGAAAATATTACTCATAGTGGCTGGCCTAGCGCTGTAGTGGTTAGGTTTGCACGCTGTGCTTCAGTGGCCTGAGGTTCGCAGGTTTGTATCCCAGGTGCAGACCTAGCACTGCTCACCAAGCCATGCTGTGGCAGCATCCCACATAAAATAGAGGAAGGTTGGCACAGATGTTAGCTCAGTGAAAATCTTCCTCAAGCAAAAAGAGGAAAATTAGCAAAAGCTGTTAGCTCAGGGCCAATCTTCCTCACACACAGAAAAAAGAAAATATTACTGATAATCCTACCCATCATCTCTAGATAACTGATATCTATCAATATATTACTTTTAATATAGTAATTCTAAAATGTTTAACTTTGTGCAATCTGTTGAAAAACTACTTTATTCTTGATTTGAGATTAGTAGCTATGTCACCATATTAACAATATCCCTTGAAAGTCCTACTTATATTTTAGAACAAATTTACAACTGTTTCTCTGGATATTTGAGGTACTAAAATGTGTACTATTTCAGATTGTATGCTACATAACATCATAATTTTTTTAAAGGATTTAATGTTTTTAGAGCAGCTTTAGATTCACAGCAAAACTGAGAGAAAGGTACAGAGATTTTTAATGACCCCTGCCCCTACACATGCATAGCCTCCCCCATTATCAACACCACTCACCAGAGTGGCACATTTGTTACAATTGATGAAACTACATTGACACATCATTATCACCCAAAGTCCATAGTTTACATTAGGATTCATTCTTGGTGTCGTACATTCTATGGGTTGGACGAATGTGTAATGACATGTGTCCATCATTATGGTATCATACAGAGTATTTTCACTGCCCTAAAAATCCTCTGTCCTCTGCCTGTTCACCCCTTCTGGAACACTGCCTACCCTTGGCAACCACTGATCTGTTTACTGTCTTCATAGTTTTGCCTTTTCTAGAATGTCATATAGTTGGAATCATACAGTATGCAACCTTTTCAGAATGGTTTCTGTCATTTAGCAGTATGCATTTAAGTTCCTCCAAGTCTTTTCATGGTTTGATAGTTCATTTCTTTTTACCTCTGAGTAATATCCCATTGTCTGCATGTACTAAAGTTTGTTCATCCATTCACCTACTGAAGGACTTCTTGATTGCTTCTGAGTTTTGTCAAGTACTAGTAAAGCTGCTCTAAACATTTCTGTGCAGGTTTTTGTGCCAACGTAAGTTTTCATGTCTTTTGGGTAAATGCTAAGGAGCCTGATGCCTGGATCTTATGGCAAGAATATGTTTAGTTTTGTAAGAAACCACCAAAATATCTTGTAAAGTGGCTGGACCATTTATCATTTCCATCAGCAATGAATGAGAGTGCCAGTTGTTCCACATCCTTGCCAGCATTTGGTGTTGTCAGTGTTCTGGATTTTGCCCATTCTAAAAGGTGTGTAGCTGTATCTCGTTGTTTTAATTTGCATATCCCTGGTGACGTATGACTTGGCGCATCTTTTCATATGCTTATTTGCCAACTGTATCACTTCTTCTGTCAGGAATCTGTTAAGCTCCTTGGACCATTTTTTAATTGGATTGTTTGTTTTCTGGCTGAGTTTTAAGATGTTTTCATATATTTTGGATAACAATTCTGTATCAGATGTATCTTTTGCTAATGTTTTCTCCAAGTCTGTGCTTTATCTTCTCATTCTCTTGACACTGTCTTTCACAGAGCAGAAGTTTTTAATTTTAATGAAGTCCCACTTATATCTTTCATGGATCGTGCCTTTGATATTGTATCTAAGAAGTCATTGCCATACCCAAGGACATGTAGATTTTCTTCTATGTTAACTTCTAGTAATTTTATAGTTTCGCATTTTACATTTAGGTCTATGATGCATTTTGAGTTAATTTTTGTGAAGTGTGTAAAGTTTGCGTCTAGATTCATTTTTTTGCATCTGAATGTCAGTCATTTGTTGAAGAGATTTTCTTTTCTCCATTGTATTGTCTTTGCTCCTTTGTCAAGGATCAGTGGACTATATTTATGAGCGTCTGTTTTTGGTCTCTCTGTTCTGTTCCATTGATCTATTTGTCTGTTCTTTCATCAATACCACACTGGCTTGATTACTGTAGCCTTATATTGAGTCTTTATGCTCGGTAGTGTCAGTCCTCCAACTTTGCTCTTCTCCTTCAACATTGTATTGGCTATTCTGGTTTTTCTGCCTCTCTGTATAAACTTTAGAATCAGTTTGTTATGCAATATCTTGAAATAACTTACTGGGATTGTGATTGGGACTGCACTGAATCTATAGACCAAGTAGGGAAGAACTGATATCACACTCATTTTTAGAACAAATTTGAGAGAATGCTTTTCTTCTTTCTACTCAGCTCTACACATCTTTCACCATACTCAAAAACTTTACTTGTGAAAGAAACAGTTTGACACCAATGTCCCCACCTCTCAGCCCACGTGGTAACAGAGAGCCCCAGCCTTCCTTGGCTAGAAGGGGACTATTAAAGAAATTTTTTAAAATATTTCTGGGATCTTTCTGTGATGTTCAAAGTTTTCTGTTTGCCTCCATCCTCACACCAGCTGCAATTCAGTGGCTTCTCCTCAATCTAAAGATTTATGCCTGCATTGAGAGAATATTAGATCTCCAAAATTTATTTAGCTACTGTTATTGTTACCATTAACTTTAGAAAAAAATGAAAAAAATAGTTGGAGTTGGCAAGGAGAATAAGTACTATATAAATATATACGAAAAGAAAATTCTGACTGCTTTGTTGTTTATAGAACTTATAAGATTAAAACCTACACATTACCCTTTAGATCTTAGAGGATTTCCTTCTAATGGGTGATTTTAACGCTTTCATGTTCTGCACTACTGCAGGACAGTGTAAGTTTATTATTAGAAGTTTATTATTGCAGGGTAGATATGAGCCTGAGACTCAAGTCCACTAAAGAGGTTTGTTTCCATTGCATTCATGCCAAATCAGCTCTAGTAAAATTACCCACAGATATAATGAACAGCTGTTTTTTGCAGCCCAGAGGATGTGCGGTGAATTCTCTCCTCACAGGGTACAAGTTCACTGCAGGTCCTCCCACCCCTGACTATTTTGTAAGAACTTCCTGTTTCCAGTAGTCTTATATTAGAAGTGCTCAGCACTGTAGGAGAATGGGAGAGCTGTGTACTCACCTCCTATGTGTTTTTCCTGCCTAAGCTTTCCTTTGATTGTCTACCCGGGATTTTATGCCCCAGGTTTTACTTATTTATCCATAAAAGAAAATATCAAGCAGAGACTAGTGTTTATGCAACTGAAACTTAAAATTATGCAGGTAGTTTATGAAAGTATATCAACCCAAGAAAGGATTTTGAACCTCAGAATTCCTGAATAATTTAGTTACTGAAATAAATTTGCTCTTGGCTTGCAGAATTTAGAGAATACAGTTATAGATATCAATTTAATTCCACATATGAATGCCTATTATATGCAAAACACTATGCTAGGTTTTATGAAGGAGTCAAAAAATATCTATATTCATTATATGGTCATTACTTTAAAGTTAACTGAATCTTTTTCTAGAATCTACTTTTTAAGGCATCATACTTACAGGCAATACTTCATTTAATCTGATTCTCATTTTGTGATAGGCACTTTTATTACTCATAATAATAAAAAGGAAACAGAAACAGGTTGGACAACTTGCCAGGTATCATAGCTTGTTATGTAAGATGTTTAGTGAAGTGTTTGTAGACATTAAGTCTGTACTTTCAACTGTCATTGACCATTGGGTAGGAAAAGCAACATTAAAGAGAACAGGCTAAAATACAGGTAGAGCAAATGCCATAAAATGAGAAAATTTCTGTGGAAGCATTGACATGGGGCAATTAATTTGGTATTAAGTAGGAGAGGCTGAGGAAGGCTCTAGAGAAATAACACAATCTTTTTATTCCTGACTTTGAGGTATGAATAGAATTTCCATAACTAAAAAAGTTGGTAGTACTTGGTAGTACTTGGTACTGATGTTGGTTGAGGACAGGACTGAAGGACGGGGCAAGCTCAAAGGGTATTGCAATCCGTGATGATAGTATGAACAAAGGCTTAGTGGAATAAACATTACACACAGCTCCTTCCAGGAATGGTAAGTAGGCAGGTGTGGATATGTAGAGGAAGATGAGCCACACAAATATTTCATTGAGTAGTTTCAGATGTGTTGAATGCCTGGTTAAAGTGTGAGCAATGAATTTTTGAAAGGTTCTTTTGCCATTCAGTTGTGTGTATCTCAGTGATTACAGTAGATATTATCAAAAGTAATGTGGGAAAATGTTTTTACTTTTCGGAAGCTCTTTTTTCTCTATTTTAGGAAATTCTCTGCTGTAGAAAAAACCTCATATGCATAGAAACGAGAGAGAAAGAATTACTATTATGTCAGAGGTGAAGTGGTAGCCCCTGAAACAAGAGTGGGGCATTCCTAATGCTCCAAAAATTAGGAACCTTGAAAAATATGATGTTATCAATGACTATTTTCTATTTTGAATTTTAACACCAAAATTTTAGAGTAGAAAATTCAGTTTTTCTCACAAATATGACTTCCTCCACTTTCATCCTTTGCTGTGTAGCTAAAACGATGGCCCACGTTTATGACTCAAGAAGCATACCTATCTTTTAAATCACATTTATGTATTAAATTATGGTTCGTTCTTTCATATATTCACTTTGTTCAGACAAGATTCAAAGCTAATGGTAGAATATAGGTCAATTCTGAACAACTAATACTTATTCAAAATCATTTGAACCCAAAGTTTGATAAATACTTATAGATATTTAGCTTTTCAGAACCCCAAAACATGGCTTAAATTTCAGTTAATTGCATAACTATCCTTTGAATTATCTTCACCATTTATTTTTATAATCATTTTTATTGCTTTGTTTGATACCTACTGAAAGAGGATAAAAGTTGTATTCAAAGTGATAAAGAAATTTACAGTGCATTATTTGCTACATGTGAAAATATTCAATTTAAATTTGATAATTAGGTTTAAAATTTTGGATTTGAATATTTTAGATTTTAAATTGTGTTCTTATCAACAACATTTAAAGTAGATATTCAGGACCAATATACTAAAAGTCTTTTGTTGGTAATGCTATGGTTAGAAATATATATTGATTACCTATTTTTCCTTTGATAACTGAAAAATAGAATAAAATGCTATGAGAATATATATCTTTTATTTATGAGTTTAAGTATTCACGCAATAATATCATGCTAATCTTGGATCCTTTATTACATTTGAACTCCTTCAGATATGCTGGTGATAATTTTTATCATTAAAAAAAGCTCTCATTGGAAAGAAACGTCATTAATATGTTAATCACTGAAGTGTTTTAGATATCCTGGAAGTAGTCATTTTCCACATCATATTTTCCTTAAAATATTTTAGAAAGCATCTATTAAATGGAAATCACAAGCACAAGGGAAGCTAATAGAGGAAAATGAACAGACAGCTTTAGAAACTTTCTTGCATGTGTTCAAGAAGAATTATCTCAGACAGTTATTCTGAAAGTTGGATCTCTACCTCGCTTTCACTTTCAAATCTCACTTTACTCAAGATTTAGCCTAGTGCCTTGTTGCATTACTTATGGCTCCCTAAAAGACTTGTTAGATGGATTATCACTCTGTCGTGCCTCTCACTGTGGAGCGCTTCTTGCGCACTTCTGTTAGTGTGTGTTTTCCTAACACTTGCTGTATTTAATTGGTTAAATTCTGTCTCTCCCATCAGTCTGTGAGCAGCCCCAAGCGCAGGAGCTGTGGTCCATCCATGTGATTTGTATCTCTACCGCCTTCCACAGTGTCTTACACATAATATAGGTTGTTGCAAGTTTGCTTAATAAGAAATGAAACAAAACATAACAAGAGATCTCATGACCTTTTAGTTTATTTTAGGCCAACAGTGTTGGGTGTCCAAATGAACATATTTGGGAAACATGGCAAAATCCCAAGCAAGTGTCAGCAGGGAGCAACAAGTTTGAATGGGTTTTAAATTTTGCTATATGGATGATTGTGCTAAGAAGTAGACCTGCTATAAGGTTTTTTAAATATTGGAAGGTAGCTGTTGCTGAGTGCTACTTGATTTTACTTAAATCACCTGTCTGAGCATAGCAACTGGATAGGTAGAGTTTGATGGATTGGTTTATTATGGTTAAATTGAGCATGGAACAATCTAAATTGATCATTAAAGAGACAAAATCCTCAACCATTCATTCCTTGACTGTTTCAATGCAGTTCTCTAGCCTACCTATGGACAAAATAGGAGGGAAAAAAAAGTATAGATTTTCTAAACATTTCTGAATAACATTTTCAACACAGCTTGTTAGAAAATAATACATAAAGACATTTCCAATGACTAGATAAAAACTGTGTGTGACAACTGACAGCGTACATTATCCTTTAAAACGTTTCAGACTATATTACTTTTCCTTTGCATTTTGTGTTTGTCATAAATCTGTTGTCAGAGGGAATTTTTAAAAGTTGTTTCTATTTTTACGTTAAGCATTTCTTGTTATGTGATGTGGTTTTACTTTATACCCTTCACTCAGGAATTTTTCCGCTTTTAGCCAGAACTCTCTCCTTAGAAACTACGCTGACGTTATTTTCATTTTCATTTTGCACCTCATACTCTTGATCTAGGAGATACATTTTGCTGAGTGCAGCTCAGCTCTCATTGTTTGAACTAGATCACGAGGACTAGCTTCTTTTCTTTTCTTTTTTTTTTACTTAAGCCAGATCACATAGATAATATTCATCTGTGTGCGGGTTCTCAGTTTTCTGTGTAGTAATGTGATAACTCAGTTTTCTGAGAACCAGAGAGAATTAAACTTTGGAAATCAGGTTTTATGATCTTCTATGTGTTGATAAGGAGTGTCAGGAATCGTATATACTCTTTCAAAGTTAAAATCATTTTATGGCTTTCATTACCAGAACACTGTGGTTTTAAATTTAGAACATGGAAAAAGCATTGTTTAAGGAAAAAAAAAAATGAAATGAAAAGCAATTGGTACCACACCCCAACACCCAGTATAAACCACTGTCTACGTTTTAAGGAATATACTTGTGGTGTTTAACTTCTGTCTGAATAAATATTTTTCCCTGGTTTCTTTTGGTGGTTGTTTTTCTATAAACTTGGGTTATTCTACATTTTGAGTTTTTAACCCACTTTTTGTTTAAACTACATTTACACTGTGCACCTATAATTGTTCTTCTCCAGCCTCGTTTTTAATGGCTTCATAATATCGCCTTATAATACGAATGCACCTTTATTTAACCAGTTTTCTATTGAACTTGTTGTTTTCAATAGACAGTATCATCAACAATACTATGAACATTCTTGTCATTAAATTTTGAACAATTTCATGAATTTTAGAACTGAAATTACTGAGTATAACAGTTTTTTCTAGACACTCGAATACAAGATCCATTTCTTATTTAAATATGTCTTATAAGGCTGACATTAAGGAAACTATTTAAGATCTTTTGAAAAACATTTTATAAGACTAGAAGACATTGCAATTCAACAAGTCAGTTTTACCTGTTAGTATATCTGAAAATACTAAGAGTACTATGTTCTAGGCATTCACATAACATCTGATAAATAGACCATGGACAATCCATATAAAAAAGAGAAACCCTTTTAGTTCACTCTTTGGCAATGGCCATAAAATACTAATATAAATGTTACTTATTTATGTATTTATTAAGACTGACAGCCTCACCACCAAGCTAATTACGGTCTATAGTCACAGGACATGTTTTATGCATGTCTTTTCCGTTTAGAAAACCGTGAAACAGGTTTTGCACCTTAATGAAGAGAAACTAGGTATCTTCCCAGCTCCTCTGTTTCTGAGGATATGGAATTGTTTTTGCAAGGTGGCTGTAAAAATTCACAGTTCTTCCCAGGGCCCTTGCATGCTGTACCCAAGAAAACTCCCAATGGTCTTACCTTTTAATATCTCTGAATGAAGCCATTCACAGTCAAATGATATACAAGTGACAGAAATGAGAATTTTCTTACCATTCTGAAATGGGGGTAATATTTAAGCAGCAATTATATTTGTTTAAATACAGTCATGCCAAAAATATTAAAAATATGTTAAAATTATGAAAGGACGTGTTCATTAGGGAGTTCAACAAACTGCTACCTTCTCTTGCTCCATGTTCTGATGGCCAGAAGGCCCAATTAACTCCTGGTAGCAGTGGCCCCATTGGCAGGATTGTTCTAGAGAGGATAAACCACACTAAAGCAGGAGCTGACTCATTAGCTTTTAAACTGCTATTCAGACCTAATATCCATTGAATAAGGGTGTATTTACCACAAAGAGTAAAAATGTTTACCTTATGTTCACATTTAATTAACCTAATGGTTTTTATATCAATATTTTTTATTCCTTATGTTTCTTAGGCAGAGAAATGGCCATGGAGACTTAGCGTTTCTTTATTACCTTTAAGTATTTTCGTTTGTGATGAAGTGAGTCCCTCTGCTGCAAATGCTCTTGGCGATTCCATTTATTAAACAGTCATTGGCAGGAAACTTAACGACTTGAAAGATATTCAAGTAAATTATACCGTTTGAATCCTATTAATCTGTATAACTACGTATCTTCTTAAAAATGATTCCAGTAGGTTCGTTATAGCTCAATTATGATGATTCTGTTTCTCTTTAACATAACTGTTTCTTGTACAATAAGTTATTATTCATTAACAAAGTTGCACTTTTAATAAACTCCAGTACTGTGCATAGTTGGCACATAAGACTCAACAGTCCAGGTCTGCCAGCCCAGCACCCATTTTGACAGTGATGAGAGTTTTCCACCTGCTCATGGATATCAAAGTTAATGCTGGCAGATAATGTAAACAAGCAGAGTGGACTCGAGCCTCACACAGGGAGGGGTAGGAGGTGTGGAGAACCTTCCGAGAAAGGCATTATAGTTCAGTTTCTTAAGCTTAGTAAAGCCCAAACACACATTCAAGTTGGATCTCAGCAGCAGCTGCCATTTGCAAGGCTTACTGTTACTTCCTTCAAAATTCCCAGGTTACCCTCCACTGGGCTTACTAATATATATTTTTATGTCATCTCTTAATTTGTCTCAGGACACCCTGAGCACTGTCTACATTCATTTCCATTATTTCCATATAACAGCTTGGTGGTGAAAATCCTACTTCCTTTTTTTTCCCTAAAAAAGCAAATCTATTCTGAGTTGGGTTTTTTTGACCCTCAGTGTACTTTACCTCCTACAAATATAAAAATGTTTTACTAATCTTTTAAAGAATTACATTTAACAAAACTTTTCAGTATTACATTCAATGTTTTTTAAGATCATGGTCATTCTTTGTCAGCCTCTGAATTTTGGTGTACATGTGGCTTTCTGAATTTGGGGGGAATCCTGTTAGCTTTGCTCAGATGTGGATAGACATACTTCATGTGTCCTTTTCACCCACATTTTCTCTGTTTACTCTTATAGTTGATCATGCAAAATATATTTTAAATTCCTTATATGTTTAATCAAGAGTTTACCTTTTTCTCTTGACTTCCCGTAAGATATTTTCCTTCTTTCTACGTACGTTTCAGATATCCATCTGCCTAATAAATACCTGCATTTTCTCCTACTTCTATATTAATACACAGTAGATACTTAAGAACTCAAGAAAATTCACAAAGTAGAAATTTAGTCAATTCTACTAGAAATGGTTTATTCCCAGCTTTAGCTCACACTGTATTTACTAGAGGATTTAAACACATTTACATATTTCTGGAAGACAATGCCATACCCAGCACCATCCCAATCCCAATCGAAACCCTGGAATCTTATTTTCATGAATTTATTGTGAAATAAGTACTTGTTTAGGAAAAAGAGAAGCACAGATAAACAGGGAAGGGCAAATTCTGCAGATGACATGGTGACTGTCCCTCAGGTCAACCACCAACTGATTTAACATTTCTCAGGAAAGAGAGAACTTCCCTGAAAAGAAAAAACAAACACAGAAGGATTCATTTCATTGCTCCACTGTGTCTTAGTTTGTTTGGCTGCTATAACAAAAATGTCCTAGGCTGGGTGGATGAAACAACAGGCATTTACTTCTCACAGTTCTTGAGGCTGGAAGCCCAAGATCAAGGCATCAGCAGATTCGGTGTCTGGGGAGATCCCGCTTCCTGATTCATAGTAGGCCATCTTCTTGCTGTGTTCTCACGTGGTGGAAGGGGTAAAGGAGTTCTCTGTGCTCTCCTTTATAAGGTCCCTAATCCCAACCTTGAGGGCTTCAGCCTCATGACCGAATAACCTCCCGAAGGCCCCACCTCCTAACACCAATCCATTGGTGGTAAGGATGTCCACATATGAATTTTCGTGAGTTACACACATTCAGTCCACAACACACTGTCAGACTTTTTTGGGCATGAGGGTCATTACTTTGGTCCAATCTAAAAGAACACCAAGAAGAATGGTGAGAACGTCATTTCCCTGGTAGTATGTGACATGGCTTCCATGTACTGAGGGCTCCAGAAATGCAATTTGACATATCGAGTGGTAGTCCTACCCTGTTCTTGCAGCTTTGGGTGGATGAGAGGCAGTGTCAGCGGTGGAAGACAGCTGTGGTAGCTTTGGGAAGCTCAGGTCAAGGTGCCCTTGGCAATTATATTAATTTCCTAGGGCTGCCGTAACCAATTATGACAAGCTTGGCAGTGGAAAACAAAACTTGATTCTCTCTCAATTCTTGAGGATAGAAGTCCACAATTAAGGTGTCATCAGGGTTGGTTCCTTCTTGGGGGCTCAGAGGGAGAATCTCTTCTGTGCCCCCCTCCTAGCTTCTTGTGGTTGCAAGTAATCTTTGGTGATCCTTAGTTTGTTGACACGTCACTCCTATCTATGCCTCCACTGTCATGTGGTGTTCTCTTGTGTGTGTCTACGTATCTTTACGTCTCTGTTTCCTCTTCTTATAATGGCCCCATCATTGGATTAAGGGCCACTCTAATCCAATACGAACTGCACTGTATTATATCTGCAAAGACTCTGTTTGCAAATAAGGTCACATTGACAGGTACCCAGGGTGAGGACTTCACCATATGTTTTTGGGGACCCAATTCAACCCAAGACAGCAATGTAGAGGAGATCTTTTGGGGTTTAAAGGTCAGTGGAGTCTGCTGTGGCAAACACTATTTTGGGGGCAAATGATATAGATTCCATACAGCAGCTGCAAGAAAGCGTTTTTTACTTTCTGTTTAAGTTTGAGTTTTCAGGAAAGTTTCTGATTAAGATTTAAGGGAGCTAATATATTATGATAAACCATATGAAATTACTGGTTTTGTGAGGCAAAGGAGGATTAATATTGGCAATTTCTCATGATTCAGCCTATTCACAGGTAAACTGAGAGTCAGAGAATTTTTTTTTTTTTCCTTTTTCTCCCCAAAGCCCCCCAGAACATAGTTGTATATTCTTCGTTGTGGGTCCTTCCAGTTGTGGCTGGGGAATTTTTATATGTTAAGAGTGTGGCTATTTATATGACCCCTAACTGGCATTCTTACATTGCAACAAGGAGGGGAGCAACCTTCAGGAGGGACGAGTTATATGAGGTAAATGGTTGCTTTTTTAGCTGAAAAAATTGCCCATGATTGAACTTGCTCTAGTTAGATACTTTTAAGATGTATTAGCAAATTTACTTCTGTTATGTATATTCAACAGATGTTTCAAAAACCAATTTCTATTAGACAGTATAATATTGCCTCTCTGAGTTAAGCCTGACATGAATAAATATACTTTTCACACCAAAGTTTTATCTCAGAGTCACCAAGAGTAAAGCAAGGTGAGTTGAAAGGATTTAAAATTGTGCATAAGCCCTTGAATTAACTTCAAACCGTTTTAGTGATGAGCCAGATATCATTCTATTTATTTACCCTTAGGATTTGCATAGTGATTTTTTTCCCCCTTTCAACATTTATCGAGATTGAGCAGCATCAAATTTACTTCTGATCGCTTTCCCAATTTTTCAACGTAATTTATACCCTAATACTATTTTATAGGAACTGGCTAGCCCAACTGCTGTCCCCCTGGATTTGCATTGATATTGTTTCGAAATTTGTAATGTCATCTCATAGACTTCACTTGATTTGGTTGAATTAATTTATTTTAGACCTCACCACACTGCTGTTTCTTGCAGCTTAAAATGTTATCACCAGAAATATTTTCATATACTAACTTAGGTTTGTTTATGAGGATTCACTCAGGAAAGAGTCAATGTAGCTAAAACCTGTTTTTGAAAAATACTCCTTTGATGTCATTACTTTGGTTTATCAGTTTAGTGAACAAACTCTCATGCAAAATTCATTGAAAAGCAATTGACACGGTGGTAACTGAGTAAAAGAAGAGTTACTCTGACTTTCAGATTTGATTCTAGTTTTTGATTGTGCATACTTTTGAGACTCGTTTAAAACTTCCCAAGAAGACGCGACCTAGAAAATAAAATTAAACAAACAGTAGATTCCTGGTAGGAAAAAATCATGAATGAAATTCTGCAACTATTAGAACATATCATCCTACATATTAAGTAAGCATAGAGTTCAACTGTATTTTTAGCAAAAACATTGTCTTTGGTTAAAATCCTGGATCCACCCTTTACTAGTTGAGTGAGCTTAGACAATTCACTTAACTTCTCTGAGGTCTAATTTTACTCATCTCTAAGAGTATCAATGATAAACTACATCAAAGAGCTGTTGTGAGATTTGAATGAGAAATGTAGGTAGTGCATATAGCCTAGCATACAATAGACGTTCAATAGATGTTATCCATTGTTTTTAGCAATATAAGGCAAGCTACTCCACAGTCACAATTGTCTGGCAATCAATCTATTAGCTAGACTGTGGAAATTCTGAAGATGATTTACTCAATGTTCCTACTTTACAATCAATACTTTACTGTTAACTGGAAGTATAATGGTGGCTCATTGGAACTTAATTCATTGGCCTATCTCAAATTCTTTTCTATCATTTGTTTACACACATTTCAGTAATTCATTACATGGTTTAAGTAACAATGGGGGGTTTTACTGTGAACTTGGGAGGTTTAATATTTTGAATAAAGTTTTCAACAAAGGAGTTTGCCTAATAAAGACCAGTTAATAGTATAAAGGAAGACTTCTGGTGAAAACCAATATTTTCTTTTGTGTTTGTTATTAAAATAAGAACATTTTTAAAATTAAAATTGTAACTTCTTTACAAAACCTATGGAAAATCATTGTCCTATTATTCTCTGCCTTTACAGTTTAACTCCAAAGTCCAAACTCTCTTTCAGATGTTTCTCTTTTACATAATGCTTTAAGAGTTTTCCATCTTTTTCTCTCTCTCTAAAGTTTCAAGATGATTTCCCCAATGATGCCAAATATGCTTTTTCTTACAGTTTTTGTTCTGAGTATTCTCCCCTCCTCTTCTCAATCTAGCTGAGACCTGCTTATTCTTCATGACCATATTCAAATTCCAACTCCTCTCCTTCTTCTGGAAGTGCTTAATACCTATATCATTCAGTTAATCATATAAAATCTGCTAAGAAGGATTTATCCAAATGCTATCTTGCACTGTTGATTTTTATCTAATCATTGCATACATCTTTATAGCACTTGTAATGCCTGACAAAATTCTATGAAATTAGTAAGAAGGCAGTATGTAAGATAATTTCCTTCTTAGTAGATAATGGGTTAAATATCCTATTGGTAAATGTAGGGCATTGAAGGTATATGGAATGAAGGAGAGGTGAGCTTGAAAAGAAGTTAAATTATTTTTTCTCAGTGATAATCATTAATTCTACATTTTCAAAAGAGGATTGGGGGAATATGTGTATTTTACTTATTTTCACAGAAAATTCAGGATCACATCTAGCAACGAACCTTGATTAACAGTATGAAAATCTTTGATTTTTTTACGTATCATAAATGTTTTCTCACTGACGTGTATTTATTGAGGAGGATATAAAAAGATGAATTTTCTCTCTTGTTTACATTTATGATTTCACTCTGGAAGACAGATTTTTTGACTAGCTTCATTATACCTTATTTGTAAAAAGACTGCTGCAATGCCATCTGGCTTGGAAAACTGAACAATTTAAGTTGTTGATTTTAGAAGTGAAGAATATTAATGTCACATTGAAAATAAAGGTCTGGAATGTATATAATCACTAAAAATGTAATAGTCAAGTAAAAGTCAGAAAATTTGACATTTGTGGCTTAGATTTCATGATTTTTACCTTTGAAATATAAAGTTCCCAAAGGAAGACTATCTGATTTGCTAAATCTCTGATTGGAATAGAACACTTTGGTCTTAGTTGTGCTCAAATGCCCAAGCTTATACCATGTAGTTTACTGTCGCCATCACAACAAAAATCCAGCCTGCTTCTCCCTGTCAATTTTCTACTCCTTTTTACATTTTATCTTATTGAACTAAATGTATTTCTATAAAGTATATCAAACTCTTTGGAAATTATGAAGCATAAATAAACATACAGGCTGATAGACAAAAAATGGAGGAGAGGCAGACAGTCAGACAGGAAGGTGACTGCCTGCTGTAGTTACAAGATTTATTAGACAGAATTATTCAGGAGTTGGTGTTTCCTACTGTGGCATACCCTATAGTTACGATACTTGGAATTGTCAATACATCTATTTGTATTTTATTTAAGATCTCATATCATCAATCAAGAACCTTTAAAAATATTAATGGCAACAGCAAACTAGCGATGCCTAAGGCGTGTACCTTGTTGCGAAAGTGTCCTGGATTATAAAACTAAGAGGTATCAATAATATTAGGACACCCGAGGAGCTGTTCTGTGGCCTTTTAAATCCTACTTTCATAGGGACTATCACTACTCTAATGTATTCTGGTACTTTTGTTCCAATTTTCTTCTGTCAGCAGTTTTTTGTTATGAATTTATATATATATGCATAGGATATATATATATATATATATATATATAAATATACGCACAGGATACATATGTATATTCAGGAAGATAGTCCCTGATGACTGCCCCAAGAAAAGAGAATGTACTTAATACTGAGGAGAGGCTTATTTTTTGTCAAGAGCTAAGAGATGTCAAAAACAAGTTCTATCAGATTTCACTGAGTTGAAGTAGTTACAAAATTAATAAGTACAACATAAACATATGATATGTAAAATTAAAATCTAATATTTTAAATTTTATCATGCTTATTTCCTTATTTTTATCTATTATGAAAAATACAGGTTTCTATTTGAAACACTAGTTACTTTCTAATATTCTCATTTAATAAGGTATAATCCTTAAAGTAATAAGTCGAAATAACGAAATGACTGTAAGTGATGACTGAGGACTGAAAGAAGGCTAGCAGAATTTATGTATTTACTTATTTTTGCTTTGTTTTTATGGAAATGAAGAGTAACAGGGAAGCTATAACTTCCTGAAGTCTTAATTACAAGCGGCTATTGCATGCCTTCACTTTACAGTGTTGCCAGCCTTGTAACTGGCTGAAGGGACACTGGGTGGAAGCAAATTACACAGCAGAAATTGCCATGACTCCAGGTCAGTGCTTTCTTGGCTGGAATGATTTCCATTCCCTTTGCCACACTACTAGGGTGCAAATCTAATTGTTCTAATCATCTTCAGAAAAATGCTTAATTGCTTTGGTTGCCCATAGGAGAAACTCTGAATTTCTTAATATGCCCCACATGCCCGTGAAGATCCAGTTCTGGCTGACATCTGAGTTATGTTTCTGGACTGTCTCCTGTCCACTGTGTATGCCAGCTGGGCTGATATACTTTTATTTCCATCAACAAATGTGCCATATTCTCTTGCCTCCAGACATTTGCATATGCCTTTTCTCTGCTGGGAGTCATTTTCACTTCCATTCACCCATCTTTTCTTCTCCTGGCTATTACTTGCTCATCCTTCAGGTATCAATTTAGTCTTGCCTTCCTCCAAAAAGCCTAATTTCTGAGAATGCTTTAGTTCTCTCCCTCACACTCTGTGATGATGGAATTGAGAAACTATGGGTCTGAATTTCCGACAAGCCTCCAAATCAGTGAGTGTATTTGGCACACTCTTTAATTCCCAGTCCCCAGCAGATTGCCTTGAACATAGTTCGTTCGTAGTAAATATTTGTTGAATAAATGAAAGCCAGCACATCCTCTAGAAAAATGCAAACATATATAATTATGCCACTAGGCAAATTTAGGTTGTAATTAACTTATTTACTCAACCAACCACTGGTTCTTTGAGTAAGTATTTCCTGAATAAATTTTACTGTTTCTGTACATAGTTGGTCATTGGTAAAGATTTCATCACTTGGCCCGTTTTTGTGTGTGTGATGAAGATTCGCCCTAAGCTAACATCTGCTGCTGATCCTCCTCTTTTTTCGCTTGAGGAAGATTAACCCTGAGCTAACATCTGTGCCAGTCTTTCTCCATGTTTTGTATGTGGGACACCTCCACAGCACGGCTGATGAGTGGAGTAGGTCTGTGCCCAGGATCCGAACCTGTGAACCTGGGCCACAAAAGTGGAGTGTGTGGAACTTTAACCACTCGGCCCATGAGCCCAGCCCCACCTGGCCCTTTGATTAATGAAAAGGGAGAATGCATAGAAAGATCTTAGAAGTTTTTGGCTCCATAGAAGTATTCGGAAAATTATATAGTCTATTTAATATAAACTAATGTATAAGTTACAATTACAAAATAGTAATAGTTAAATATTCCACAGTAAAATGCAAAAGCTAGAATAATATTCCCTGCTATATAGCATTTTATTAGATATATATTTCCTTAAAAATGCTATTTTAACTGTTACTCTTCACAGTTCAAATCCAATAATTCATTCACCTATGGCTTTCCAAAGGTTAATATATTTGAATTTATGAAGCAAAAAGACTCACACATGTGGTTCCAAGTGACAGTGGATCTTTTATTTAATGTTTAAAATTCTCAAATGCAGAATGGATTGTTTGTGTGCAGTTATGGAACTTGGGATTTCAGGGGAACGTGGACTCTCGAGTGTTCAGTTGCTCCTGCTACTGCAGGAGATCTTTGTCTTAGTGTAATAGTCCAATTTTAGAAAGTTATGGAAAGGCTCCATAAAAAGCAAAGTCGCAATAGGGAAAAAAATAGTTTAACAAGAATGAGCTATGACTAGAATTGTGGTTTTTGGAATAATAGGTTTGTAATCAATTATGGATGAAATGCCTGGTCCGTATTTTTCCACATCATCTACCAGCGTTGCATCTCTCATGCCAAAATTGATTAGGGAAGTACCCCTCTTCTGTCACAACTGTCTGGCCCAAGAGGAGTGTGATACCTGCAGAACAGCAATTAGCATCAGAAATCAGTCATCCTGAGGCTGTGTTTTCTAGAGTTCATCTAGAGAAATATCATCGCCGATTGACTGTGTGTGTGTGTGTGTGTGTGTGTGCATGTGCACACGCTGATTTTTATCTGTCATCTGGTGAATTGGAAACCTGACATTTCCTGCTTGTGTCTGAAAGCAGAAGAAATCAGTCTAGTAAAACCCTTGTACAGAGGAACGTGGCGGCCCAGTGACACTGAGGAAAACATTTAGATTTGAAGAATTTTTGAGGATTAACAATCCACATTAACATATATAGATTTATTGGGTGATTTCCTAGTCAATGCAAATCCACTATGATTGTTTTCATTGCTGTTCTTTAAGCATCATATAGTTACACTTTAAAAGGTTACTTCAAATTTTATTTTATGCTTAAAGAATAGATGTATTTTAGTCAAAAAAAAACAACAAAAAAGAAAAAGAATGAATCTTTTCAGAACTAATTTTATATATCAGGGTTTTGTGATACTATTAGAGCTAATGTTTTCATTAATTCAGTAGACAAAGTGTCTAGGGGAATGTTCCTAAAAAGCAATTTAGATTTATAAAATAATAATGTTAATATAATTTCTTTGAGTTTATAGATGACTCAAAAAGAAAAACATATAATTGAACTATTTGACAATTATGGTTTAGGTAATCATGCATAATTTGCACATGCCTAATTTGTGAAAAAGTAGGAAAGACTTAATCCTTGTCGATTCTAAGATTTACGTTAAAAAGTAGTAGAGGGGCCAGCCCAGTGGCACAGTGGTTAAACTCATACATTCTGCTTTGGTGGCCTAGGGTTCACGGGTTTGAATCCGGATCCGGGGTGTGGACCTATGTACCACTTGTCAAGCGGTGCTGTGGCAGGCGTCCCACGTATAAAATAGAGGAAGATGGGCATGGATTTTAGCTCAGGGCCAGTCTTCATCAGCAAAAAGAGGAGGATTGGTGGCAGATGTTAGCTTAAGGCTAATCTTCCTCAAAAAAAAACAAAAAACAAAAAGAAAAAAAAATGTAGCAGAGTTCAAGAAAACCCCTCCTTGTCATGGCTTTAATGTTTGAATCTTTCACAATCATTCTTTCTTGTGACAAGAAGTAGACACATTTGTTATAGTTTATAGCAATAAACGTAAATGATGAATATAGGCATTGAAGTCGTTTACACTAGCAAAATAGAGCCCCAAATGCACTCTTAGCTTCTTAACCTGCGGAACATGTAACATTCAGAAGATGGAAATCCGACTTCTCCAAGAACCTAGATTCTGGAGGAGGGCAGATAAGAGACAATACATCTTACTGCAACCTAAGTCAAGGATGTATTTTAGGAGTCAAACAAGCCAACTGTGACAGAACTTGGGAAGGAGAGCGGGTACCTCCTGGTTAGAAATTAGGGAACAGTTCATGAAGGTTAGTGGTTCCTCTTATCCCATGCTTTTTAGTAATAATAGTTTCTGCTATTTCTGCATTCCACCTACAGCGTAGCATTCCTTGGAATTACTCTAACAACTGGCGCTCCTAATAGAGGTTCTGTTTCATTGTGGGGAGATTCCCCTACAAACATGTGAACACCAAGGAAAGAAAGAAAAGACGACCATGTTTTGCTCATCTTTGTGTCCAGTACAGGGCCAGGCATATCTACATGCAACGTGTATTTGTTTCTTTTGTCTAAATCTTTAACAATATATGTTTTGCTAAATTATCTTTACTGACACAACATTTCTCTCTCTTGTCAGCGGTCCCTGTTCTTCAACATAATTCAGGCAGTGGCGGAGCCTAATAGTCCTTAAAAATTGGTAATTTTTATATTTTATATTTGAAAATACAGCTTTCACCAAGCATTTGTAGATAAAACATTTCACATATGAACTTACTAATTTCTTAAAGCCAACAAAGAAAAATAATCAAAAGCATGATAACCAGTTTCCCCTAAATTTAAAGCAGGTACTTTCTTCCAGCTGTTTTCATGACACGATATGCTAAGGGATTTTTGACCTTCAGTGCCTATCAGCAGAGATATAATGAATAGGCACTTGTTATTTTAATCATGAGATAAAAATAACTATTTTATTTACAATTTGCCTATTGGCCCTCAGTTCTCTTTAATGGCATGGATAATCATGCAGGAATGTTTTACCATAGACTGAATGTGAAAATGGGTCTGAAGAACCAGCGTCCAAATTATCCAGTCTGGGTTTAGTTTGCCACGTAGTTGGTCTTAGTTTCTGATTGCTGCTGTAACACAAGGCCACAAACACTGGCTTAAAACACTGCAAATTTATCATCTCACAGTTCTGGTGATCAGAAGTCTAAGGTGGATCATTGGGACTGTGTTCCTTCCGGAAGCTCTAGGGGAGAATATGGGTCCTTGCCTTTTCCAGCTCCTAAAGGCCGCCCTTGTTGCTTGACTCATGATGCCACAGCACTCCTACTTCTGCTTCCATGGTCACACGTCCTTGTCTGACACTTACCTTCCTTTCTTCTCTCTTACAAGGACCCTTGTGATTACATTGTGCCTACCCTGGTAATCTAGAATCATCTTCCCATCTCAAGATCCTTAGCTAAATTATATCTGCAAAGTCCCTCTTGCCCTGTAAGGAAGCAGCTGTCTGGTCCATGGATTAGGATGTGGCCATTTCTGAGGGGCCATTATTCAGCCTCACACAGTTGATTACCTTTTAGGTTTGTAGATTTATTTAGGAAAGCTATTTCTCCCAGGTGGAGGCAACTTAATGTGTCTTCTGTTAACGCTTGGTTTGTGAGGTCTTCTTAACGAAGGGAGGAACCATCAGTAAAACAGATAGAAATGGGACCAATACTGCCTTTCTAGAAAATCCATAGCCTTCAAGAGCATTTATTTTTGTTTGGAGTAAAAGGATAAAATCTGTTCCACTTATATCTTTATAGAGTCATTTTTGCTCCACATAACAAACTCTTTGTGCAAGAAATAGCCACATTAGCTTAGAGTATTTATTTATTTTGGGCCCTTAATTTATTTCATACTGAAGAGTGAGTTGTCGACTCTTTATTTTCCATTTCTTTCCTGAGATTGTCAGTTGTAATGAACATAAATTAATAGATAGTTCCCATGATCAATTTGAGTAGAAGGAGAATACATAAAATAAAACTATTTGAAATAATTTTTGAAAGTCTACTTATTTTGCCAATGTCAGAGATTTTCATGTTATTTA
The DNA here is from genome assembly GCF_037783145.1 of Equus przewalskii. Classification (NCBI taxonomy): domain Eukaryota; kingdom Metazoa; phylum Chordata; class Mammalia; order Perissodactyla; family Equidae; genus Equus; species Equus przewalskii. The sequence goes on along the minus strand of NC_091858.1, from coordinate 27,843,819 downwards.
TGTTTGACGCATGATTTAGTGAACTTTATATATATTTAAGTTCAAACTGTTTATTGATATGAATTTCTCTTTCCCTTCTCTATATCCTTGTTTTTTTAGATGATAACTTTCATTAGAGTTGAACATCATTGTCTTTTCAATGTACTGTAGTAAAAAGTCCTCCTCTTACAAGGATATTTTTTCCCACATTTAATTTCCATTCTCTAGGAGTCAAAAAAGGAATTTAAAAAAATAAATATCCTACTTGTCTTTCAACTTCAGAATACAAATAGAAAGTATCCTGCTACATTTACTTTGTGTATAGATAAATATATGGATATTATTCTAATATTTCAAAATAATATAACTTCATTCCACAAATGTACTTTTCTAGTCAAGCTACTTTTTGGGTTATTTTATGATATATAATAAAAACTTTTCAGGGAAAAATTCCCCACATGTTCCCAAACTAAGCTTAAATTAACATTATATATGTTGAAATACACATTCCGTTTAATGATTGTTGTCATTAAATGTTCGACATTTCTCTCAAAGCTTGAAATTGCCAAAGACACTTTTGGGAGTGTTCATGTGATGTGGTTGTCTTGTGCTAGAAATATAGAAATAGTATTTTCAAAGAAAAGTGATGAGTTTTGTGAAATACCTTCTGTTCGCCTTAATCAAAATGTGAAATGTACTCCACTTGATCATTTTAAATTGTTTCTATGACATTTGCCACAGTGGTTATTAAATTAGATAGTAATAGCCCAATGTGTATTTGGATCTTTTCCGTTTTCCAGAAATAGAGAAATGGTGTTGGCTACTTTTCTGCTTTATGAGCCTCTGCAGGAACAAATGTGCTCATAAAATGTCCATTAAGTGTACTTCAATTATGTTCTTATTTCCTTTAGCACCCCAGCCTCTTAATAAGCTTTTTCAGGTGTTTCTGGTCTATATTCATTTAATTTCTTCATACTTCATAAGCTTTCATCATGATTTAAGTGAAATCCTGTTACGAGGTACAGTAGGATTATAACCAAGAGCATTCACTAAGTATAATTCCTTACAGGAATTTATTTCACGGTGTTGGAATGAAAATTAATTTGCATTTAGTATGTTAACTTTTTTTGGTTTTTAAGAAAACCATTGAAGATGCATGTATACATTCACATACACAGACACACATACAAACATACACAAATACATACTTTAATCATGAAGTAATAGGTTCCCAAGATAATCTACTCCAACCGTCTCATTTTATATATTGCTCAAGCTAAATTGTCTAATACTGAAACTTCATTCATCCATCCATCCAATATGTATTAATTGAACTTGTACAATGTGCTAGGCATCATTGTAGGCACTGGGGATAATATCTACAACATTAAGTGAGGAAAGGGCTGGTATAGCACTACAATTCAGATCTCTTCACTCTAGATTAAGTACATTTTCTGGTAAGCTATGTTGTGTTTTTGATTAAGTGTGCAGTGAACAAGATAAAAGTTACAGGCTGATAACCCATGACATACCTGGGCTGGAGGCCTCATTAACTCTTTCTGTGGCAGAACTTGACACTTCATTGAACTTCTGCTTGAGTTGTCACTGTGGCCTGTCACTTGCCTGACACATTGGCAGCATGTGCCTCATACAGTACGAGTCCGGGAAGAATGTAAAGTTTAATTATATATATCATTATTTTATTTATCATTGCTAGATAATACACAGGTGACGATTACAACAACAAATACGTATCAAATGATGATGATTATATTCCCATTTCTTGTCTTGTTCATTTCTTTAATGCTTGTGTATTTGCGTGTTTTAAAGGTATGATCATTTCAGGATCTGGACTTTGGTTCTGGAGACTGAGACTGTATTCTACCAACGTTAATGGTTTTTCACTCATTTCTTTTTATCTTTTACCTTCTTAAAGGATTTTATTTAATTTCTTTGGTATTTTTTTCTTGCTTTAATTTTGTAAAAATCTTCCTTGTTAGTTCTTAGCTTTATCTTACACATAAGGACTTTAAGCTGAAGTTTCAGTATTATAGTTTTCTAGCATTGCCACAAAAACTTACTTTTTTTTAACTTAATCAACATTCACTAATTCATTGGTAAGAGAATCAGAACTAAGAAAATAGCTGAAAGTTGTTGGTGTAGTTTAATACTTGAAATCATGAGGAGGTGGGGTTTACATCTCGCAGGTCTGCCACATGTTTACAGCTATGAGATGTTTAGAAGGTAACTTAGCGGCTTGTAATTTGAATTTTCTCCTCTGTATAATGGAAACATTAACACCTATCTTACAAGAACGTAGGGATTAATAAGACGATCCTTAATAAAGATTCTGGAATGCACAATATCTTCATTAGAGAGTGGCTATTTTTTATTAATTCATTTAAAAAAACAATCAAACAAAATCAAGAAGGTCTGAGACTTCAGGTATTTGTCAAATGCTTAAAGGCCCGAACGGAGTGGAAGTTTAAAGAAAATTTTTTAATTCTCTCTGTCCTCAAATCCTTCAAAATCATTTATTTTCAGAAAACTTCAACATTTTCTCAAGTGGAATAGCGAATTCTTTTTCAACTTATCTTCATCTATTAAATTTACATATATCTTGCTGGTTCTCAAAGATTCTTCTCCGTAGATGGTATGGGGATGCTAAATTTGTATTTATGAGTTTGTAGGATCTTCAAAAAATAACCACCAACCATTCCTCTGGGACTTTCTGTCTCTTGTATCCTGATTTTAAAATATTTAAAGCATTATCACCTGTGTGTGCTATTTATTTTCCGGTGAATCTGTTTAATATCCACCTTCTCCCCTAATGCAAGTTGCATGAATCCAGGAATTTTGTAGATCTTATTCACGACTATATTCCCAGTGCCAAGGATGATGCCTGGCACATTGTAGAAGTTCAATTAATATATATTGGATGGATGGATGGATGAATGAAATTTGAGTATTAGATAATCCTCTACAGACATTTTAAAGACTAGTGTATAAGCACTATGCTTTTTGGGATAATTTAGATAAAAGAAAGTTTCCCAAATCCAAAACAATTCTCGAGTTCTTTTTTCCAACACCTTGTTGGTTATTTGTTTGTATCTCTTTCTGGAATAAAAATTATGATGTTTGTTAAATATAAGTAGAGAATTTAGCCCAATTAGCAAACACTCAATAAATGTTAATTATTATTAGTCATTGATTAATTTGTTTATAAATATATTTAAAACAGTTTTGGCAAACCATCAAATTTTTAAAAATCGTTGGTAGGAATTCCATCAAAACAAGAGCTGAGAGACAAAATAGTTTGATTTTTTTTTATCATGGTCAGGTAAACAACTAAGAACTGCCTCAAATTTCATGTATCTGCTATTTTAATTAAGGCTGTGGACAGCTTTGCATTTAAAATATAGAAGAAGGTATTTCAGCTCTATGATTACTAATAAGTGTGCTATGTCACTTCTCATTTTGCAAGGTACAACATTATTCAAGAATTTTTATAAAAACAGCCATCAATAATGACGAATTTAGAAGCATCCCAAATGAGTCAATTAAAATGACAGCAGAATTTCACTTACGATCTTGCTATAAATGAGCTGTAAATATTCACTCTGAGCTTGAACATGTTACCTTTTAAAATGCCCAGTGTACAACACAACAGAAATTACACTGAAGTAATTAATACTTTAAAAAATGTTAAAAGGAGTAACTGCCATCTGTTCCCATCAGGGGTGTTAATGTACACGAAATGCATCTTATTATAAAACAGCAACAGCTGGCAATATGGTAGTAATTTCTTTGTACTTTTTAAGTAAAGATTAACTGGACACAATGATTTAAATGTAACAGGAACTAGAATTGAAATTGCACAGCTGATAAATGTGCTAGAAATAATGAACTTGGGTACAAATTTCTGGTTTTATTTGGGATCATCTTAGTTTTCATGTAAATAATGATACATGAAGTTGATGACTTTAAAACAAATTTTAAATAGATTAGCTTGATATGCATCTGTAAAACTAAAATTCTTAACTCTGAAATCTTTAGGATAGTAAGAGTAAATATGAGCTACAAATAATGCTGTGCATATTTCAAACACTGTCAATAATATTTGGAGATAAAATCTATCAATTTTTAGATTCACCAGAGATATTTTTGTTGATTTGTTTTGTAATGCATGATAAACAGATCATTATGGAAGAATGTGAGAGTGACATTAAAAATATGTTTCCAACAGAGTGAAATAATTTTTCCAACAAATATGTGATATGGGGTTATTTCACAATTTAATATTAAGTATCAGATTTTGCAGTGATGTTGTTAAAAAATAATTAAAATTCAAACATTATTTTTAAATGAAAACATTATTTAATCAAATATTAAATCTGCATACATGTTTATAACCATTTTCATTGAGAAAGAGATTTACTGTTCCTCAGTAACTTGTATTAAGAGATGCTTCTATAACTTAACTAAATGTAACAAGAATCTCAGGCTTTCACATGTGTATTTTACAGAAGAGCAAGATGATACTGAAATGAATCACCATTGATAACTGCACTCTTTCCTTTGCCCACTAGCTTTTTATCTTTTCTCTTTGTAACATCCTTGTGGATAATGAGTAATTTGAAATGGGTGCCATTCTAACAATTATACAAGCTGCTGCCCTCACATCTTCCTAACAAATTAGATTTAGACTGAAGGGAGGGAAAAATTGCGCACAACTAAAACATGCCTCGCAGGTGGGGTGTGACTATTTGTAGAGGGTCTGTGTGCTGGGCAGTAATTTGGGGAGATGGGACAGGGGAGAATAAAGGGCCTGCTATGTAGTGCTCCAAAATACGTGTTCAGTAAGATCCCTCATTCTCATCATTCTTATTGCAAATTGGAAAAGAAGGTGAAATAGATGCAATGCTTAGAAGAGCAGCAGATGATCAATGGGAACTTATTTTTATTTCACTAATATTTTTACTAATTTTTTAATTACTCTTGTTGATTTTTTTCTTAACTGCTGAAACTACCTTGATTCTTCCCTGGTGAACTATGCTAGTCATCTTTTCCAGATGAGGATGCTGAAAGTAAAAACTTGACATAGTGAGTGGGACCCTGTCAGATTCATTGCTCTTGCTGCTTTGCTTGCTTGATTTCATTTGTCCTTTTGCTAAGCATTTATTGACAGACTCTGTTGTAGGTGACACAGATACCAATATAAATAGGAAAAGGTTCTTGTTTGAAATAAGCTTTGAATCCAACATACACAATATTCATTACAGCCATATGATAAGAATTGTAGTATCCCATATGCACATGGCAGTATGGGAACTCAGAGGATGGAGCGCTTTATTTCCTGGAGAGATCAGTAAAGTCCATTTGGACTCTCTTGAGCATATGGAGTAGAGGTTCAACGTTTGAGTGTACGGATAAGACATTCTTAGCTGGGTAAGCAGTATGGAGACAGGAAGGATGCGAGAGCATGGCGTATTCAGGGCTTTGAATGACTAGAGAGTCAGTGACAAAGGAAATGCATTTTCTTCTCCAGATCCCTTCTTTTCAATATTGCCTTTTTAATTTCTTTTAGTTTATTTCCTGCCTATGTAACTGGTCTGTAACTAACCCTGCTGGTAGTGTTCAGACTCTAGTATTGTTCACGCATCGCATGCTGAAAAGACTGAAACGTCTGACATTGAATGATGGTTCTAGCTTAATGAGGGTCTTAGGTCCTCTATGCTACTTTTCCACCTAGATTAGGATGCTAACTTGCTCTCAGGGATATAGGAAATGTTAATAAAAGATATAAGAAATGTTTGGCAAAATGTTGTATACATGATTAAAATTTGGAAGACAGAATTGCCTCTTCATACATCTTACATAATTGACCTTCAGCTATTTAATTTATTCATAGATTTCCTTGCTGGAGAGTTCATTGAGGTAAGCACTAATTTCTAAAGGTGTAATTTATTTAGTAATGACAAAAATACAAATGATAATCCTGTCAGTGATTCAGAGAGAAAAATAGATACCTTGAGACAGGGCAATTATGTAATTCTCATGCTTGCAAAGAAAAATATAACCATAATGCACTTGGAGCAGAGAGTTTAATTTCTAACTTATTGTCTAGATTTTGACTCTTTTACTGGGTGGACAGTAGATATGTGATGGTTTGGAGTCATTTTGGGCTGATTCTCTTCTGGTTTAGTACCCCATGGATTTAATCTAAGGATGCTTTGTAGTCAGTTGGAGATCCACGTGCATAAAACATGTTTCTTTCATTGATCACAATGCATAATTGATTCTTACTATCTTAGAAAAAATACTCAAAAGATTGAAGCAGAGAAGATTTATTAGTTTATAAAGGGGCGTAGGCGAAGAGCTTCAACATATGTAGGATGATAGGATGCTTCCAAAAGATAAAAGCATATAAATATTTAAGGGAAAAAAGATCACCTGTATTCTGTAATAGAAACATATATTGCGATACTTAGTTTTTTGTTTGTTCATTTTGTCTTGTTTTGGAATGAAAAGTGTGGACGGCAAAATTTTTGATGAAAAAGGCGAATGACCCAGAGATCTGAATACTGTAGAGCAGAGGTTTGCAGGCTGGCCCATAGGCCAAGTGTGACCACTGCTTGCTTTTGTATGGCCTGCAAACTAAGAATGGTTTTTGCATTTGTAAACGTTTGAAGAAAGGAATGTTTTGTGACCTGTAAAGATAATACGAAGTTCACATTTTAGTCTCCACAGCTAAAGTTTTATCAGAAAAGAGCCACATTCATTTTTTCATGTATGGTCTATGCTGTGTTTGTGCTATAAGAGCAGAGATTGAGTATTTGTGACAGATAATATAGGCTAGAAATCCTAAAATATTTACTATGTGGCCTTTACAGGAAAAATTTAGCAACTCTTGCTTTATAATAAAGGCATTATCTTCAAGGATATTCAAAAGGGTTCAAGAGAATTCACAATGCAGTGACTTTTATGTAACTTCATCAGATAAGTTTCAGTTAAAGAGCTGAGAAAAAAGGTATCTGAAAGCAAATGAGAAGAAAAAGATCGTTTTCTTTTACTTCTTCTTTGTTAAAAAAAAAAGTGAGTATTTTTTTTTTTAGCCTGAAAGTCAGTAGTTTATAGTTTATAGAAACAGACAGGTGCATATGGCGTGTGAGTGGGCAAGCCTAGCATAAGGATTTGTCAAAGGATGAGCCATAGGAATCGGGCACAAGGAAAAGTAAGCAACAGCCAGCAGATGGCTAGCATTAACAGCAGTAAGAAGAGATGAGTAGAGCTGCGTGTCTTACCTCTTCCCCACTGTTATTTTCCAAAAAGTCGTTTCGTATACTTCAGAAATCAGAGTTGCAATTCCCAACTCTAAGTAGGTGTTACATCCTTTATAAAAAGATAATAAAGATAAAACAGGTTAACCGCTGAGTAACAGAACTAAATCTTGGGATAATAGATCCACTTTATCCCGAACTGAATTGCAATATAATTGCCGTAGCAGGGGAAAAAAGGTAGTTCTCAATTCTGAATACAAAGCTGAGAGCTAAAGTCCCAAAGAAAACCTTTGGCCACTGTGTAACCTCACTTCAGGGTCTGCTGACTACATAATCTCAAACCCCCGGAAGTACACCTAAGTAAATAAGAATGATATTCTTACTGAATACCTTTATTGGATTCAGAATAATAAATGATATTATTTAGGTGAGGCGGTTGGGAAAAGAACTATCATATTTAATTTCTGTTGTAGAACCTTATGTTTTCTGAAAAAAATGAATTAGATTTTTTCCTAAGGTTTTCTTCCGTGCTAAATATAAACAGAAAATTGACTCTTTCATAGGGAATTTGTAGACTCATGCTCTGAAAAGTTTTCCTTTTGAAGGAAGATATTTACTCCAATTTATTTTTTGACAAGCCTCTTACTCCCCTCAAAAAAAAAGAAGGGAAGAGTTGAAACAAAAGATCCTCTCAATTTACTTTTTGTTTAACAGTTGTCCCTAGAAAATGGTACCCTAATGTTTTTTGCAATCTCTCTTCCTTCACTTTTCACATTCAGGAGCTGCTTGGAAATATAAATCTCTGATGGCTGGGTAGCCAGTATGGTTTTTTTGTCAGGATATCTCTCTTTACATCCATGCTCTTCTAAGCACAATAATATATTTTATCCAAGTGTGAGAGAGAATCCTCTCTTACCTATCACCACAGTGGAAATGCCTCAAGGAAAGGCTTTCCATGCTTTCCTCTCCAGTCCCGGGATCTCTAGTACCTTCGTGTTGGTAACCTGGGACTCCGCAGACAACCACCTTGGTCATCTTGCTTAGGGCCATCTTCCTTTCTGAGAGTGGCCAACAACAAAACACAAAGCACGTGGATATGAAAATGTAAAAAGGTCACACTTTGGCTATGGCTTCCTTAAGTAGTGCCATATCATTGTCAAATAGGATACTAAACTAATATTTTACCTAGTACCTTTCCACCCTTTCTCTGAGGTTCCATCTCCTCCTTTTCCATATTTTTGTTTATCCTAAGACAGATGCAAAGGTACTTGGATGCAGTGGTGTTTCCACCACTTCTGAAGGGACGCAATCTGTTTATAGGGCTGTGAGTGTGTGTGAGGAGGGGTATGAGACCAATTCATGAAGACGCACGAGGCTTGTAGTTTCACTTCTACATTTTTAAACATTATTCGCTATTTTTACTGACGTACCATAGCGCCAGTTCAGGAGTCCAGATGTGAAACAATTTAAGGCACTCTTTTTGAAATCATGCGTGTAGATGAAGTCACTGTTTTCCCTTAGAATTTGTTTTCTTTGGGGTGAGGTGTGTCGGAAATACATGATGAACACTCTGGGAGGCGAGCTAAATGCTCTTCTCGTGCCATCTCTAGAAGTTGCTCCTCTCAGCATACATGGGTCAAAAACATCATTTTGTTGATCAATTTTGAAAGCAAGCATTATTCTTATGGTCATATATCATGTGATTTTTTCCAAAGACACAGTGGTGTTTTTATATTTGGGAATTTAGATTTATTCCCTTACATTATTTGCTAAAATTCTTTAGTGTGTCCCCCAGGCCAAAGGTAGAAGTTTATGTTTCAGAGAGTGGCTTCAAAAAATCCAGTAAAACAACTATGTCGATGGTGACATTATGCTATTACTTATTATTTACTTCTTACCTGTTAAATATTAGCACTTAGCTCTTTGCTCAGACCTCTCCCACTCATCTGCAGACTAAAAAAATTATAACGAGCAGCATCAAATTATCAAGTTATGGATAAGAATAGCAAGCACGCGAGTATTCGTCCTGCTACTTAAGAAATAGCATATATTATGTATCTTTGAGGTTCCTGTATTCTCTCAGATCCCATCATACAAAATCTCCTAAGAAACCCTCTAGGGGTGGGCCCCGTGGCCCAGCGGTTAAGTCCGAGGGCTCGGCTGCAGAGGCCCAGGGTTTAACCAGTTCGGATCCTGGGCGCAGACAAGGCACTGCTCATCAGGCCACGTTGAGGCGGTGTCCCACATGACACAACTAGAAGGACATGCAACTAAGATATATAATTATGTACCAGGGGGATTTGGGGAGATAAAACAGGGGGAAAAAAAAAGATTGGCAAGAGGTTTTAGCTCAGGTGCTGATCTTTAAAAAAAAAAAAAAAGAAAGCCTCTAAATTTTGTGATAATTATTACCATAATCTTACTCGTGGTTTTAGTACATATGTATACATAAGAATATACTGTTTATATTTTTATTATGTAAATATTATGCTTGCTGGTTTTTTTTTTTTTTTGAGGACGATTAGCCCTGACCTAACATCTGCTGCACCAATTCCTTCTCTTTTTGCTGAGGAAGATTGGCCCTGAGCTAACATCCATGCCCATCTTCCTCTACTTTATATGTGGGATGCTGCCACAGCATAGCTTGAGCAGTGTGTAGGTCCACACCTGGGCCCTGAATGTGAGAATGCTGGGCCTCAGAAGCGGAGCACACAAACTTAACCACTATGCCACCAGGCCCACCCCTTATGCTTGCTTTTTTGGCTCAACATATTTATGTAATATTCATGTTGACATGTGCAGCTGAAGTTCACTAATTTTCATTGCTCCAGTGTATAGTTCTAACAGTTTTTTATCCATGTATTGTCTACAGATTTTTTCACAGTACTTTTTCCTGCTGCTGTGTATTTCACATATGCGCAAGAATTTCTCTAGTATATAAGCAAAGGAAGGAATTTCTGAGGCATATATGTGCACTCTAAACTTTGCTAAATAATTTAGAATTGTCATCTCATCTTCTACTTTGAACCCCTTTTGAACATTTCTCTTAAATGTTACAAAACAATTTGTGCTTTTTTTGCTGCTCCTTGAGTCAGTTTTGGTAAATTTATTTTTTTGTGAATTTATCCATTTTCCCTAAGTTTATACTAGACTTTAGTTATTCAAAAAAAGCATTCTTGCTTTATCTTTTCAATTATATAAATGAAGGTGTATTCCTTTTTCATTTTTTCCTTTGATTAATATTACCAGAGGTTTGTCAATTTTATCAATAGTTTCACAAAATCAGCTTTTGAATGTTTTAATAATCTCATGTAAATATATTCTTTTACTATCGAAGTTTAGTTTTTATCTTTATTACTGTCTTCCTTCTCATTTCTTGGGTTTGTTTTGCTATACTTTCTCTAGTATCATAAAATAGGTTAATTGCTCATTAATTTTCAGGATATCTTCTTTTCTAACATGGCTTTTTAAAGAAAATTAGGCTAAATGCTCTTTAGCAGCTACCTATATGCTTGGATGTATATTGTGTTTGTTACTACACTGTATTCAATATTTTTTATTTTAACTTCCCATCATAATTTTGACTTCTAAGTTACTTGAAAATGCATTTTAAATTTTAAAAATGCATAGGTTTTTCTGGTTACTTTTCGTTATTGATTTTTAACTTAGAATAACATTCAGAAACATATCTAAATGATACGTGACAAATGTTATAGAGATAATTTAAAAGGATCGAGTGGAACACATTGCACATTTGGATTAAGGGAAATACTAGGTATTTCACAAAACTCATCACTTGGAAAATTTATTTTTTTATGGATTCATCAATTTTTGCTTAAGTTTACATTGACATATAGTTATTCATAAAAAGTATTCTTGCTTTATCATTTTAATCTCTATAAAGGCAGGTATATTTCCTTTTTATTTTTTTCCTCTCTAGTTGTGGTAAACAAAAATGTCACCAGACATTACCAAGTGTTTCCTGGAGGGAGGGAGAAATTTCCCCTAAATTAAGAACCATTGATCAAGACCAAAACAAACATTTCCTCTCTGGTTCCCCTTTATAGAGTATTTGCATGTGTGTGTATTTTTTACGCTTTCTAATTTATGTTTTCACTTTTCACTTTTTTGTTTTTTTAGTCATATTGCAAAAAAGAGAGGTTAGTGTCTGTATGTATCATAAACTCTTTAAATGTAAGCTAACAATATTTTAAAGAAATTCCAATAATTGGTTTTATAGAACCCAAAATATTTAAAAGAGAAAAATCAGTGTTTAAGAAATGAAATACTTCAGGAGCTGGCCCAGTGGCATAGTGGTTGGGTTCACACTCTCTGCTTCAGTGGCCTGGACTTGCGGGTTCAGATTCCAGGCGCAGACCCACACACCTCTCATTGGGCCATGTTGTTGTCTCGTCCCAAAGCAAAGTAGAGGAAGATTGGCACCGATGTTAGCTCAGGGACAATCTTCCTCAAGCAAAAAGAGGAAAGCTTGACAACAGGTGTTGGCTCATGGCTAATCTTCCTTAAGGGGGAAAAATACCGCTTGTAAATACATCATATTATCACCACGGTAACAGTAAAATACTTGGGACTTTTCAAGCAGATATGTGTATAGGATGAACGTAAATAAATAATCAACTCGGCTACACATCTGAAGATACAGATCATCTATTATATGCCTAGTATTGCCAGATATACAGAAGTAAACAAAACAGATTTCCTGCCTTTGCGTAACTTACATTCTAGTGGGAAGATCCAATCAATAGATCAATATGTGGCATGTCAGATGACGAACTATGGCTCAGAGAAGAATTAAACTGTCTTGGGGAGATGGGAAGCTGCAGGCGGTGGTGCTTTTTCACAGAGGGCCTTGAGGGCTTGCTACGAGGTGACATTTGAGCAGTGAACTGAAGAAGCTGAGGAAGCAGACCATGAGCGCAGCTGGGGAAATAATCTTCCACCCTTTGCTACTCCTACTCCATTACTTAGAAGTAAAAAACAAACCTTGTTAAAAGTAGACTTTTGAAAAGATAAGATTTTTGATAGCCTCCCTTAAAATGAAAAGATTAAAATAATTGTATAAAAACACAAACACATACTTGTCATCAAAAATAGATACCCCATTGTAATTTAGGTCAAATAAAGAAGAATTTGTGAGTATGTACAACAGTTAGGCCACAAAGTTAATGAATACAGTTATGTAAAACTTTTCTTTTTAATTTCAGAAATCCTTTGGACCGTAAGCTTTCTTTCAAGATTACTTGGGACACAGCCTAGATTTGTTGCTAAAAACATAAATTATGTGCTAAGAAGGACAAAACTTGGAGTTCCTTATCTTTCTAGTGTGCCAAAATTCAGCAAATATTTGCTTCCCCAATGCCATCTCTTGTCGTTTTAAGCAACACAATCACCATTTTGTTTGAGTAGCCGTCCCCTCCTTGCTGTGTCCCTCATCAACACATATATGTGCTTAAGAGAAGCTGATTGCTCTCAGTTCCAGGAATGGGGCCTAGAGATGAGACCAGGTAAATTAGCACTGATTAGCTCAGGAATGGATATATCACCTTAGTTGGCCCAATCAGAGTGAAGCTCAGGAATTTTGTTTGATGTTTCATGGAACAGATACCTGTAAAGAAAATACTGCCAGGTGTTTTGTGAACATGAGAAGAGAGAATTCCAAGAATGCAGACAACACCAACTGGATTAATTAGGCCAGTGTTACCTGCTGTAGCAGATAAACTTAAAATCTCTAAAGCTTGATGTAATAGAAGTTGATTCTTCCCTCATATAAATTCCAGTTGGTGGGGATGTTGATACTGGGGCTTTGTTCTATGAACCTAGGTTGATGAAGGACCCGTATTCAACATCTGTATTCTGAGGTTGAGGACCAGCTTGCAGATGAAGGAAGAAAGAGTTTAGATGATAGTGCCTGAGGGATTTTAATGAGCCATGCCTGCAAGTTCTAAACATCACCTCCACACATATTCTATTGGCTGGAACCTAGTTCATGGCCACATTAAACGCAAGGGAGATTGTGTAATGTAATCCAGTTGTGCATTCAGGAGGAAAAGTAAACCAGTTTGGTGAAGAGTTAACCCGTCTCTGTCCCACAAAAGATGTAAAACTGAAAGATGAATATTGACACCAACATTTGAGCCCTGGATCAGGTCCTGCCTAAAGCCAGAACCATAAAATATTCACATACTTAATCTACTAAATTAGCTATTTCAGTTTAAGTCAATATGTGTTGACTTCAGTAAATTTCAGTCACTTTCAACATAAAAATTCCTAACTGATACACATAGCAACATAATATCAGATAAAAGTAACAGGTTGTTAATAAGTGTTGGTAGAAAGAAGGAATATATGTACCCCATTACATACATTTGCCTAGAATGTTAAATTAACTGTATTAACTCATTGCTTTTTCCAACTGCCACAATCACTACAATTTTTAAAAAAGAAAAAGGCACACATTTTGTTAAAACTCCAGTTTGATATACTAATTCTACTTCATTGACTTTTTTTTAAAGATAAATTTATATTATTTAGAGAGGGGAGAGAATATTATATGGCCAGACCCAAAGTGTGATTATGTTTTCTAAGTGTAGCCTTCAGGGAAATACATCCTGGGTGTTGAGTCTAGCTGGGTGGAACATTACATAAGTCATTTCGCGGATACATTTCTAAAACAGGGAGCAAATATCACAATCCAAAGAAATTTTGTTTAGAATCTGGATAAATATTGATTCTGCACATTGAAATATTGAAAAAGTGTATTGAATCTGAATGAGAACTAGAGTTGTGACATCGGCTCAACACAAGGTTGACAAAAGGAAAGCCATATTGTAGAAAAGAAGTCATGCTGTAACTTTGAATGAAGTCTGATTCACCCAGCTGGATATGCACCCTCCAGGAGATGTACATGCTTGATGGGTTTATGGCCCTCGCTTGCATATGTACTTCCCGGCTGTGATAAGACAATAACTTTTTTAAGTTGTCTAGGAGTGTGATGACCTCTGGACAGAGATTCTATACTGGTATGCATAATCAATGACAATTGAAATATCTGGTGTGGTGATTCCCAGTCTGTAATGCCCGAGGTCAGTGTACCTGACCCCCTCCTCTATAGCCCACTAGCCCTATATAAATATTTCAAGATTCTATGCCCTTTAAGATGGTTCTTTAGGAACTAGTCCACCATTTTCCTATCAGCTAGCTCCTCACTTGGTAAAATGCCTTTCCTTTCCACCATCTTCCCTGCTGGTAGATCGGCTTTTGTCTTGTGGCAAGCAGATCATGCCCTTTGCATGGTAACAGTTGTATTTGAAGGTTGGTGTCACTAATAGAAGCATAGACATCAAAGAGAAACCGATCAAGATGTACAATGGGCCTGGAGATCCAAGTAGCCCATAAGCAGAAGAAAGCGTTGTGGCCCTTATCTTGTGTTGTGTGGGTGGGTATGGATGCTTACAAGCAAACTCCACACTAGGCTAGGGACACTCTTATAAACTTTGATAGTCATTGAGAATTTGTGTGTAGAGGAAAAGAAAGTGTAGTGACTTGATGTTCCAGATGTTGCAAGGACACAGTGATATATGATTGAGTCTGTGCCTTACAGCATGCAGAGGTAATTAAGTTGGTGGTATCCTGGTAACTTAGGTCAAGTCTTGTAATTCATGGTAAAACTTTTCTGGCTTATGTTGGCGGTAGCTCAGGCATCTTGTTTACATTGTGGTACCCAAATGCTCAGAAACAAAAGCCAATCAGCTCTTAGCTTCTTGTCTATGCACTGCAATGATGGATGCGGTTCTATTAGTTCAGTTGTACTGAAATGCAGATGATGGAGTCTGAGTCTTCACAGGTACTTTGCTCTTTGAACTCCCAGATATAAAGTATAAACACAATTACAGATTAACTACCAACTTTTTTTTCCCCCTTTCTCAATGGAAGAGGAAAATTGCAAGAAGGGGTTTTATCAATAGCAAAATTGCTTTTGAAATTTGTACCTTGTCTTGTATGATCCCTTTTCAAGGTGTTGCATTGCCAAGGACTGTATTACTATTCTGTGTTCAACAACGCTTACTTGGACTTTATTGATAAGATATTCTTAATATTAATTCTACAGTATAAGAAAAACATAGACAATAATCTGATAATTAGAAAGAGAAGGTAATTCCTTTACCCCTTTTTAAAGGATAATGATTCTAAAGAATGAATAATGGAAATAGAATTTTAGTCACTGCAACATTAGGATTAAAATAATTAGGAAAACAGCTACAGAGAAGTGAAATAACAGTCCCCTTTTTATCTTCCATTTTTCTTTCATTTTCCTTTCTAACCATTTCAAAAGCCTATCGAGTTACAAGAACCAGAAATTTCTCAGTATATTCTATACCTAAGATAATTTGATGCTTAGCCCTCAAATTACCATTTCAATTACAATGGAAATGGACACATGCATGCAATTTTATTTAAATGTGTTACCTTTCTTTGCCCATTGCATTGTCATGGTGCCACTCTCCTATTTGCATTCTGCTGTATTCAGGAACCAATATTTGCAATTATAGTGAATAAGAAATTGTGACTTGGCTCATAGAAGCTAAGTTCTTTTAATATTCTTTTTCTACTGTTAAACCCTGAATGATGTCGTCATTTCTTATTCTATCATTTACATTTTTTTCATTACCTGTAAGCAATTCCAAATATAATATACTTTTTGGATTAAGGAGGCACCATGGATCTTTCATAGTTATACATGTCAAAATTTTCATACTTCTGATTTTTACATTTTCTGTCATTGGAAGGAGGTGAATATATTTTCTGCAAAATTCATATTTTATGTTATATTTAATTTTTGCAAGCTGTCTGGTTCAATTCTCCATCCCCCCCTCTGAGGGATGCTATGTACCATCTAAACAATCAAAATTTAGGGTTGGAGGTTGAGGTGATTTTAATAGTTCCATTTTCCCCATAGATTTTGACATTTAGAAGAATGTACAAATTCTCTGACTTTGTGAAAATTATTTTCTTTCCTGCTTTATATAACTTGGCTTTTAACCCAAAATTTGAAAAACAAAAAGAGTAAGGATGTATGATGGCTATAATCTCCTTAAAATGTCTGTCCAAGGTGCCACTCTTAATCAGCAACCAAGCCAGGAGCTGCGCTAAAAATCAGACTTTGACTCCAATTTTTTTTTTCATTCTACCAGACAGAATTTTGAAGTTTTTACATATGGGTTATTTTAAGCAATGAACTAAAGTTATGTATTTGTTAGCAGAGAAAATAATAATGCTTTAAATTTGTTCATTGCATAAAAGAACCAGTGGTATGGGCGACATTATGTTCTTTAAGGATGTTCATTAAAAATTCTCAAAGAGCTCTGTTTGGGGGTTTTACTGGAAACATGGAAGATTCTTACCATGAAAATTCTTATATTTAATATAATTTCTTCATACTTAGAAAGTATAGGTATATCTTCTGTTATGTGTAACCCCAGCTGAAGAGTGCTTGAAGGCCAATCACTAAATTCTAGAGAATAGCTTATTGTTGAAAGTGGTCTCATCTAGCATAATTCTACTTTTTCATTTAGGTATAATGATCAAGTCATTTAATATCTTCTTATATCTATCTATTGATCATGTGAAAAATAACAGCATTTCTCACCTCTCTAATGTAGGCAATTTAATAAATTATTAATGTTTATTGAGGATTTTAAATT
Source organism: Equus przewalskii (assembly GCF_037783145.1). Taxonomy (NCBI): domain Eukaryota; kingdom Metazoa; phylum Chordata; class Mammalia; order Perissodactyla; family Equidae; genus Equus; species Equus przewalskii. Next base: position 27,826,838 of record NC_091858.1, on the reverse strand, counting down.
ACTGCATTAAAACATGTACACTAACAGATAATGGTACGTGAGAAAAAAAAATGCTTCAAGGATGACCTCACCTGTATTACAGTGTTGACCTCTGCACAAACTCGGAAAATGGCTGATGGCTTTTTCCACGAAACCATAGTTAATACATGTTTCTCCAACCCACTGCTTCTAACAATCTTCTTTCCTTTTCAAGGAAACCCATCAATATGCTTTAGAGGCACTTCATCGTTAGCCCTTTTACTCTTTGTGAATAGTCAGTAGGAGTATATTTCAGGGCTTCTGGAGCTATATCCTTTTCCCGCTTTCCTCTTAAATTGTCTCTTGCAGTAAAATAGAAAGAAACACGCTAGCTAACAGCTCCACTTACATGTACTCAATCAAAAATGACATTTTACCCAACTCTTGATTTTTTCCAGACTAAGGAGAAATTCAGAAACATGATAGCCAGAGTCAGAGATTATTGAAAAAATATAAGTATATATTATGTATTCAATGGGACTTTTTATGTTTATTCATATTTTATACTAATAAAAAATTTACAATAAAATTTTCTATATAGTTAATTCCCTTATACAGCAATGCAAGGACTGCATTAGAAAAATACCGATATACACAATATGTAAGAATACTTTCAAATATGCAAGGAATATTGCTTGGCAGTATTTAGAATGAGGTGCTATTAGGTGACATCAGAACTTAGAGTCATTCACTTAATACAAACAAACACCGTGCTTTAGCTGTGCTGAGTATGAAGGTGTGCACACCTAAAAGAGTCAACAGTTGAATTCATTAAGAATTTATTGAATGCTCACCATGGGCTGATCACTATGCTCAGAACTGGGTGTACAAAGATCAATGGAAAGCAATTCTTGCTCTGAAGGAGTAACCAGCATATCAATAATTTCATAGAATAATGTACTCAGTGCTGTGAGAAGCTTATTGAAGCACACAGGAATCGGGAAAAGAATCATAGAAATGATGACACATGAGATGGCTCATAAAGAACAGATAGGTTCTACATAAAATAGAGCATATGGTACGCTCTGGAAATAGCAAGATGTTCTATTTAATTTGAGGGGAAAGATACGAGAGAAGTAGAAATTACAGTAAATAATAAACCTAGAAAATCTAAAGTGGGGTCATATTTCAAGGAGCTTGAACATCATGGAAATTTGGACTTTAGCCCCCAGGATATGAGGAGACCTGCAAGGATTGCAAGCTATAGTGCAGATCAGGATTCTCGAGGGGGTATGGGGAAGGTGGGAACAATTTTGCCTCCCAGGGGTCACTGGATAATGTCTAGTTCCATTTCTGGTTGTCACGACTGGGCATGTCCTAACTGGCATTTAGTGGGTAGAGGCTTGAGATGCTGTTAAGCATCTATAATACACAGAATAACCCCCACAACAAACAATTATCTAGTCCAAAATTTCAATAGTGCTTCTGTTGAGAAACCCTGATATAGCCAATGGGGCAATTAGAAAGAGAAGTCTATAGTGGACTACCCATTTAGGAGACTGTTGCTATATTTAGGCAGAAAACAATGAAAATCAGAACTAAGAGACTAAAGGTACTTTAGAGAAGGCGCAATGGATAGATACTTAAGAAGAATCATCTATGCTCCTTGGTGGTTTATTGAGTATAGAGTTTGAGGTAGAAAGAACACCCAAAAGACTATGAAGTTTTCAAACTGGTGTGACTCTAAGGATGACTGGGGATCTAATCAAGTTGGGGTAGTTACATGAGTTTAATTTATGATACGTCAAGCTTGGGATTTCTGTGGTTCATCAGATGGAGGTACATCACTGACACGTAGTTCTAAGACCCAGGAAAACAGTTTATGTATTCAAACCTCAAACATTTATTGAGTGCTGTAATCCAGGCATATGGAATCATATACAACAATAAATAAGACATCATAGTGTCTTCATTGAACTCACCATACTCTTCAGTCATAAAAATAGAGAATGAAGGGGCCGGGCCAGTGGCGTAGTTAAGTTCGCACACTCCACTTCAGAGGCCCAGGGTTCATGGATTCGGATCCCAGGCGTGGACCTACACCCTGCTTGTCAAGCCATGTTGTGGCAGGTGTCCCACATATAAAATAGAGGAAGATGGGCACAGATGTTAGCTCAGGGCTAATCTTCCTCAAAAAAAAAAAAAATCACTGAAGTATATAGGTGTTATTGGTCATTTTTTCATAAGAAATTAGTAACAAGGTTTTAAAAATATTAATGTGAGATGACAATGGTGAGGTGAAATAGACAATGGAATACACTTACGGAGTATTGCCGGGTATAACATTTTCAAATGATAATTTGTCAGTGTATTCAGGATCCTCATCTCTTTTGGCGAAGTCATTCAAGGTCTAGGAAATAATCAGATAATTAAAACTTTAATGTAACAGGACATTTGTCAAAGCATTATTTATAAAAGTGAATAGTTACAAGCAATATATATGCTCCTAAACTGGTATACTGTGAAATTAATTGTCATAATTTCATGAGAGTTAACTGTAAGGAGACATTAGATTCACGGTAGAAGAGTGGCCAGTGGAATGGGAAAATATCCATGATTTAAAGCTAAATGGGGGGAAAAAAATTCTTCCAGTTATTTGTGAATGTCTTAGAGATAGGTAGATACACATTTAAAAGAAAAATAGTTTTTAAAATGATTATCTTAAGATGATGTAATTAAAAAGTAATGCAAATATCCGTGTTGTTTTCTGTGTTATATGAAGGATGATCTGGTGAAAGAGGCTCTAACTCGGGAATATAAAAGCCTTGGATGAGAAGGTGTGGTGTTTGAACTACATCCTGGCAGCCAGAAGCCGTTGAAAGATTGTAAATGGAGGGGTAATATCAGGCACACATACACACTGCCACACACTTGTTTACTTTTAGAGCTTGTCTAATACACATGATTTTATGTATACACACCTACTAACACTGATGTAAATGGCTTTCTCTACATTTTCATATACACTGACTGATTTTTTTTTAACTGAGACATAAGAAATTTGAAAGGAAATAAAATACACAGGTTTTTAAAAGGCACAGAAGGAATTCGAAAATAACAAATCTGTAAAGGGCAATAGGTAGGCATAAAAGAGCAAACAGATATTTGGAAAAGCAGAAATGCCAGGATTGCAACTACAGTACCTTTGTTGAGTCCAAAACAGGTTCTCCATGCCTGAGACATAAGCAGCTTTAGGTTTCTGGGAAAACAAAACCAAACTGAGTTACTAATTTTCTTCTAAATTCACACATCCTTAAACTTAAATGACTAATCAACACTTCCTTATAATCATGCTGTTTTTCTAGTGTTTCCCTTTCCCACACTTTGAGAGGACCAACTTCATTCTTTCTCCTAAAATCTTTCCTAGAACCTGTCCTCTTTTCCTCTGCAGACTGCATTTTCCTCACACGTAGTGGAGAAATGAAGTCACTGGACAGCAGTCTCCTCGGTTTGCTAAAATTGCAAACTTCCTTGCATCTATACCAATCTTTTCCGTCTTCTTGTTAAAATTTCTCTCAAAGGTTCTGAACTCCATTTCCCCAACATTATTCAAGGAGTTGTCTTCTTGGTTATCCTTCTGTTACTTGTTTTGAGAGTATATTCCAGATTGCCTCTTTCCCTTGTTCCTCCCGTGTCATTAACTCCTCCATCCACCCGAAACTGAGTGTTTCCCCAACTATCTGCTGAAACTTTTCTCATCAGAGACTGCAATGGGTTCTGCATTATCTTGTGTTTCTTGATTATATTTGCATAGATTTTCCAGCAGATTTCAACACAGTTGATCACTTCCCCCTTCTTGAATCACTTACGTGGAGTGACATCATCCTTTTGATTTTGCTGGCTGCTTGCATTAGTATCCTTTTCTACTTTTCCTCCACCCATCCTTTGCAGGTTGAAATCTTTCAGGATGTGGCTTACCATCTTTATACCTTTCTACCTTTATCTCCAATTTCAATCTATACTATTTCTTGGGTTATCTCCTTGCCCAAGATTTTAAATACCATCTAATTGTTCATAATTCCTGATTTTATAGGGCTAGCCTACACTTCTCTTCTGGTTTTTAGATATGTACATACAACTCAATTTCCTTGGACGTCTTAAAGGCATCTCAAATAAAGCGTGTCCAAACCAGAACACTTCAAACCCCCTAAACTAGTTTCTCCTCTATCATACAGTAAATGGACTCATGTATCCAAACAATAGTACAAATCAGTTACTAACAAATTATTATTATGAGCCCCCTTTTGATCACCTTCCACATCAAATCTAAATACAGTATGTAAGTAGTTCCTATCTCCAAAATACCTTCCACCCAGCCACAGTTCTCCATCTTTACAGACGTCTGAATCTAAAGCAACATCATTTCTTTCCTGAACTCCTGCAGTACCTTCCCAACCAATCTTCCTGTCCCAATCATCCCTTCTCTCCCCTGATCCAACCTGAGTCTTATTATCTCCCCAGAAACTCGAATCATCTTTGAAAAATATGAATCAGAGCATGTTGCTCCCCTGCTTAAACTTCTTTTCTGGCTTCCTACTAAATTTAACATGTCGATCTGTTTCCCCAGGCTTCCAGGCCCTGCATGAATCCCCAGTGTACCTCTCTAACTCAGTCTTGCATGCCTCCAGCCTCACTCCCAGCCTTCCAGTCACTGTAGCCTGCTGATGCATTCTGGGAGACACAGAGAGAGCTCTTCTCTGCCTCAAGGCTTTTCAATTTGCTTTTCCCTGTGCCTGGAATGTTTTCACCTCAGTTCTTTACCTGGCGCCTTCCTTTCCATCCTTCAGGTTTTCATCTAAATACTATCTCCTCAGAAGTGTGTTTCTTGACACACACACATATATATATATAGTCTGTATATATGGAGATGCACACAAAAAGTATTCTGTTTTCGTTTCAATGTACTATTTTTATATCATTTATTTAAAGTCATCAATTAAATATTTATTTACTTATTGGTTTACTTGTTTGTCTTTCTTGATCTCTAAAATGCTATTTCCTTAGGGCGAGAATATCCCCTTGTGCAAAATGCTGGTGTGTGGTACCTATAATAGGACCTGACACCACTGAGGTGTAAGGTTGTTGTTGCTGTTTTTTTCCCCTAATAAACAATTAATGAGATAGTGTCAGTAAAATAACTGAATAGGACATATTAGAACATCGGGAGTTAGACACTGAATTTGATGATGTTCCGTAAGCCATACGGTACAAGTATTTGGGGCTGTGCCAAATAAATGAGGATATAAAATTTAAATATCACTAACTTACAAACCTATGTCCGATTTGAAGTGATTCAAAATACTAGAATAACCTGGGATACTTTCATATATATTAAATCATATTGCAAATAATTGTGTTAGTATTTTAATGATAGAATTACAATCATTGGTCTTGAACATGGTGCAGATTTTAACAGAACTTCATTCGAAACATGAAGAGAGTCGGGTTCCTATTCACGTGATTTAGAGTCAAGCAGTTTGTGTGGAGAGCTCGCTTGTAGTATGTCTTCTGGGTAGCAGCTGTGGCTGTGGTTTGCAGGGGCAACTGCTGTTCATATTTCTGTCTCTTCACTTTAGAAGCTATACATACTTTATTTTTGTTGCCATTGAATCATGGCCACTTAGCTTACTGCGTGCTACATGATGCTGCCATCGCCTAGCAATAAATAGCACATGCTGTCTTGTGTAAAGTTGTATTTCAACATTGTGTTTCCCCTCCACACTTCAGATGAACTTACTTTGGCTCCTAATTTTACAATCCTTGAGTTATAAGAATTTTAGAAGTATAATAATACTGGTGATGATGATAAAGAAGAAGAATTCGGTGATGTTGTTAATGCCGATGATAATGATAGTGATGAATCAAGAATGTCTTAGAGTCTCTGCCCATAGGAAATGTTGGGTATGATGCTATTTGGATGACATTAATTATCACCTTCTTAATTAATCAAAGTAAGAGCTAGCTGCCTCTTACTTCATTAAGGATGTATTTTATAGGAGAACCGGAACACTTCTGGCTCGCAGATTCTGGATTTTCTTCACTCATTAGTCTCATCTCTCAGGTGCTTAGTTGTCTATTAAAAATTTTCACTTTCCAGTGGGCCATACAGAAAGAAAAGAATGTTTTACTTCAAAAAGAATACATTTTCCATTCACTAATTTTGAATTAACTTAAATGTTAGACACTGTGACTAGAATTGTTAATACTGTATTAAATGCTTGTTCAAAAATTATAATATCCAGTATCTTTAATTTTCTTTTTAAAGATTGGCACCTGGGCTAACAACTGTTGCCGATCTTTTTTTTTTTTTTTTCTGCTTTATCTCCCCAAACGCCCCCTGTACATAGTTGTATATCTTAGTTGCAGGTCCTTCTAGTTGTGGGATGTGGGACGCCGCCTCAAGATGGCCTGACGAGCGGTGCCATGTCCGTGCCCGGGATCCGAACCCTGGGCCGCTGCAGCGGAGCACGCGAACTTAACCACTCAGCCACGGAGCTGGCCCCCAGTATCTTTAATTTTTAATTAATGTATGCTAATGAGTTGCCAATATGGAAACTGTATATTTTAATGGGTTTTTTTCCATCTTCAGTAGTTACACAAATGTGCTTGATTCTTTTTTACTTTCTTAAATGAAATTCTATTTTTTTCTACCATAATTAAAAAGCTCATGTTTCTCAAAAAAATAAAATTCTTACCTAGCTCAAAGTTATAATGTAAACAAAAATAATTATGCACATGCTTCCTTTTTGTTCGTTTACATTTTTAAGAAAATTCAGTTATGCAGAATCGATTCATCCTTGATGCATCACACATTTTCATCATAGACATTTATCTATTCATTTATTTTTCTCTTTTTAATATATTGAACAGTCATGAACCCTCCACCCAGCCACATAACTTCCATCCACTATATGTTCTTTCCTTTTGCCATCTCTGTTTCATTTAACAAATTGTTACAATAAGCATTTTATACTTTATTGGAGAGGTCACATAATTTTAATTAAATTTGATTTCAAAAATTTCCATATTTCTGAAAATGTAAATTCAAAACATAAATGCTAATAATTGCCAAAAGAAAAAACATTAGAAATTATTTGGCTGTTTGTTTTTTGGTAAGTCCCAACTGTCATTGTGTCCTTCATGTGTTAGCCAAGGCCAGTAGCATTTTCTATTTACTTCCAAGAGAAGTAGAGGTAATGACAATTACTGAATTAATTTTATTTGCATGCATATAATATGGTTTAATTTGTGAGTTTAACACATAAGGGTCTTATGAAATATTTATCTACAGATTGTTTTGTGTGGGCATGTTACATAAAGATCGTGCCTTTATAAAACTATGTGAATTACCCTCTGGCAAGTACTATTTCAGAGTACTGAGTTTTGTATGGGTTTTTATCTTCACCATTTGTAGATATGTAATTATTCTTTAATATTTCAATTAATAGTTGCCTCTGAGGCCTTATATATACATAGCATATATACTCAAATTGACATTTATTTGAATGACATAAAGTTTTATCATTTGAATCATATAACAGAACTCTCAAACAAATGCCAACTATTATAACTCCTTGCATTCAAAAACAGAAAAAAATTGAAAAATTATGCAATCAACACATTATTACTAAAATATTACTTTGGGATTAGTGTTAGAACAAGGTTAAAATAATATTTTATCACAGTTGAAATCATAGGAGTTTCATCTTTGAAGAGTTCTCTTTAAATTCTTTTATTTCGTTAATGTGTCGCTAACTTTAGAAAAGATGAAATGACTTATTCAAGATCATGTTACTTATTAGCAAGAAACCAAAGGTGGGAACCATGTCCTCCTGTGGTTCAGTAGGGTAGTAAAACATCCAAGTTGAGCAAGAATTTCAGGAATCTTTCATCGTAGTCTAAAGGATTAGCAATTTTTGTAATATAATTTTTTTACTTTTGCTTCCTAGAGTGGAGATTAGTGAGACGCAATGAAAAGAACTGAGACCTTGAAATCAGATAGATCTCAGTTTGAATATTAGCCCTGACACCATGTGCCATTGAACAAGTTCCTAAATAACTCACCTCAGAGTTTTTGTTTCTCCACCAGAAAAGCAGATATTGTGCCTCAGAGATAATAAAAGGCATAAAACTGAAGATGTTGTCTGGAATCTAGAGATTTTTCCATAAATGTTAGTTCTCTGTCTTTTCCCAATATGGTGTTTCCAGGCAGGTAGTTTTGCCTTTCCAACTGGGGGTCACTTTCAGCAACAATCAGATAGAGCTGGAAGACATGGCGGAAAGAAGTTGGATAAAAGTAAAGGCATAATTCATTTAGTTCCCAAGATTTGTGTTACGGAAATAAGGAGGGAGCTTTCTAAGGTCACAAGGACTCAGAATAAATAGTGATTTTTATAAATGGACAACAACAACAGTGGAGTTAGAAAGACAAGGGTATGGAAACGGGCCATTGGGAGTAAAGCAAATTGCTAATTCTTAATCCCATTTATTTACATACTACTAAAATCTACAATTCTTGTATAAAAAGCATTTTGATTGGCAACTCAACGTTTCTTAGAAGACAGCTAGTCCATCTACACAACAAAAATAGTTATCTATGATACAATTAAAATAATAAACAGGCTCTTGATGTTTTATATATTTTAGAATATATTTCTGCCATTTTGAAGTAAAATGACATTTTAGGTTGAGAAATATGAGAACATAATGTTTGTAATACTGGTATAATGGTGTAATTTCTTTTACTGCATTTGAGGCCACTCCATTGAGAGTTTTGAGGTATCCGCAAAATACTAGTTCCTGAAATGCTCTTTAAACACCAATAAAAGCTAACTGTGAAGTCCAATCCCAATCATTGCCTGAAAGGATGTGTGGCTCAGAGTGCCTGCTCTCTATCCAAGGGTAAATGGACACGTGGTCCTGGAATGGCACTTATTTGAAGGATTTTTACAATTAATATTAATGTTAAAATTAGGAACAAATATAAGGTGGTTACAGCTTACAGTGTTGAACATAGATTGAAATTGATGGAAATTGCCGTTGACCAGTAAAAAAAAAAAAGTATTCAAAATCTATGATTTAATTTTTCTACTGTCTGTTCAAAATCAAATGATGCCAAATAGATGCCATCTATATGGAGATAGCCTCAGATAATTGATTGCTCTGCCTCAGCCTCCTACTCATCTCTTTAAAACAAAAAAAGAAAAAAAGAAAAGAAAAACACTTTCAACATCTGAACATTCTCAAGACTGGAAGCCTCAGCTGTTTTAGAAAAATCTCTTCCAGAAAAGTTTTCTTTCTTTCTATTTTATCAAGATGTCATTAGACGAACTGGAATATTTAGATTGCCCACATAGTGCTAGTCATCTGAAAGAGAGCTGAACAAATTTAATCAATTCAGGCAATTCTTAAGATGTTTTGTCTACATGGTGAATCCAAACATCTGTGCGTTTGAACATAGGAATGTTCCTAAAACATCTGGAGAACCAACTGAGTTTTTCCAATTTTGACAAGAATATGTTTTTCTATTTGACACAGACTTATATTGCCATATTTATCCAGCCTTTTTAAATTTAATCATCTGCCATTCATACTTCTTAGTGGTTTAAAGATTGTACATTTTTCCAAATTTATAGTTGGTATGGATAAATTGTTGATTTAAGTAGAGTTATTTTAACTAGCTTTATGATATATTCCATCAGTACAGTCGCATCAAATATGTTTTAATATATAAACTAGGGAAAATTTAATTGATGTAATAGGAAATATTCAGATCAAATGCTACTGATGTAATGCATTAGGGCACAATGTTACCTAACACAACTATCGAGTAACTAAGTCCCTTGTTGGAACTCCTGCCTTAGGTGGGACGCACATTTTGTCCCTAGATAGTCCAATACTCTGAGAAATAATTTTCTAGTTTTGCACAAATCATGGAAATATTGATAGTGAAAAGTTGCACTATACCTCCTTGAACAGCAAATAGACCTCTGTAATGTTTTATGTACTAGTTGCGTCTTACGGCAATAACGTGTCGCAATACTTTACTGAGTAAATACTTTGAAAATGAATAAGACACCAGAGAGAGATTCTTGAGGAGGATGCAAGTCTAGTGATACATTTAGTTGAAAGTTTAATACTGAGTTAAATCCCAGATGAGATGAAATGCTCTAGCTTCAATTTTCAGGTTTTTCACTTTTTTTGGAGGGACATGAGGAGTGGTTGGCTTCTGGCCCGAATCACAGACCTGGTGAACATATTGGGCAAACAAGACAGTCGTTAATCAAGAGCATCACACTCCCCAGTATTAGGGATGGAGAATTTCCATTTACCCTGGAGAAGCCCTTCACCATATGCTGTTTGGAAAAGCTTGTCTCCTCCAGACTCACCCCTCACCACTAAAGGTAGCATTATCATTTTCAAAATGGCAGACTAGTCTGCCATTTTAGTGGTCTATGCTGGTAAGATTCTAGTCATAAGGTAACCAACTATCCTGGTTTGCCTGGAATAGAGTGATTTCCTGGGATGCAGGGATTTCACTGCCAAGCTGGGAAATCTCCAGTCCAACAAGGACACATCGGGCACTCTGAGTCTAGAATAGGTTCACTTCTTGACTTTTTAGGTAACTTTCTGGTTGGTTAGTAAATTAAAAAAAACAAAACTGTGGTTGTTTTCCATTATAATATCAAGTTCTGTTATGTTCTTGCTCTCAATTTTTAGAATTCATTTTTCAGTTGGTAAAATCCCATACGGAGCCCAATACTTGACATAAAAGTTTCCATTAAAAGACTTTTCTTTAAAAAAAGAAAAAAAAAACCCCTCTGTTCTTGGGAAGTAAGCCTGGTTTGAGGCTGTTGCTTTGGTCCCTGTCAGTGATGTTCTTTTTAAGTATAAAGGGTTGCTTATCTTTTCTCTGGACAAACAAAAGATCCCCATATTTTCTACATAGGCAGACTTCCAAGCCTTCACCCTAGACTCCTTGAACAAAATAGAAGAGGTAGTCAGAAGCCTTAGTAGGAGCTGTAGCCTGAGTGAACACACCTAAGCTAAGAACACATCCTGACTTAACTGTATCTTTGTTCCATCATTCTTTGGTACTTACCAAGTTGGCAATTTTCACCATGCACCATCTCCTATAGCAGATAGTATTGCTAATACAAAACGAAGGGGTATGGATGGATGTCACTGACATATGCCTATAATTTTGAGATCTAATTAACCTACCCTCAGTCTCTCAGTGATTTCAATATTAAAACCATCCACAATCCCCATTTATTGGTTACACTGTTAAAAAAAAAAAAACCTCTTTCAAACAAGATTCTCTAACCTCTCCCATACAAGTGACCTTAAATATTGCAAACAAAACTAAAAATAGATTCTCCTCTGAAAGATATTGGGATGTTTTGGCATAAATACAACACTTGTCCCTATATAAGACAAATCAGAAATGGAGATCTTATCCAAGCTAAATGAACTCAGTTTTTATTTTCATTTCCATACGTTTAGGATATTTGAGTATCATAATTGAATCCTACTTTCTAATTTATACTTTGCCGGCAAGCTTACTACCTACTGGCTTGTTCTCAGGGCCATTCCATTACAGACAGGATGAGAGCCAAAAATCCCAAACCTTTTCTGTTTTATTAATCACTTGATTTTCAAGTTTGGATGAGGTGGGATAGGGTCAAAATTCTATTTTGTATCTTTTGGTTTGTTTAAGATAGAATTTCAAAAGTGACCATGTTTTATCTTTTGGTTATGTCTCATCTGTGGACCATATCTTTGTTGAATATAAAACATTCCTGAAATATGAAAATATTTTACAGCCATCACTGTCATTAGACATCAACTTCATCATTTTCAACATTATCAAAGAATATTTTCTGGAGCAGGCTGGGGGGAAATTACTGTGGTAAAAGTGGTGAATAAAAGAATAAAACGAAGAGCTAGGACCTATTCTTTTTGAGAAGGTGACATTTACATACAACAAGAAACAGGCATGAAAATTGATATATGACCGTTGTCAAATGAATGGCTAGTGAGTGACAACGTAGTTCAGGATGATGAGCACTTACTGAAAATATCATGCTTGGAGAAGAGCTCGAGAATAACCATAGTGACTTAGCATGGGCTCTTGGACCTTTACCAAATTCAGCCTGCGAGATGCCAGAACAGAGAGTTGTACATAGTGACAAAGGTGGAAAAAGAGTGAGGCAGGAATTGAGAAAAAATACATTGTTCTCTAAATGAATGATGATTTTAAAGACTCTTTCCTTAATAATCTGGATTTTGCAAGACAGCATAACATGGCAGAGGATGAGATAAGTATGTTTTTTGTGTGATCAGAGGGAAATAAAAATATAAAATGACTATAGTCTGTCTCAGCATTTAAAATGTATATTTTGATAAGATATTGATGTTTATATGGGAAATTTGAAAATTTTATGGATTTCAATCATTTCGCTGTAGAATAAATTAAGATATTGTTAAACCAGCCAAGGATAATTTGATCTACCCAATTAAAAGGAAGAAAGGTCAATAACTATAAAACATAATGTATCACAGAAATAAGTCAATATGTCAACAAATATAGCAAATACACATTAATTCATTTTTTCAAACAGCACTAATCAGGTATAATTTAAATAGCATGAAATTCACCCACTTTAAGTTTGAAGTTCATGAGTTATAGAAAATTTGTGCAAAATTCAATTTTGGAATACCTCCACCACTAAAAATGGCCCTTGTGTTCATTTGCAGTTGGTTCCCAACCTACCCTCTGCTCTCAGAAACCATTGATTTGCTTTCATCTTTATAATTTGGGGTTTTCTAAAATTCAAATAAATGAAATCATATAATATGAATTTCATTGACAAAAAGGAGCATTTATTTATCACTCCTCTGTGTTGGCTTTACTCTATGAGTATTCATTCTGAGCTTGGAGAAGCAGCAACTTCTGTGATGAGAAAAGCACAAGAAAGGAAGCTTTACCGTGCAAGCATGCTGCTTTTGTGTTGTCTTTAAAAAAAAAACCTAGAAGTTGAATAAATGTTAAGTTGGAATCTAACTTCTGAGTATTCTAGCAGTTGAATGTGTCAAAGATTACTTTTTAGTGATCTATAAATTTCATGTTACGTATAAGAAATGAAAATTATGTGCTTGTCTTGTAATACAGATCTTGTATGGCTATATCCATGGGGCACCAGAATGTCACAATGGAATTAAAATGTTAAAAAAATGTTTGGCATGACATAAAACTTATTTTTGTATGAGATATAAGTGCTATTTGTTTTTTGACAGAATTTAATTAATTTTTAAAAGTTAGACACAAACTGGTTTCCAAAAGATGTCAAGAAAATAGCAGAGAAAAGTAGTTCGATCAATCCTTGATAAAGGATTGAATTAATGAACTTTTTTTTTTTTTGGTGAGCTTCCACAGACTTCTATAGATTTTTGAGACATATTTCAAATTGCCCTTCAGATACACTCATAGTGATGTATGGACATGTGTCTCCTACCCTCTCCAAACCTACAGACTCTTCCAAAAAAGCAAAAAAGCAAAAAAAAACTTTTCAAAAAAACCCCACCAGTTTGGTGGAAAATGGTAACTTGTTTGTTTACTTTTGGTTTACTTGATTGAGGTTGAAATGAAACTCTTAGACTTTTATTTCTTCATTTGCTATTTCATGTGCACGTTCTTTGGCCAATTTTTGTATTGGGGTGTTAGAATTTTTCTTTCATTACCTCTAAGAATTTATATGCAGACATGTTGTAACCCAATTAGCATATTTGTTGCAAATATTTTCCCAGAATATCATTTGCCTTTCATTTCATGATTATTAGCTGCAGAATATTTTAATTATGTTTTCAAAGGTATTGATCTTTTTTCTCAGTGATTTATTTCCACTATTGCTTTTCTGCTTAGAGATATGGGCACGTTTCTTAATCAAATCTTCAGTTCACTGGTGAAGAAATAAAGGGAGTAATATTTTTAAATCTTTTTTATTTTTTCACTTGAATTTCACTCCTTTGTCTCTAATCTAAGGGTACAACTACTTTATTACTCATCAATTTTCAAAGAATTGTCAAAATAGGCACAAAATCAAAATGATTTACTAAATACAGGTGTGACTGTGTATTTTGTGTGATGTCAACACCGAACTCCTAGTTTGTTTGGAAATACAAGCGCTAAGGAATGTTCTATTCATTTTTTTTAAAAAAGAAAACAACTGAAGCTTTACATCATAAAATACTATTAACCTGACAATTTTGTGTGTGTGTGTGTGTGTGTGTGAGGAAGATTGGCCCCGAGCTAATATCTGTTGCCAGTCTTTCTCTTTTTGCTTGAAGAAGATTGTCGCTGAGCTAACTTTGTGCCAATCTTCCTCTATTTTGCATGTGGGACGCTGCCACAGCATGACTTGATGAGCAGAGTGTAAGTCCTTGCCCAGGATCTGAACCCACAAACCCTGGGCCGCAGAAGCGGAGAGCATGAACTTAACCACTACACCACCAGGCCAGCCCCCAACCTGACAATTTTAGCTAAATAGACCAATTTAGGGTTTTTTCACCTTCTCTCCTTAGGAAGTGGCAGTCAGATGACCTTTATCTTTCATTCTTGCCAAGCATATTTAATAACATGCTCAAAAGCAGGTGGAAGCAGACACGATGTGAAGTCAAAATTTAAAAATGTTTTCTCAACTGAAAAATTCAAGTTAGTCATGGCACAACATAAATACATGCAGCAGTCAGCTTCTCATTCCTCTGCTTCAACCCAGGGGCATTTATCCTCTCCCTGTACATTTAGTTTCATTTCACAATTAGATCCTGGTCTTGCTTTAGAGAGGAGGAAAGAACATAAACAATAATATTGTCAATAATGAGAAAAAAATAATAATTTTGTAAAGCATTTATAATTGTTTTATTATGTACAAGATACTTTACTAGACACTTCACATTCATTTTTTCATTCTAATCCTCAATAATATACACGTTGGTATTATTATACCCTTTTACAAGTGAAGAATCAGAGGCAAAATCTTGCCAAAGCTCACACGGTAGCAATTTTGTTTTACTGAGGTATAACTGACATATAACATTATTAGTTTCAGGTATGCAACATAATGATTCTATATTTGTATACATTGCAAAATGATCGCCACAGTAAGTCTGGTTAATATCCCTTACCACAGTTACACAAAATGTTTCCCTTGTGATGAGAACTTTTAAGATCTACTCTCTCAGCAACTTTCAAATATGTAACACAGTATTATTAACTATAGTCACCTTGCTGTACGTCACATCCCCATGACTTATTTTATATCTGGAGTTTTGCAATTTTGACCCCCTTCATCTATTTGACACACTCCTACCCCCTACACCCTACCCCCTTCCCGCTACCCACTACCCACTACCCCTCTGGCAACCACCAAGCTATTCTCTGTATCTATGAGCTCAATTGTTTTTGTTTCTGTTTTTAAGATTCCGTCTGTAAGTGAGATCGTATGGTGTTTGTCTTTCTCTGTCTAACTTATTTCACTTAGCATTATGGCCTCAAGTTCCATCCACGCTGTTGCAAATGGCAAAATTTCATTCCTTTTTATGGTTGAGTAACATTCCATTATATACATATACCA